>NW_018744704.1:4167632-4557632 GCF_001683475.1 Chenopodium quinoa
ATGGTGCTAGGGCTGCGATGGCGCCTAGGCATCATGCTAGGGCTGCGATGGTGCCTAGGCATGATGCTAGGGCTGCGATGGCGCCTAGGCATGATGCTAGGGCTGCGATGGCGCCTAGGCACTCTTGCCTTGCCTAGCACACCATGGTGCGCCTGGGCTTGCGATGAGTACTTGGTTTAGGTAGAAATACTACGCTCATACTTGTTGCTTGTGATTTTGCGACGCTCGGTCTCGACGCCCTAGGCTCGACATCCGACGTCTGTATTCGTAAAACTCCGTCGACTCATTAAATCCTTCGGATTAATTCGTCGTCTCGGATCAGTTGTTCGATTGGGTTCGACCCAAAGGGTTCAGTTAAGATTAAGCTGTAATATTAATTATACCTTAATATTACTGATCGGAAGCGGCCTCCACATAGGCATTCCGATCACTTGACCTTACTGAAGAATTAGCTCTGTAATAATTCTGAACCCTCTATCAGAATAATACACTTGTTGGAAGGACACCATTCCTTTCATCATTCCCCTCTTTAACCCCCCATCCAACTTCTCTTTGTGCATGATTATATCTTTTGGCTTTCCCAGTTCCTTTTTATATGTGTGTTCATGTTTGTAGATGCAATGAGAAATTGGTTAAGTAGCATGAGTATGAAGACCTCTAGAGAAAGCATGCACCCAGCAGGAGCGGGCGTGCACCTTGATAGGAGCGGGCGCTCCTAATATAGGCTCTATAATCTGCCTTGCTGACTTTCAGGTGGAGCGGGCACGCATCCAAGTAGGTGTGGGTGCTCCTCCCAGCTCTCCAACTTCCTACCTCCACTAATGCAGGCAGGAGCGGGCACGCAGGAAGACCTGGAGCGGGCACTCCTACTGTTTTGTAGCCCAATTTTGACGATTTTACAATGTAATTTCAGAGTGTTTAAATACAACCCTTGGCTTCAGTTTTAGGATCATCTTTTCTTCCTTTAGTTTTCTTAGACTCTTATCTCTTAGTTAGTTCCCTAGACTCTCATTAATTAGCTTAGTTTCTCTCAAACTCAATCATTGAAGTAGATTAATTTAAGTTTGTATTCTCAATTTCAACATTTTCTCAACTTAGAAGCTTCAATAGTAATCTCTTTCCTCTATCTCTTACTCTTTATTTTCTGGTTTTAATTGCTTTGAATTGATAATTTCTTCTCTAATCTTGATTATTTGTCATTGCATGTTCAATCAACTTAGATTTTATACTGCTCTCAACTTGTTAGATTGATGTTAGAATTAGAACTTGTAGCTATGTTGTTCTTCACCATGTTTAGTGAGTAGTTTATTAGCTAGGGGTTGGGTGAAGACCCAACCAAGCTATGGGTTTATTGATAGTGTGCCTGCATGTTCATTTTGGGTTGATGTTTGATTGTTAAAGAAATGGCTAATTGCATGTGTAATTGGATGGCCATTTATTGCTCATGTATTCATTTCTATGCTTGCATTGAAAGATGAAGTTTGGTTGTGAACCTTTTCTTGTATGGTTAAACCGAATTTCTATCTTGATTACGGTTCCTTGTTTGGATGATGTAATAGTCTTAGTTGCGATAATTAGGTGTGAAATCCCAATTACTTGTGCCTTAAAGCTATCTTGGCCCGATCGAAAGACAAACCCGAGTTAGTAGTCTTCTTCCCAACGTTAAGATTTGGTTGACCTATCTTGTTAGTTGAGTTTGGTTTAGGAATGCTTAGTGTTGTGGCTTCGAAAGAAGGCAATGTTGAATGCCCTTTCTATCACCCAATTTGTGTTCATGCTTGCCTATTGTTTTGATCCATTGGTTTGGTTGGTGTCAATACCCATTTCCCCCTTGTGTTTGTCCTCATAGTAGTTAATTAATCAAAACCCCCAATCAGTGACCGAACTAGATTACATACAACTGTTTCATAATCTTGGTGTACTCATACCCCATTCCCTATGGATACGATCCTCTACTTACCCTAGACTTGTCTTAGGTTGGTTTAGGTAGAAATATTGTTTGGCTTATGGTGATTGTCCAACGATCGATCCATCCCTCTGTCAATTAAATATAAATATACTAATTTATGTTAACCATTAGAAAATCATATAAATGCAAAGCAGTAATAATTTTATCCTATTACATGCGACAAATAACATTGAAATCATTTACCTATTAGCAAATTATATAAACTGTATGTATAGTATATTTCACAAGAATATTTTTTAAGAAATAAATAATTGTATTTAGTGTTACAATTCTTTTTATAATATATGGGTCAATTATGTGTCAATTATTTCTTGATATGTAAATCGAGGCATTACATTCTTTTTGTTTGCCAAATTTGAGCTTTATTTGGAACTAAAAAAGGCCAAAATGACTCTGAAACATCACTCGAATAATTTTCATTACAAAAATCATGACACGCGAATCGAGATATTTTTTGACACGAAAAATAAGACACTTCCTGATGACGCCCTAAATCTTAATATGAGAGTTTTTTGGCACGTAATCGGAAATTAAAATATATTATTTTTGTGAATGTGACTCTAAAACGTGATAAAATTTCAGTTTGAAGATAAAATCTAATCGCTACAATATCTTATATAAAAAAATTTCAAGAGATAAGTTTGGTTCACAATCTTTGCTTCTTTGGAGTTTTATTCTATTAATTTTGTTTTTTTTTTTTTTTTTTTTTTTTTTTTTTGTGGTATATGCATTAAGATTGTTATTTTCAAAAAGACATTGAAATCTAAACACTACCTTATACGTACTCGCAAACACGATTTATTTGTATTTTTTTTATTAAATATTTTATATATTATATTAAATATTATATATACGTTATTCTATTCATTTATTTCTCATTTGAATTTTTTTATAATAAAATAAATTTTAAATTTCTTTTAGTTTTCTGTAGATATTTAGATAAAATTTCTAATAAAAAAAAAGATAATTATCTTTATTTTTTTATTAGAATTAATATTTCAGTATTAGTTTTCTGCCATTTTTGCTGACCTTAAACCTTTTTTCCACATTACTAAGGTCGTTTAACTCTCCTACTTATTTACTAACGTATACGTCTTTGACTATTAATGACTTTAATAATTAATGTATTTCTACACAAATTCCAATACAATAGAAAACGAGAAGAGGAAGAAGATGACTCATTTCAATAGTTTAATCGAAAAGGGGAGGAAGGCGTATTTCAATTATTGTTGACGATTAACTAATGAAGATTAACTCATTTAAAGCCACAAGCTATTTTACGCAATATCTTCTGCAACTGATTACACAACGATTAATTAATTGATGGGAATATACTCTATTTAAACAGTTGAAAATCGAAAACTTAAAGCCCTGTATATGTTGTTAATTCAATTACATGACCACGTAAAATCATTTCATGGCGAAATGGCCGATAAAACAACTGGGACATGATGAAAAATATAATTTCACGTATACAAAATTCACGTTTTTTTTCATCTTTTATGGCTCCTATTCATGGTGTTTATGAAATGTAAAATGACTTTTTTTTTGGAATTTTTTATTCAGAAATTATATATTGCATTGGAAATGACAAATAAAATTTGAAATTCAAATATTAGGTTAAATTGAAATTTAATTTGAATTTAGATGAAATTTAAAAGATAGTGGAATTTGGGTCCCATTTAAACAACCAATGAAATGTTGTTATGTCAAATTGTATGTGGTTGTAACACCACAAAATCTCCTTCTACAGAAGTACTAGTATAATACATATAATTATACCATAGAGATAGACTTAGGTGTATTGTCACCGCGTAATTGCGCAAGGCTACTCAAACTACTATCTTAATACCAAAAATTTGCAGCAGAAACTCAAACTCTTTTATTAATACTTATAAAAATGTAGCATTGTTATGAGTATTCAAAATAAAGACAAAAACCAACATTCCCTAATCTAGGTGAAGCAAATCTTGGGACTCGCTTCCATATGCTCAATCATAACTCCACTTGAAATAGTCAACACTGCTTACCATTAAGGTAAACAGGGCGAACCAAAACAAATAGGAAATACGAAATAGCAAAATATGCTAAGTACATTAAGTGTAAGATAAATAAACTTAATTTATTAGCAAAAATGCTTTTAAAACCAATCATGAAAAACTCCACTTTTTATTTTAATAATTCTAAACTCATAATCTAAAACTAATTCTCAAGCTTGTCAAAATATATAGTTCCAATAATTCAATAATAATGATTATGAAATCAACTCCTCTTTTTTAAAAGCTCAATTCCTCTCTTAAGTGTGCACACCCCCAAATTAATATCTTTATATTGAAAGGTTATCCTTGAGAAATGACTCGTTCATACAAAGTCCAAAGTCTTATCTACCAAATCCGCATAGTGGAATTAATATAATCATGCTTGTAAAGCTTTAGTAATGATTCAATAATTCCTCTTTATTACTCATTAAATCAATAATTCAATCCTTTATAATAATTTACCTCAAAAACAACTTTTAATTCAATTCAACATGCTTTCAAAATCAAACCTTTTTAAACCTGATAATTAATTCAAACCATTCAAAACATAATATTAAAAATCCATTCTCAAACATTTTTATTTTAAACCTGAATTCACAAGATTATTTCGTTAATTATAATTAAATTCAATCATTATTAAAATCATATAAAATATGCTATTCAATCCAATCAATTTAAAAGGTATCTAGCCAGCTAAACATATGTACCTTGATCCTCGCTTAAGAAACACACAAAGAACCTCAAGTAGTCTTGTCAAATACACCCCACAATTAAAATAACCTTAATCAATATAAGGTCATCAAATATAACTTTTCATTAGGAAGCTGGCAGCAAAGCAATATAGAATGTAGGCCTGCTAATCACCTATGTCTGTCTTTCTTTCTCTTTGTGTTTTCACTTCTCTAATTTTACGCAATTGTCATCAATATTTGTTTTCTTATGTTAATTTGGGATATTCTATTTGGTAGTCTCGTGGTTTCAAAAATTCCACATGGAAGACAAACTTTTTTTTTAGTCTCTGTAGTGACCTCGTGGTTTTGCATATTTGATTATAGTGACCTTTTTTAGGTTTATGGCTAACCTTTTTAGTTAAAATGGTTAACCTTTGATTTTTTTTTTTATTAAAAAATTATTTAAATTATATTTTAAAATAATAAAAATATAAAAAAAAATTATATTTAAAAAAAAAATTATATTTAAAAAAAAAATTATATTTAAAAATTATATATAATAAAATTATATAATTATATTTTTAAAAAATTATATTTAAAAAAAAATTATATTTAAAAAACAAAAATTAAAATTATATATATTTTTTTAATTTTATTATTTTAAAATATAATTTAAATAATTTTTTAATAAAAAAAAAATCAAAGGTTAACCATTTTAACTAAATAAAATATCCCTTTTAATTTTAAATTGTCCAATATTTTTAACATTTTTTCTTTCATTTCAGATTTATATAAATTATGAATTAATTTTATGAAAGTCAGCTTTTATTAGCAAACTTTTATGGGCTTACTTTTAACAATCAGCACAGAACCTTCACATACTTTGAGCCGAGAATGTGTTAGTCAATTTAAACACAAGTTATGAGCTCAATTGTAGAACATTCTTCCACAAATTTTACCAACAAATTTGTACAAACTTAGGTCGGCAGTACAAATGTACAATCTATGCTCCAAATATAAAATATGATCCTTTACATTCTCATAGTTTCTGTTTCAGATGATTAGTTTACAGGTACAGAAACATGTGAATTAGTTTTAACTACTGTCAATTTGAGTAGATTCAGCCTTGTTGATTTCGCAAACTTCACTACCATTTACAGAAGAAATTAAATCATCACTTACATTAATACTCTTTTCATCTTGAATTCTTGTTAAACATTTCAGAACGTCTTCCATAGAAGGCCTTGTTTCACTGGTAGCTTGAAGACATTGAAAAATGAGATCAGCCACAGCGATTACTTCCTCCGTCACCTTAGAATTCTTTTTGAACCCGAGCTTAGGATCAATAAGCTCGATCCAAGCATGCTTTAAGATCTTGTTGATAGCCAAACTTGACAAATTGATTTCTTGTCGAGTTCTGTTTCTGTCGACTGCAGGCTTTGCTGATATAAGCTCAGCCAAAACAACTCCAAAACTGTAAACATCGCTTTTATTTGTTAACTGGTAACATTGCTGATACTCTGGATCAAGGTAACCTGGGCTTCCTTGTGGCATTGTTGATACATGGGATGCATCCAAGGGGAACAAACGTGACAGGCCAAAATCCACTACCTTGACAGAGTAATTATTATCAAGCAGGATATTCTTTGTTTTGACATCACGGTGAATAATATCAGAGGAATGAAGGTATACTAAAGCACTTGCGGTTTCTATTGCAATTCTTAGCCTAATAGGCCATGGAAGAGATCTCACTTTTGCTTGCTGTCCGTGCAGATGGTCTGCAACTGTGCCATTTGGGATGTATTCATATACAAGCATGAGCTCAGGGATCCTACGAGTGGTACATCCATAGAGTTTGACAAGATGTTTGTGATCCAATCGAGTAAGGATCTCAAGCTCATTCATGAATTGGGCTACATGTTTGTTCTGCTTCTGATAGAACAGTTTAATTGCCACTTCTCGGCCATTTTGCAATACTCCTACACATCCAAATATGTTAAAAATACATATCAGCTAGTAATCTGCTTCAACATTTAGGTCTGAAAACTTATCAAACCTTTTACTGTCAAATTTGTAACATGAAATAATTAAGTTATGCAATTATACCATCAATGTTATGTAAGAGTATTGCTCTCTTTTGAGAGAAGATAGTGAAAATGATAAGTGCTAAATAAATTCATAGTTCCATACCATGGTATACAGTGCCAAATCCGCCTTTGCCAAGTTCTTTAGAAGGTTCAAAGTTATTTGTGGCTTGTAGAAGCTCGTTATAAGTGAACAACTGAGCTCCAAAGTATGAACTTTGTTCTTCATCAGGTGCTATTGATAACTGAGAGGTTTTCCGGGAGGTAAAGAATGACGATGAATGGTAATGTTGTTTACCTCGTACAAACACAAACAATGTAATCACGACAAGGAGAAAGCCAGAAGCTACTCCAATTCCTGCAACAAATACATATATATGTTTATGAAAATTTGTTATAAGGGTCAAATAATGACTTTCCCTTGTATATGAAATTGTTACCTATTCCAACCTTAGCTTCTAGGCTCAAGCCTTTACCTGCAGTGTACAAGCATCCCAAGTTCAGAAAACAAGACAACTTACAAAACATTCATGATTTTCTAATTGACTAGCGCGGCCCAACTATTTGATATGAGAAAGAATATATATGATTCCATGATAAAAAAGAGTCTAAATTCTTCTGAAACTAACCGAATTAGTCTCTAGGATAAAAGCAAAGAGGACAGGAATAAGTCATGATTTACTTCAATATGAAGAAAGAAATCAATTGGAGTATTGAGTCCTTTCTTTTAGCACAGGACATCAGCTTTTTTTACTTTCAGAATCAAATATGATGATCAAGAGCAATGAAAAACAATAATTCTAACAAAGAAATATAGTATGCTTAAAGGGGAGAAGTAAAGCATACTTGGTGTATGATCAATTGATTGAGGGCAGACTGTGGGATACAATCCACTACTGCAAAAGCAAGTTGACCGACTTAAAGTCATATTGTACACACAAGCTCCACCTGAAAGAGTACAATCCTGGCATTGACCTTGATCAATAACCCATCTGACCTCAAAACCTGTCTTTAAAACATCGCCAACTCCTGATGAATGATGAGAAATCAAATCATTTAATGCATCTTTATAGACGGGTACATATAGCTTCATGCCACATATTTTTCCAAGTTCATGCTCCCATCTATCCGTGATCACAAAGAAAGAAAGGCGATTTGGGTACCTTTGCTCACAAGAAAAGGTAAAGGGTGCTCCCTCAAGAGGTTTCAACTTTGGACAATCATAATACAAAGAAACATTTCTAACATTGGAAGTGTAGTTGAAAAGGGCCAAATCCAAGGTAGTGTTGTGCAACTCTCCTAATCCAGGGCATTCACTACGCGAAAATTCTTCATGAACTATCCTCAAGGTGCTAGTGTTATAATTGATGTCAATCATATTGTACACCTGAGACATGATGTTAATTTTCAAAGTATTACCATCACAAGAAAGGTTGAAATTCGGATGGCCACAATATTCAGGGCGTCCATTTCCCCAAAAAGGGTAAGCAATTTTAAGGTGTGATGTTCCACAAGTACTGCTTGAGTTAGACATGCACATTTCATATCTCGAGTCAAGATAATCTCCTGAGTAGACATTATTGTACAAGGTTAAGAAGATAACGAGGAACAATGATAGAGGAGACCGAAGAAGATTTGGATGCATTGATTTTTATGTGGTAGCTAGTAGCCGGCACGCAAGGTTGTGGTAGGAGAGTAAAAAGTCAAATTATGGTATAAGAGTAGAGTTGATGATGATGATGATGATGATGAATAGGATGTGCTAGCTAATCGTTATTCCAAAATAAACCAATATATAATTTTTCTATTTATAATTAATATGATAAAATTCATTACACTAAGCATATTGCAGCCAAGTCTAGAGTGGTTCCAAGTTCGATAAAACAAATGGCAAACTATGACAAAATCTAAGATGCAAATTAAGTCAAAATCAATAATTGATCAATGGTCCTCTATTAAAATTTTAAAATACAAAAATAAAATTCAAATGTTGAGCTAAATTACAAAAACATTGCTTGTTTGACCAAAGAACTAAATGTTGATTGTTGAAACCTGCTTGGATGACAAAGGTAACAGTTCAGAAAGAACTATGCAGAATGACATGAAATGGGGTGGAACTCATACTCGGTAATTAACCATTCGATTGAGAACAGATCGTGGGATACGATCCATTTTTTCGTAGAAGCAAGTTGATTAACCTGAAGTCATATCGTATACACAATATACATACACCAGACGTCCAGACATTTAACAATTCTGCTGGTATTGACCTTGATCAATCACCCATTTGACTTAAAACCTGTCTTTGAAACATTGCCAACTTTTGATGAAGGATGAGAAACCAAGTCTTTTTACAAGTTTCTAAAGACGGGCACATATAACTTAATGCGACACACCTCTATCTTCAAGATCATGCTCCCAACATATCTCATAAGGCAATTTAGATAACTTCTTTTATAATGAAAGCTAAAAGCGCGAAGATGTTTTACCTCTGGACAGTCGTGATTAACCCTTTCCTTCAAGGTGATTTCTACATTACAATTGCTGAAGTGAACAAATGAAAGACACGAAAGCTATGCATGTTCCTGTTTTTTAGTGAATTAGATGTTTAAACATATACTCCCTCCGTCCCATAATACTTGACACAGTTTCCATTTTTGTCCGTCACACAATACTTGACATGTTACTAAATATGGAATGAGACCATTAATAAAAAAAAATATTTTCCCACATTTCTCTCTCCTCACCTATCCACTTTTTGTAATCTTGCAATATAAAAATACAAAAGAGAATCTTTTATACAATAAACAAATGTTTTAAATGGACCCATTTTTAGTTTTCTTAAACTGCGTGTTCACCCCAATATCTCAAGTATTATGGGACGGAGGGAGTATAGCAGATAAAAAAAGAAGAATTTAGAACATTAAGTAAAGTTATTTATACCATGTAGTTAGACTTCTGATTGAAACTCATCTTACAACTTTGTAGTCATAATTGTCATAAGCATCAAACAAACTCTAGTTGAAGTTACAATTAGCTAGTATACCGTGTATAATTCTATACAATCATATGTTTTGATTGGTACTTAACACTTTCTTCTTTCTCCTGCTTTGAATAAGTACCATAAATTTATTACTCAAGAGTAATTTTGTAACAAAGAATTGAAGATCAAACACTAGCATTAACTTTATACCGCATGACCAAACTATCCTCCCTTGGTGGTGAAATAGGCGACATATCACCCTTCAACATAATTACATCGTCATCAGGAATGTCAACAACTTCCGCCCTGTCCAATTCACTTTCTTTTTGACTTTGTATGTTTAGTAATGTTTTCAGCACTTTATTCATAGACGGCCTCATTTCTTTCGTACTCTGCAAGCACTGAAATGCCAGTTCTGCTACTGCAGTTATATCCCTCTTAGCTCGAGAATCAGACTGAAACCCAAGAGAAGGATCAACAAATTCGTGCAAGCTATTTTGGATTTTAGCAACTGCCATATTAGACAAGTTAATCTCATTTCTCCTCCTTGTGATGTCGACAGCAGGTAAAGAGGATATAAGCTCAGCCAACATGACCCCGAAACTGTAAACATCACTTTTCTCAGTAAGCTGGTAACACTGATGATATTCAGGGTCTACATAGCCGGGGGTCCCCTGAGGAGCTGTAGATACATGAGTAACATCCAAAGGGAAAAGCCGGGAGAGCCCAAAATCCGCTACCTTGACAGAGAAATTACCATCAAGGAGGACGTTTTGAGTCTTGACATCACGGTGGACAATGTCAGAATCATGCAGGTATACCAATGCACTTGCTGTTTCTGTGGCAATGCTTAGCCTTCTTTCCCATGACAGTAACCCCTTTACGCTTTGTTTCCCATGTAGATGATCTGCGACAGTACCATTTGGAACATACTCGTACACAAGAAGAAGTTCCCTACTCTGACGAGAAGTGCAACCAAAGAGATTGACCAGGTTTTTGTGGCGAAGATTTGCTAGAATTTCAACCTCATTTAGGAACTGCTCAGCTCTTTTGCTATTGTTTTCGTACAGGCGTTTGATTGCCACTTCACGTCCATCTCTAAGCTTGCCTATTAGAATGGAAGGACGTTTGTTAAACATTCAAGCAATGAAATGTGGTCATGTCTTCTTTACCTGAATTTTATCAAACTGAAATTTTCTTATCGATCTGAACAGATCAAAATTAAATTAGAAATAAAACAGATTTTTGCTTATTGAAACCAGCTTATATACCATACCATAGTACACCGTGCCAAATCCGCCCTCTCCAAGTTCCTTTAAGGGATTGAAGTACTCTGTGGCTTCTTCGAGCTCCCTGTAATTGAATACATGGACTCCGAATACAGTACTTCCGTTCAGTATATGTAAACTTGATGCAGCGGATGAACGACTATATGACTTATTGAGAGTCAGCAAATTAGCTGAGGAATTCTTCTTCTGATGGCAGCGATATAAAAATAAGCACACAGTGCTGCTCAGAAGTACAAATCCTAAAATTCCTGCAACTGTAAAACCGATTTTTTCTTTAAATCATAATCCAACAATCTGGAACTGCAAATCTGAAATTGATAGAGAATAGATTACCTAAGCTGATAGTAGACTTGTTAGACATTATCGAACTTGACTCTTTTGGACGTGACTCTTGTAGACCTGAGTCCATCGGACCTGCATCTAAAGACAAAGGAAATATAGAGAGTTTATATATGAGGTAAGAGTATTGAATAACGTTTTTTTTTTTTTTTTTTTTTGAAAGGTACTGAATAAGTACTTATATATGTACATAGATATTATAGAATAACATATCACTTTGTCATATCTTAATCATTCATGTCACCAGTGGTTTAATCACGAAATGAATTTTGAAGCCTAGAAACTAGGCTGTAAAGGAACCGGAAAAAATGTAGAATAAGATCCAGAGAATCTATCAAACATGCATAATATATGCACCTGAAGAACTACAATCCTTCTCTTCATTCTAACATAAAAAATATATATAAAGCATATACTTCGTATATGAAGAAATACCATCATGGCAGGTTTTGGGATGGGTGTTTTCCTTGCAAAAGCAAACAGATTTATCATCAATCAATCCACATCGCCCACCACTAGTTTTGCAAACACTGCAATCATTTAGAGTCCAATTCAATGTAAATCCTTGACTCAAAATTTGCCTGTAGTTCATCTTCCAATAACTACTTGCACCATAACCATGAACACCCGAGTCCACATCCATATCCAAATCCACAGGTACTGCAACCATAGACTCACACAATCCTAAGGAATAGTTCTGCTCAATCAAATCCTCGAAATGGAAATCACCAAAAGACTTGTAAGTGGCATTTTTATTGTCTACACCCGCTTTACAGCTTATAGGATAGTACACATAGTATGTTGTAGGAAGATTTGAGCAGTTGTAGAACAGGTAAAAATCAGCAGAATTTGTGGTGAAACTAATTGGTGTATGTTCAAGGGTTAAATTATTCGAGGGAGTCGGGCAGGTAACAGAATCATTGTAGACAACAGCATTTACCAAATGAAAAGTGTGGTTGAGATAATCAACATGGGTTATAACATAATCATTATCTGAAACTCTAAGGATCGGAGTTGTATTGTTTTTGCAGGATATGTTAAAGCTTGGATGCCCACAATATGATGGTTGTTTGCTTGGAATCCAAAATGGATAACTTATACTCGAAAGGTTGCCACAACTTTGAGGGGCACAAAGTGTGTAATTTTGATCTGAACTCCGCGTTTTGATGATTAATGAGGTGAAAATGGTAATAAAAATGTAGGAGGACATTGTGTTCAAGAAGTTTTCGGTTGCATTGGAGTGATAGGAAGAGAGAATGCAGAGGATTGAATGAATGAGAGGAAATAAAATGTGAGGAACATAAAAAGTGCAAGTTCAAAAGAAGTGCTTAATTAATAGACTGTGTTGACACTTGACATAAAAGAAATAGTCCATGGTCTAAGACTCCACTAGTCACCAACCCTTAAAAGTGGATGTTGACATACAAGCTGCTGTAAGTCCTCTAAAGTACCTTAACTGTTAGGTGCAATATTCTAATTCCATGGTTATAATGGAGAGATATGTTTGGAGTCCCACGATTGATTCTTTATTCTATTGGTCTAATGGTCTATTCGTTTGAGGTTTTAATTACAATGAACTAGTTATTGGCCCGGGCGATGTCTCGATACATTCTAAATTTATAACTTTGATAAAAAAATTAATAATTAGGATTGCTGTTGAACAATATTAATAAGTTGGTGAAAAATATAATAATCTATATTATCTTTCATTAATTTATATATAAAATATATCAAATTTAAATATGGAGGTTATACATATGAAGAGTTTTTCAAGTAAACTAAACTTTTATTATAGAGAATTAAATTACACCAATGAAGAATTTTTCAAATTAACTACACATTACTATAATTCAATGTGGTGAGAGGAGGGTAACACACATAGGATGACGCATGGCGCACATGTGGCACCGAATAATAAATAAAGGTGACACGTGGCGTTAACATGTTCTCCCTATGAGTTTTAACAATAATAATAATAATAATAATAATAATAATAATAATAATAATTGTTTCGGGTGAAAACAATGGGACCTTGCCGAAGGTCCGATGAAGCGGAGAAGACTAGATTCGATCCAAGTAATGTTGGGCCGAAGGTTTCCTGCACAGTAAACACACGTAAACTAGCCTCGGGGGTGTTGCCGAGGAAGGCCCCTCCGATGCTAAAGTCAGTACAATGTGTAGAAAGAGAACACTATGCAAGAGAATTAGTTGCTTGAGGCTTTGCTTGAATGAATGTAAAAATGTAATATTGATGGCTTTTATACCTCTTCATACATGGAGAAGTTGGGCCTTAGCCCAATTGGTTTGCCTTGAGGATTGATCTTTGACTTTAGCACAATTGGAGAGATGAACCTTGACCTTGGGTTTTTAATTGGATCATTTAATGCCTAAGCCCAATTGGACTAAATTGGACCCAAACAACTTGCCCCCCATACCCGATTTGGAAGGATGACGGGTCGGGTTTGATTTAATTCAGAAAAGGAGGGAAGTGAATGATTTAATTAATCCAAAAATTTGAATTTAAACCGTAATTAATGAGATAACAACGGTTAAGGAGGATGATTGTGGAAGTTGGACGGATAATGGGAAGTTTAATCGCAAGGTCGTGTGTTTAACGGTTACTTAGTGGGGTATTTAAGAGAAATTGAAAACGCGGACTCCCCGCATTCCCATTTCTGGAGATATAATCAGAGGCGCGTCATCTCTCCTCACTTATTCACCAACACAAACCCAGAATTCTCGAGAGAACCCAAGAACCCGCATCAAAACTTCGCAAATTCCCTGAGAATTAAGCTTAGAAACTGAGACTTGCCACTACGAACTCGTAAATCGGCAACTTTCGCTTCAGATTAAGGTAAATTCCTTTGATTTTAGTTTATTTTTCTTCGAATTCGAACTCCTTCCCTCTTTTTTTCGACTTTTTTCTTCGAAATTATCAATGGCAAGAGGAGTAAGGGGTAGAGCCCGTGCTCCAAGAAGAGCAAGGCCAATTCCCGATCCTAGGAACAGGATTAGGACCTGGAATGGACAAAGAGCAGAGTCTGACCCTGCTGAAGGGATTAGGGCGACTCCAATTTCCTCGGCTCCTCCTCAGAGAACGGAGGGGCCGAGCGCTTCTGGGCGGGACGATGAAGTTCCCGCTGTCCTTTGGGATATCCTCCCCGGGTTTTCAGAGTGGTAGGATGCCGAAGTAGCTTCGGCCATGATAAAGAACCGCCCCTACTCATGGTGGGTGGAGAATGTCGAACAGTATCGGTTTTCCGAACAAATTGAGTTGCATTACGGCATCCTTGAAGCTGATGGGTATTGGTGCCGAATGCCCGTGGCATCCGATAGAATCCATCGTCCACCCCCGGGGTATGTGGGGGTGTACACAAGACAACTTCAGTATGGGCTGAGGTTCCCTTTGGACGTATTCGTCCGAGACTTGCTGATCCATTACAATATTTCCCTATGTCAGCTAACTCCTACTAGCATCCGAAGGGTGATGACATACTTATGGGTCTGCAAGTTCTTCAAGTATGTGCCGAACCTGCACTGCTTCAAAAAGCTTCATCGGCTAGTGCCAAATATTCAAAGTGGGCACGGAAGTCATGGTTCCGGGTGGTACCGGATTGAGTCTCGGCCCCAGTACCTAACCATGTGGCCGAACGACTCTTCATACAAGGACTGGAGAGGTCAATGGATTTGGGTTAGGGCACCCACGGACCCGGGCCACCCTTGCGTCTTCAGCGCTCCCCGGTACCTTGCTGAGCCTGATCCCGACATGGGAGGTCTAGGTCCCCCCGCAGATAACGACCCAGATCCGAACCTTAATCAACAGAACATCTTCGGCAAGCTGCCGAACCGGGGGGGCAGCGGCCGAATGCAGCATATCCCGGAGACTTGGCTCCCCGATACGCATTATGTTTTCCAAGAGAACATGCTAGCAGCTGTCGGCCTCAGCCGAAAGTTTAAGGATGGTAAGCTTCTTCGGCTGGGGCCGAGGCTTTTTAATTATCTCTTTTTCTCCTCTCACTTCGCTTTTTTCTGCTGTGCCAACCTAACTGAACTGACCTTTCCCCTTTTCTTTTTCAGAGCGGGACGAGACCAACGTCGGCATTAACTACGCTCGTCTTGGCGTCAACCGAGAACGAGTTGTAACTGATCGGGCCCCCTCTATCACTGAACCGAGGCATAGGGAAGTTCATCTAGACTCTTCCCACTTCCAAATTGAGGCTGTTGCTCTGTATCAGAGGCAGAAGCCTTGGTGGAAGAAGAGAGATCCCTGGTTTCAGCTGCTGGACGAAGAAGCTGAAGCTGCCCGTACGGCCGAAGAGGTTGCACGGGTTATTGAAGCTTGTGAAGGAGGAGAAGGGTCCTCCAGGGCTGCTGAAGAGGAAGCTGCAGCTAGGGCAGCTGAAGAAGACGAGGCTTTGCTGAAGACCTCGGTGAGCTTTCAGACTTAACTTTGTCTGTTTCTGTTTTTTTTTTTTTTTTTTTTTTGTACTCACATTCTTCCTCCCCCCTGTCTTTTACAGTTTGAAGAGAGTAACAGACACAGAGAAGGGAAAGCCCCTGTTCGTCCCGAAGACCAGATACAAGAAGAGTCTTCAGACTCAGACATGGACGAGCAGCCGCTTCAGAAAAGGCGCCGAAGAATGGCCATCATCGGCCCGCATGACTTTCACCGGAGGCCGATGACCATCGGCGTTGAAATAAGGGAACCCGAGGAAGGCAATGGATCGCCGAGGGTTCCCCGGCCACCACCTCAATCACCTCAAAAGACCCCTCCGCCACCTCCTGAGATGGAGGTGGATCAGAAAACTCCCGAATCTAAGGGAGGGGTCCAAGAAGAAGTTCAGGAGAGTGCTGCTGAGCACAAGAATAAGGATGTCGTGATGCCCAGTGTTGAGGGTTTCACGGCAGACATTGCAAGAGAGGTTGAGGCTTTCGTCCTCACCCCTGAAGAAGAAGAGGTCATAATAATTGACTCTTCTGAGAAGGAGGATGCTGAGCCATCCAAAGTTAAAGAGGCTCCGTCATCATCCTTTCCTTCCTTCCAGACTCTGCAATCTGGAGAAATGGGTTTCTCGGCCCCCCGAATTCCAATCCCAGATCACATCTGGGACCTCATATGGGGTCAGAACTGAGAAGGTGCTGCAGCCTACTTCGGCGATTTTGCTGGCACGTCCGAAGTAGATAGGGCAAGAATCTGGTCGCTGAAGGCCACTGCTGGGATGGGCGAATCCAGCAGATCAATTCCTGACCCAGCCAGGTCTAACCAACTGCTGATGATGCAGGTGATTTTCCTTGCCTTTATTTTCTCTAAAATTCAGCTCTATTTTTATTTTATTTTTTATTTTAACTTGTGCTCCTGTTTTCAGTTCGTGCACAATCAGACTCTCACTGTAGAGCTGATAGATACCCTACAAGATAGGGTAGACGCTGCCGAGCACGACAAGAAGGTAGCCGAAGAGGAGTTAAAGCTTGCTAAGCTGAAGCAAGCAGCAGCTGAAGAGAAGCAGTAGAAGGGTGAGGAATACGAGAAAAAAGCTGCTGAAGCCTTCAAAACCTTCTGCGACGCAATGGAGAAGGAAGTTTTTCCTCCACTGATGGAAGGGGAAAAATTCCTCCAAGAGCACATGGGAGTGGACATCTCCAAATTCAAGGCTACCATTAAGAGCCGAATCCAGGAAGGAGCTGCTGCACAAGCTGAAGTGCAGCAACGACTAGAAGCTCTTGAAGCCAGCAGAATGGCTGCTGAAGAGATGCTCCAAGCTAGGGATGTCCAACTCTCAGAAGCTGTTGCTGCTGCTGAAGCTTAGAGAGCTAAGCTCCAAGAAGCTGAGGATCAGCTGACGGCCAAAAAGGAAGAAGTGGCCCAGGCTCAGACAGAGGCTTCCCAAGTTCAGCAGGAGCTGAATGAGCTGAAAGGTTTCTCCTCCAAGCTCGCCGATGAGCTGAAGAAATCCAAGGAGGACTTGGAGGAGACCCAGAAGAAGTTGGCTGATGCTGTGGCTCTACTCAAAGTCCTCGTCTATACCCAGGAAGAATATGAAATGGGTTTCAGAAACGAGTTCAGAGTGTGCCGAAGAGTCTGCCTTCATGCTGAGCCGAAGCTGGACTGGTCCAAATGTGCTGAATGGGTCCAGAATCCCGAAGACCCTCATATCAAGTATGCAACTCCAGTCGAAGCTGAAATTCTTAAGGCTGAGGAAGCCGAAGAAGAAGCTGAGAGAATGGAGTTGGAGGCTGAACAGAGGGAAAGGGAGGCTCGGCAGAGTGCAAAGCCTGCTTCTTCTGCTGCTGGGGCTGAGACCACCATGGGGCTCAACAATGCTGACCAGTCTGATCCTCGGGCTGAAGCATAGGAACTCGGGCAGTCGTCTTCAGAATCTTGCGGTTCATCATGTGCTCAACTTTAGACTTGTCGCTTTCTGAATTTTTTTGCCTTGTTTGTTTTTTGCTTCAGCTTGCCTTGTCGTACAAAACAGTTTATTTTTTTGCTTCTGTACGTATTTCGGCAGCTGTTATTTTCCGCTTGTGGGCGGCTGCCGATACAGTTTATTTGAACTTGTAGCTCAATCAATTTCTGAGCATAAATTATTAATTTGATGTTTTTTTCTTCATCTGCTTTGTTTTTGAATGCTTTACTGTTTCTTCAATTCTGCTGAACATAAACTTGCACTGGTAGTGCTTCTTGCCCCCCCAGAAATTGAAGTATGGCTCCAGCTGAATAAACAATTTCTTTATTTTTCTAAAAATGGGTTTTCGAAACACAAGGCCAACTGAAGGCAATGCTTTGGATAATGGCTTTCTGGGATAGGCAATATCCCAGAATTGTCCACGGACTCACGCCTTTGGAGAACAAATCTTACTGAAGCTTGACTTCAGCTGAAAGACTAGAGTTCTTTTAAAAAATGGATATCCGAAACACAGGGCCAACTGAAGGCAATGTTTCGGATAATGGTTTTCTGGGATACAAGGCTCAGTTAAGGCAATATCCCAGAATTGTCCATGGACTCACGCCTTTGGAGAACAAATCTTACTGAAGCTTGACTTCAGCTGAAAGACTAGAGTTCTTTAAAAAATGGATATCCGAAACACAAGGCCAACTGAAGGCAATGTTTCGGATAATGGCTTTCTAGGATACAAGGCTCAGTTAAGGCAATATCCCAGAATTGTCCATGGACTCATGTCTTTGGAGAACAAGTCTTACTGAAGTTTGACTTCAGCTGAAAGACCAGTGTTCTTTAAAAAGACGAGTTTTGTCAGCAATCTGAAACCCAGTTACCCGAAGGCGAAGGTTTCAGACGAGGCTGAATAAAAAACCCTTAAAGAGTAGATAGAACCAAGAAAACTTTGAAAGGATAAAAAGTTGCAAACATTTATATAAATGGTGGCTCCAAGGCCTTTCATTAGTTCAAAATGTACTTACAAAGATTGTTCTGCCCCGAAGGGTTTACACATGATATTTTTTCAGTACATCAGCGTTCCAGTGATTTTTCAACTCAGTTACATCCAACTGCCGAAGTCGGTATGTCCCTGGCTGAAGCTCATCACAGATTTCATAAGGTCCTTCCCATGCAGCTGAGAGTTTCCCATGGATTCGGCCTTTCTGAACTGCAGCAGCATTCCGAAGGACAAGGTCTCCAATTCTAAGAGGCCTTGCATGGACCCTTCGGTTATAAAATTTGCTGATTCTCTGCTTATAAGCGGCCATTCTGTCTCGGGCTGAGTCTCTTACTTCGTCGAGGAAATCGAGAGATTCCCTCATCAGTCGCTCATTCTCAGCCGAGAAGTGGTGCACTCGTAGGCTCTCAGAGCCAATTTCCACTGGAAGGACGGCTTCGGCACCATACACCAGTTCAAAAGGTGAATAGCCCGTTGCCTCTTTTTCAGTTGTCCGAAGGGACCAAAGGATTCCAGGGAACTCCTCCAGTCACTTGGACTTTTGATCTTCCACCCTCTTCTTGAGGGCATTTAGGATCTGTTTATTTGCAGCTTCGGCTTGTCCGTTACTTTGCGGGTGGCATACCGCTGAATATGCCAGCTTGATGCCGAACTAATCTGTATACCGCTTCAACGGTAAGTTATCAAATTGCCTCCCATGATCGAAGACAAATACTCTGGGGATGCCAAAGCGAGTGATGATATTCTGCCAGACAAATTTTCTGACAGTTTGCTCTGTAATGTTCGAGGCTGCTTCAGCATCGATCCATTTACTGAAGTAGTCAACACCAACTATCAGCCATTTTTTCTGGTACACAGCCTCTGGAAATGGTCCTAGTATATCCAGTCCCCATTGGGCAAACGGGAGTGGATTAAGGATCGGCTGAAGATCCCTTGCTGGCTGGTGGATAACTGGAGCGTATTTTTGACATTTTTCGCATTTCCGGACCAGCTCCTTAGCATCTGCGATCATGGTGGGCCATTAATATCCAGCCCTCAATGCCTTGTGGGCTAAGGTCCTTCCCCCAATGTGGTTCCCACAGATGCCGAGGTGAATCTCCCGTAGGATATAATCTGCATCTGTTGGTCCCACGCATTTCAGCAATGGGGCTGAGAAGGACTTTTTCAGAAGTTCCCCCCTGAAGACAATGAACCTTGAGCTGGTTCTCTCCATCTTGGAGGCCAAAGCTTTATCTTCGGGAGTTTCTCCCCGAAGCTTGAAAGCTAGGATGGGGTCCATCCAACTAGGCTCTGGGTCAGCGCAGCACACTTCAGGTGCTTCGTCGACACTTCTCTCTCGACGCACTTCTACATATACAGATCTGTTCAGCTCGGTAAGAGATGAACTGGCAAGTTTGGAGAATGCATCGGCTTGAGTATTCTGACCCCTTGGGATCAGCTGAACCTCAAAAGTTTTCAGCTCTGCAATGACTGACTTGGTCTTGGCAAGATAAGCTATCATGGAGGGCTCTTTGGCCTCGTAGTTGCCGCTAATCTGATATGCAACTAGCTGAGAGTCTGTTTTCAGGCAGACATGATCGGCTTCCAGGGAGATGCACAATTCTAGGCCGGCGATTGCTGCCTCATATTCGGCTTCGTTGTTCGAGGCCTTAAAAGAAAATTTTAGTGCATACTCAAAGGATTTGCCTTCGAGAGAAGTTATCACTACTCCTGCCCCCGAACCGTTTTCGGTGGAAGATCCATCCGTAAACACGGTCCAGACTTTCTTTTCATTGTCTAGCGCTTCTTGGTATGAGCATTCGGCCAAGAAATCCGCTAGAGCTTGAGCCTTAATGGCAGCCCTCGGACGGTAGCTGATGCTGAATTCGGTGAGCTCAAAAGCCCACTTGGCTAGCCTACCAGATTTTTCAACCTTTCCGAGAACTTTTTCCAACGGCTGATCAGTTAAGACCACTATCTGATGGCAATCAAAATAGGGCCTCAGCTTCTGAGCAGCTACTACTACCGCGAAAGCAACTTTCTCGAGTAGAGGGTAGCGAGTCTCGCCATCCGTCAGTGTATGACTGAAAAAGTAGATCGGTTGCTGACTTTTACTTTCTTCCTTCAGCAGTACTGCACTGATGGTGGCTGGGCTAACGGCCACATACAGGTACAAAGTTTCTCCTTCAGCTGGGCTAGCCAGCGTTGGGAGCTGAGCCAGATGCTCCCGAAGCTGTTTAAAGGCGTCTTTTTGCTCTTCCTCCCAAACGAGCTCTTTTGTTTTCGGGAGTTTCAGGGCTTTGAAGAAAGGTAACCCCTTATCCGAAGCTCTGGAAATGAACCTCGAAAGGCTGCCATTCTTCCGGTGAGCCGCTGAACATCCCGCTTTGTTTTCGGCTCAGGAAGGTCGAGCGCCGCTTTAACTTTGGAGGGATTGGCATCAATCCCCCTTTTGCTGACTATGAACCCAAGGAATTTCCCTGACTTCACGCCGAAGACGCACTTCTTCGGATTCAGCTTCATTTGATGCTTTCTTAAGGTGGCGAAAGTTTCAGTCAGGTCCTTAACATGGTCCTCAGGTTTTTTGCTTTTGACGATCGAATCGTCGACATAGACTTCCATGTTTCTGCCCTTTTGATCGGCAAAAACTTGATCCACCAGCCTTTGATAGGTTGCCCCCGCATTTTTCAATCCGAAGGGCATCATTTTGTAATTGTACACCCCAGCGTTCGTGACGAATGCTGTCTTTGCTCGATCGTCGGGGTGCATGAAGATCTGATGATACCCCGAGAATGCGTCCATGAAACTAAGCAAGGCATGGCCACTTGTCGAATCGACTAGCTGATCGATCCTCGGCAAGGGATAGAAATCCTTCGGACAAGCCTTATTTAGGTCCGTGAAGTCAACGCACATCCTCCAGGTACCATTGGCCTTCTGAACCATCACCACATTTGCCAGCCATTCTGGATATTGGCAAGGCTCGATGAAGCCCGGCTCCAACAATTTTTTGACCTCGGCTGCGATGTCTCGGTTCTTATTAGCGGAGTAATTCCGCTTCTTTTGCTTAATTGGTCGACACGTTGGGTCAACATTAAGCTTATGGGAGATGAGGTCTGGACTTATCCCGGGCATATCAGTTGTCGAGAAAGCAAACACATCTCTGTTGTCCCGAAGGAGCTGAATAAGTTCACAACGGGTGTTCGGATCAAGGTCCATCCCGATTGTTACACATTTCTCAACGTCTCCTTCAGCCAACTCAACTGTTTCAGTCTGTTGGTCCATGTCCATTGCTGATGGACTGGACTCTTCATAATCTGGCATGTTGCCTATGTCAGCAGGTGTCCCAGTCTTTTTGTTCTTCGGCTGGCTCTCTGAGTCTTGCGGTTCAGCTGAAGAGCTAGCCTTTTCCCTTTCGGGCCCTTTACCTCTGGGTACAGATCCTTGGGCCGAAGCACTTAGGCCTTTCGGCTTTTTTGTGCTTGGCTCTCTTTCTTTTTCTTTCTCCTCCTCATCCTTGTCGTCATCTGGGCGACTACTGGATGGCTTGAGGTAGTTGCACCTTCGGGCGTCCTTTTGGTTGCCCTGTATCCTTTCGGGGAAGCCGACGTCTGAGACGTAAATCATCAGCTGATGATAAGTTGAAACGACCCCTTGGATCTCATGAATTATGGGTCTCCCCAAAATCACGTTGTACACTGAAGGAGCGTCAATGACCAAAAATTCAATCATGACGTTCCTGGCTGCCTCATCGCAGCCGATGGTGATAGGAAGTGTCACCTTCCCATCTGGATAAGTTGAAGCCCCGTTGAACCCGGATACCGGGTAGGGTACCGGCGTAAGGTGCTTGATTTGATTGTAGGCCTTTCGGAACAGAAAGTTTGCTCCGCTGCCACCGTCAACAAGGACCTTACTGACGTCGTGGTTGGCCACCGTGGCGATGATCACCAACGGATCCTCGTGAGGGAACGTTATCCCCCGGCAGTCGGCGGCTGTGAACGTCATGTTCGGCACCGGCGACTGGGGAGACTGAATGTCAGCGTTGTTCACCTGGTGAGTCAAAGCCCTAAGGTGTCGCTTGTGCTCCCTCCGAGAGCATATTCCTCCCGAGATAACATTGATCGGAGAGAATTTCCCCTCCGGCTTTTTACTGTTCTTCCGGGGGAAGTCGAGGTCTTGCCGAGAGTCCTTTGCTGACTTCTCGGATTCTTTTTTCTCGCGGTGATCCGCGATGTATTTTTTCTAGTATCCCTTCCGGACCATGTCCTCTATCTGGTCCTTCAGTTGGATACACTCCTCAGTGTTGTGTCCCGGAGACTCGTGGAACTCGCACCACTGATTTTTATTTTTCCGCTGATACCACTCTGGGAGTGGTCTCGGCTTTCGGTAACTCTGCTACTCCTTTGTCACGCTGTAAATTTTGGCGCGTGGAAGAGAGAGCGAAGTGTAGGACTCGTATCTGCCTGTGTATGAGGCAGATTTTTCCTTCTTTGGGTCGCTGGCCGAAGATTGCTCCGAGGCCTTTGACTTTCCCTTTGCCTTATGGCCTTGGCCTTCAGACAAGGGTATTTGTCTTTGTTTCCCTCCCCCGAATTGAGGTTGGGTTTTCGCTTTGTTCCATTCTTCGGCTCGGATGAACTTATCCGAGGCATTCAGAGCTTCCTCCAAGGTCTGCGGGGTATGCATGACCATGAAGTCTAGGAACTTCCCGGGCTGAAGGCCATTCTGCATTACAAAAATGGCTAGCCCCTGGTCCAGCCGAGAGACGTTGGATGACTCGTTACTGAAACGGGTCAGATAGTCTCGGAGGATTTCGGTTTCCCCCTGTTGCAGACTCATGAGTTCTGCAGTAGTCTTCTCTCGGCGGTTTGCCGTGGAAAACTTGCTCCTAAATTTGGAGGACAGATCATCCCACCCTGTTATGGAGCCTTACTTTACTCCCTTGGAGATCCACGCTTGCGCGACCCCCTTGAGAGTGGTTGGGAAATATTTGCACCAAGTCGCTTCGGATCTGGGGCAAAGATGCATATGAGTCTCATACGAGGCCACGTGATCCTTCGGATCCGAGGTCCCGTCATATGTGATGTGTGACGGTATTTTAACCGTGGGCACGTGCTCTTCCAGTATCCATTGCTCGAATGGCGAACTGGCGGGTAGCATAACGGCCTTGCCCTTGTTCCTGGTCGAAGGGACCGCGCTCCGCCCTCTTAGAGAGGTAGGAGTGGTTTTCGTCCCTGGCTGGGAAGTCTGGGCCTCGACCGCAGGGAACGAGAGGCGACTGCGCACGCTCGGTTCCTTGCCGCCGAGTCGGTCGAGGACGCTTTGGCGAACAGTCTCAGGTTCTCGGTGAGTAGATTCTGGCCGAGAAGCTGAGCTGCTGCTCTTATGCGCTTCTGGTCGGGAGGATGAGGATCCTTTTAAAAATTGAGGGTTCTTTTCCTCTCTTTTTCATTTTTCCAGGTATCCTCTTCCCACTCTTCCAGTTCCCGGAAGGAAGGAAGCTTCCCACCATTATGGTCTAGCTTCCTCCGCTGATGCCGGGTATGCGGAGGAGTTCGATCACGAGGTGGTGGCATATTTTGTGCCCTCATTGCCTCCATGAGCACTGCCAGCGCTCTTGCCACCTCCTCCGAGCTGGGCCCCGTCAGAGGGGTCCTCGGCTGAGTATGGGAATGAGGGGGCACATTCGATGGTTGGCTTTGGAGCACTGCATGTGTCCTATGATCGGACTCACCCCTGCTAGACCGAGAGTGACTCGGCCTATGTTGAGAGTCATGAATTACGGGAGAAAGGGAATCCTCCTTGTATGATCCTCCCCCCGAGCTGGCACCCTTGGGAGAGTTCCGGTCCGACGAGGGTGATGGTGTAGGGGTTTTAGGCTTTTCGCCCGCTCCTTGACGGAGGCCTTTGCTCTTGCGGTTCTTAGCCATTGCTACTAAGATAATTGCAAGATGATCTTGGTTAGAAATTTGGCTTAAAGATTTTTGAAAGTCTTCCCCACAGACGGCGCCAAATTGTTTCGGGTGAAAACAATGGGACCTTGCCGAAGGTCCGATGAAGCGGAGAAGACTAGATTCGATCCAAGTAATGTTGGGCCGAAGGTTTCCTGCACAGTAAACACACGTAAACTAGCCTCGGGGGTGTTGCCGAGGAAGGCCCCTCCGATGCTAAAGTCAGTACAATGTGTAGAAAGAGAACACTATGCAAGAGAATTAGTTGCTTGAGGTTTTGCTTGAATGAATGTAAAAATGTAATATTGATGGCTTTTATACCTCTTCATACATGGAGAAGTTGGGCCTTAGCCCAATTGGTTTGCCTTGAGGATTGATCTTTGATTTTAGCACAATTGGAGAGATGAACCTTGACCTTGGGCTTTTAATTGGATCATTTAATGTCTAAGCCCAATTGGACTAAATTGGACCCAAACAATAATAATAATTTAGATGTGTTTTTGAGTGATTTTCATTAAAAAGCTAAGGCTAAAACTGATTTCATATATGCGTTGGTATAAAAACTAATTTCTCACATACTACCCATGAAGGATGGTTTAGAGTTGCCGCACATGAAAATAAAAAATAAAATAAAATATTTTCTTTGTTGCTTAATTAGATACATCGGTTTGACTTTTTTACATTTGAAAAAAAATTACTTTATCCATTAATATCTTTGATTACATATCCGTAAAAATCATAAAACTTTTGATAATTTGATTATATACATTCAAATCAACCTAATAACAAGTAAAATGATGACATTTATCTTTATATACTAAACAAAAGTGTTCAATTCAGTGTGGAGAATAATACGGAGTATAAATAGTGTAAAAAGTTAAAGTGATGGTCCATTAAAAATAGAAGAAGTATAGAAAAGCAACATCAGATCAAAACGGCCGACATGATATTAATATATTTAAACTATTAATCATTAATAGCAACATTTAGTCTCCAGAGTCGGTCCATTGCTCCCCTTATAACAAAAGTTAAGCATGGCATGATGTCAAGCATCAAAACTAGTCCAAATTTAGTGCAGGATCAAACCAATAGTAGTTTAAGCTCAGTGCTTACACAATCATTTTACTTATATTTTTAGCCAAATTGTCAAAATATACACAACCAAATTGTCAAAAAAAGCACAACCAAATTGTCAAAAAAAGCACAACCAAATTGTCAAAAACAAGAGATTACTTATTTACTTGAGAATATATCCATGCTTTTCAATTTGGTGTTGAAGAAGGTTCATTTATATGCAGTGTTATGCAAGCATGTGTTAGTGGTGGAGCAAGTGTTGCATACACAAAGAATGGAGCCGCTCATCTTTTATAATTATTGTGGATATTCAAAGACTTCCTGTCGTTGAACCGAAAGTGTGAGTGGCGCAACGCTTTACGACTTGGCTGTTCAACATAGAATGTATAGCAAGTAATTTGTCTAATGGAAGGTTTCTATGGTTGCTACTACGTACGTAAGTAATAAGTTACTTCACGACTTCACTTATCCATTATAGCTTGTGAATCGTGCAAATTTAAACAAAGGGTATTTTAGACGTCGGATTTACTAGATATAAAATCATTCAAGGGTATTTAAGTGATACACAAAACATATTAGATAAATTTTAGAAAAAAAATTGATTTAAATAATTCAAATCACAAATTCTTATACTTCGTATTGACTTCACCAAACGTAACAGGTAACCGGATTTGTTACAGTAAGTCACTTGCAATTTGTCAATAGTCTATTAGTCCAAAAAAAAAAATCTAGGCCAGCAAATATCCCATCACCGACAACCAACCCCCTTTCCTAGTCCTATCTCGGAAACCGCCCCCCTTCCTAACCCCACCTCGAAAACCGCAATGTCCCTAGTTAACCCCTACCTCAAATTCAATTAAACTTTTGTAACAGTTTATTTAGCATTTAGTGGCACTATATCATCATCTATAATTATCAATGATTTTTTTAAAATAATAGAGTAACATTATACATTTTCAATTGCGAAAAACAACCTTATAAAAAATATTGTAATAAACTATTTATAAAGCATTAAATGTTGTAAGTTGCTACTAGTTTCAAACTTAATGATAACATGAAAGGGAAATTAAGGGTTATGAAGGGGCTATTGGGAAACTTGGCAGGAATAGGGTGGAAATGAACCGAATATGTACGAACCGTTACTAACCCGACCCGTTTTTTGTGAGAACCGTTTTTTATTAGTTGACACGTTTTGATTTTAGCACTATTCACACACCTCCCTTTGACCATGTTTTGTGATTTATATGTGAATAAAAATATAGTCAAGTGAGATCTTGTTAGATTCGTCACAATGTATATTTTCAAAGTATCAACTTTTTACAATTTTTGCTTATCGGTAATTAAAAATATTAATGATTGAATTTGTGCATTGGCAAACGTGACTAAAGAAACGTGTCAACTAAAAAGAAACGAAGGAAGAATAATATTAACAACCATTAATTTATAAATATGGAGTAGTTCATCGTAAAAAAAAAAAAAAAAAAAAAAAAAAAAAAAAAAAAAAAAAAAAATCAATAAATATAGAGCAATTCTTATTAGTATAAAGAAAAACCTAACCCCAGCAAACTTTTGGAAGAAATTTAACTATTTTAGACCCATTCGGTTAAATTTATATTATGTTATGTCTATTACAATTTTTTGTTTAAATAGAATGAGTTCTTCTATGGTAGCTAAGATTGATTAGTGATAACTGACTTTTGTGAATTTAATACTATGTACTTAAATCTGTCAGTTTCTAATTCGAACCATTAAATCCGACTGTTTCGACCGATCCGAAAAAAAAAAACTAAACCGTTAAAAGTCCATTTTTTGGAAATCGAAAACCAACCCGACCCAATTTTTTCTAATCTAAAACTGAAGTGAACCAAATTTGTGCGAACCGTTACTAACCCAACCACTGTTACAACCTGAAACTGACCAACAACCCGAACCGATTACGCCTAAACCCGATAGTAACCCGACCCATTTTAAACCGAAAACCATTTAAACCCGACAAAAATACGATAAACCTGAACCGGTCCAACCTGTAACCCGTTGTGACCGAACCATTTATAACTCATAATCCGCTGTGACCGAACCGTTTCCAACCCGTAACCCGTTGAGACCGAACTGTTTACGACCCATAACCCGTTGAGACTGAACCGGTGACGACGGTAACCTGTTATGACTGAGTCGTTTACAACCCGTAACTTAATATGTTTATGGTCTAATCCTTTTCAACCCACTACTCGATAAACCTAATTTATTTATGACTTAACTTGATTATAACATGACTCGTTCCTACCAATTATCTGACTAACTCGATTCGATGATGATCCGACTCGATTTTAACCCAATATGATATGGACTGAAACCCGCTTTAAATTGGGTAAACCTGTTTTCAAACCCACCAAGTTCTATCCAAACCTATTATGACCTGAACTGACAATGACCGGACCCGATTTCACCCGATCTGTTTTGAACCGAAACCCATTTTCAAACCAACCCAATCTAACCCAAACTGATTATGACCCGAACCGATTACAACCCGATCCGATTAGGATCCGAACTGTTTTTGAACCGAAACCCACTTAAACTGGCTAAACCTATTTTCAAACCGACCCGATTCAACCCAAACTAATTATGACCCGAACCAACTACAACCCACCCGATTAGGACCCGACCCGAGTAGAAACTGCAATAAATAAAAATCAAACCAAACTGACTTGATGATTTCAAAACCGACCCAAACCGACCTGCTAATCTTTTCAACCCATTATAAACCGATCTGTTATAACCCAAAACTGATAATCCTAACTCAAACTCAAATTGTTTACCCGAAATGACACACTATATGTACTTGTTTAATATTGGTGAACTACTGTGAAACAGGTTCTTAAATAAATGATCATGCGAGAACGTAAGCAACCAAGATGATTAAGATAAAGATCAAATCTTGTGGCTACAACAAATCGTTGGCTTAAAAATATGTAAAATTTAGTGATATGTGCGGATGTAAGATTTATTCTAGGATGATAGTTTTCATATGAAAATTGTAATATACATCCGAGTGCAGTGTGAACAAACATTAAAATGTGAACTTATATGTGAACCGTGTACCTGGGTGTATATAACAATATCTCATTTTTATAAATGACGCATATATTTGACTCAATTTGTTACACTTCTAGAAATTTTGTACCTATTTACATGATCCTCTTCAATCACACATTGTGATTTATATATAAAGAGAAATAATTATGCGAGGTCTTGTTAGATTTTGGTTGGTATTTTACTTTATAATATACTATTAGTTATAGGGATATTTTCAATTGTTGATTTTATGCTTTACCCCTAATAATAAAGGTAAATTTTGGATTATATGGAAAGTCCTCTAACAATGAAGATGGTTATCTTAATTCTTAAATTGTCATGATGTAGTTTAAGCTATTTCAAAAAAATACGGAGTACCTCCTTTTTTTTTTTTTTTTTTTTTCCCCTCAACGGTACATATTTTAAATTTCTGAAATTTTCTATGATCAAATTAGTTATGTTGTCAACTAATTAGAGCTCTTAACAACTAGCTAAAACAATGAATAAACAAATTACTTGACATATGACTAAAAGCTATAATATGGATGCTTACCTGTTGGAGCATATGGAGCATTTTGACGATGTCTGTTGCAACTTGGACTACTAGCACCTTCCTTGCAAAAACAAACAGGCTGATTAACTGTTTGATTGTATCCACATCTTCCCTTGTCCTTCGTGCATTCGTTACATGGTCTATCATCGATCAACCATTTTACCTCGAATCCTTTGTTCAAAACCTGTTCAATGTTTGATGCTCCATTCGCAATCTTTACTGCTTCAGCCTTCTGAACCGGAATATTTATCTCAAAACTACAGTTTTTTCTAAGCTCTTTCTCCCATTTTGAATCCTTGATTGCAAGATAGCCAATGTCGCTATTGTTTAAGGACGGCGCTGAATCATATACATTCTTTGAGGAGCATGGAAATCCATAGGGTGGATCTGGTTCCGACTTAGGAGGCAGGCAACCGTAGAAGAGGGTAGCATTCTCAGAATTCGGAGTTAGGCCGAAAAGATTCAAGTCTAAGGTAGTGTTGGTCAACAGGCTTATGCTCTCAGGACAGGGGCCTGATAACAGCAGTGGCTTTGCAAGGGTGAACACCTTATCAACGTAGTTGATGTCGAGGATGTTGTAAGTCGCTTTATCAATATTGATTGTTAACGTATTGTTGTCACAGTCTAACCTGAAGGTCGGATGGCCGCAGTAATTTGGCAGATTTCCATCCCAGAAAGGATATTTCAGTTGGAACCCACATGATGATTTGCTAGGAGGGCAATTGTCGTATCGTTCATCGGCTGATGCCGATGATATCAAGAAGATGGCGACGAAGAAGAAGATGACAGAAAGTACAAAGTTGTTCTGATACATTAAACAATAATTCTGCAGGACTGCAGAGGAGAAGTTTTGTGGTTTAGCTAATGAAGTTGAAGGGGAAAAGCTGTTTAGATCAAAAGATATGACCAATTCTAGTACTTAATAATGGTAATCATGATGTTATGATGATTATTGTATGATTTTTTAATTTTCCTACTAGTACTGCCTGCATTATATTAAACAATAATCTAATCGGGTAGCAGTAATTTAAAATTACACTGCTAACTTAGCTTAATATGATATTTGGAATAATAGTCAATAAGTCTATGTTTGATAACATTAATAATTGATCAATGCATGAAATTAAATATATAAAATGAGGAAGAAAATAACAAATAGCAGGAAAATAAATAATGTTCAAGGAGTAGACTTTGGTGATATCACAATCAGGATGAATGCTATGCATGTACTCTAGCTGTATGAGATCAGATTCCTATGAATATGACAGCAATTATGTCTCTTCTTTAAGAATTGTACAACCTTTATTTTGTTTTCATGAAAAATATACTATTGTAAAATAAATAAAAATAAAATTCGTCGGGGAGCATTCGAACAAATCGGCCTTGTTCTAACTTCTAATGGACTTATGTTTTAAAATTTCACTTCAGTTCGGTTTAATTTAGTTTTTTTTTTTTAGGAAAGCAAATGGTATATTAATTAATGGACAAAGCGCCCGTGAGTACATACGGAGATATTTCAGGAGGACAATGATTCACCCATACTTGTTCTACACCAAAGGGCATTAATCTAGCTAAGTGACGTGCAACATTGTTGCCATCCCTCTTAATATGAGCCCAAGAAACAAAATTAAAACTACTACATAAAAATAAAATGTCCTCCAAGACACCATCTAGATCAGAAAAATATACTGCACCTTTAGAAAGACGGTTCATTATAACTTGGCAATCCGTTTCAATTATAATATCCCTGTAGCCATACTTCTTTGCAAGACGAGCAGCCAAACATAGAGCCTTAGCTTTAGCTATTTCGGGTGGCAACCAAGCTCTCAATCTACGAGTGGCCGGAAGCAAAACCTTTCCATCCTTGTCAAGAGCAACTGCTCCAAGCCCCACCCAACCTTCCACAGCTAAGGAAGCATAAGTGTTTATTTTAATGACTCCCTTAGGAGGAGCAATCCAACGTTTACTACTATGCTGCCCGCTTCAATGTAGGAAGTGAGTAGATCTTCTTATTATATTGCCCATACTCATCGACATACCTGGTGACCCGATTCAAGAGGATGGTATTTGGAGTGAACTTATCCTCAAAGTTCAAACACCTTCAGGTTCCTCTTTCCCCATATACATACACCACATCAGAAAGGCTACTCTGTGCCTCAGCTTGACATCTGCTTTATCCCAACTCTCAATCAGACTACAAAAATCAGTCCTCCCATTATTCCGCAAGCCCACACAACCACTGTCCTCCCATAGTTCTTTCACACGCAAGCAGTCAAAGAGAGCATGATTACAGGTCTCAATTTCAATCTTACACCATGGACATAAGGCATCATCTAAAAGGTGACTCTCAACCAGAAGAGCTCTAGTGGGAAGCGTACTTGTGAAAATACGCCATAGGAAATGCCGCATTTTAGGAGTCACTTCCATGCCCAAATAATTCTCCAAACCTGATGAAAGTCATCGAAGTTGCACCCTTTTCCAAGCATGTAAGTTGTCTTCATCGAATACAAACCATCATTCGAAAACGCCCAAGTCAACATATCTTTCAGTTCCCTCACACTCAATGGAATTGATAAGATAAACTTCTGATCTCTCTCATTACAATGTGAGATAATTAGGTCCACATTCCACTCCAACCTATCAAAATCGATAAGATCACAGACCTGATTTAAGCCTTCACACGCCTGGGTTGTGACAAACCTTCCACCTTCATCAGCAAGCCTTACCCCAAATGTTTATCATCGAGCCAATCCCAACCATCCATATAACACCTTCTTTCACAAGTGATTTCGTGCTCCAAACACTTCACCAAGAATATCATCCCGCATATCCCAGAGATGCATCAAGGAAAGAATAGTTTGGGTAGTCTTTGCTTTCATTACTTTGCTTAGGAGAGAATCCTCTTTATGAACAAGACTCCATGCTTGTCTGCCAAGAAGAGCGTCATTGAACACACTTAGATCCCTAAATCGCATCCCTGGAGTACAAAGGGCTGCCCAACTCCTTCAATGTATCTTCCGTCTTGTACCTTTTTGGCCCCAAAAAAATCTAGCCATTGCACTCCGGATTTTCTCAATCACCGTGCAAGGAAATTTATAAACACCCATAAGTTATGTCGGAATTTCTTGAATGACATAATTCAAAAGAACCTCCTTCTCGGCACGGGATAAAAGCTTTTCTTTCCACCCTAGGAGCTTTTTCCATATCCTATCCAACAGAGCCTCGAACACCACTTTCTTCGAACGCCCGACCACAGTCAGAATGTCAAGATACTTCTCATGTCTATCAACTTGTCGCATTTTCAGAACGCTCATCAACTCATCTTTTTGCTCTTGTCTAGCTTACCCCTTTACTGAAAGAAATTTCCGACTTTTCATAATTAATTTCCTATTCGGATGCTACTTTGTATTTGTTGAGGATATCAACTATGGCTTCACATTCTCGTCGATTAGCTCTAGCAAAAAGGAGACTATCAACTGCATAAAGAAGGTGAGATATTATCGGACCATTGCGACTCGCCCTTGCTCCATGAAGCAACCCGGCTTGGACTTTACTCTGCAACATTGAAGAAAGAGCATCTGCCACTATAATAAATAGGTAAGGGGATAGGGGGTCCCCTTGCCTAAGTTCCCGGGTTGGAACCACATCGCCACATATCTTGCCGTTGACAATGAAAGAGTATCTCACCGTCGACACACATCTCATGACCAAGTTTTCCCATTTTCCATCGAAACCCATGGTGAGTAACAGCTTTCTCAAGAACCCCCACTCAACTCTATCATACGCCTTACTCATATCGAGCGTCAGAGCTATGGTGCCTTTCTTCCCCTTACTCCTCTTTTTCATCGTATGAAACAACTCCAAAGCAATAAGGGCATTGTCAGTTATTAATCTACCCGAGACAAACGCATGCACTCTGATTCTCAGAAATAATACCAGGAAAAATCAACTTCAACCTCATCACTGACACTTTAGATACAAGCTTATATAAAACATTACACAAGCTAATAGGACAAAATTCAGCAGTCGATTTCGGGGCATTCACTTTCGGGATTAAAACAATGTTAGTGTTATTAATCAGCTACAGGGATGAAGAGCCATTAAGAATATCACTAACAAAATTAGTCACATCGTCACCAATAATATGCCAAAATTTTTGATAAAAAATTACATGCATACCATCGGGTCCGGGGCTTTACAAGGGTGCATGAGCTGTAGAGCAAAGAAGATTTCCTCCTTAAAATATGGTTTAAGCAAATCTGAATTTTGTTCTGGAGAAATATGAGCTTGAGCATGTTGCAAAATGTCATCAAGAGCCGCATTAGATGGTAAAATAGAAATGAAAAGCCCCTTGAAATAATCATATATACCACCCCTTCGATCTCCCCTTCCTCCTCTTGCCACTCCCCATTCGAATTATAGAGCCAATCAATAGTGTTTTCTTCCTTCGTTGTGATGCCTTGTGGTGGAAATAGCTTGTATTCTTATCCCCATCTCGAATTTCAGCGACTCTGGAGCGAATAAACCAGTTAGCTTCATATTTCTCATGTAAAGCATCAAGCTCTTGGAAGAAATACTGTTCTACTGGGCTACACGTAAGGCTGCTTCAGTGGTTTCAATTTTCAGACCAATGCCGTCGAATTTCCCTTTACTCCAGTCCAGCAACCGATTCCCCACCATCATCAGTTTTAAAACAACGTTATTCCCTGCAGCGGCATTCCAAGCTTCACGCACAGTAGGCTCACAAGACTCGTCCAATAACCACGCCGTCTCGAATTTAAATCTTTTCTTGCCCTTTTTCTTACGACCTTTGCTATCATCAATGTGAGTGAGGATTGGCGTGTGATCAGAGCAGTATCTTAATAAAATGCTCAACATAAGCCCCCAGGTAGAGTCTAATCCAAGACGATGAAGCAATGTATCGATCAAGGCATTCACGAACCTTCGAAACCTCATAATCACCCCTCTCCCAAGTCCACCATTAGCCCATATATCCCAAGTCTTTAAGCTCACAAACATTCATAGCTTCTCAAAAATTCGCCATTTCCCTCCTCTCACGATCTGAACCCCCCTCCTTCTCGTCATACATGAGAATTTCATTGAAATCTCCCCCAAAAATGATTGGCAAATCAACTCCCTCACATAAAGGTTGTATGAGTTTCCAAGTTCGACATTTATTAGCCGATTCCGGCCATCCATAAATACCGACAAATCTCCATTTCACACCTTTTCTCATGACATCACCACAATTGTGGTTTTGAGAGAAAGACACAAGCGTAAAGTCCACCTTTACCTCATTCCAAAAAAGACAAAGACCTCCCGATTTTCCCCTGCTAGAAACACCAAAAGCACTAGAAAAACCGATCCTCCCCTTAATACCTTCAACATCCAATTTACAGATCATAGTCTCTGAAATGAACACCATGTCAGGGGCATAACGAGTACTCCACTTCCAGAGTCTACGAACTATCCAGGGGTTGCCCATCCCCCGGCAGTTCCAACAAAGAAGGCTCATTGGCCTTGGCGGGGTTGGTCCAAACAAACCTCCCTCCACTCAACTTAGAAGAAGAACCTTTTATTGCTGCAAAGGAAAAAATCTTACTTGGGGCCACCTCATTACATATAATTCCACTCACAATGATCTCTTCTTCCTTTTCTTCAACAGTAGTTGTAGCTTCTACAATTTCACCACTCCCAACCTTATTCTCACACATAGACAAGTTTTTCTCCACACTATCAATAGTATTAATGTTCTGTTCTGACTCCCTCGTTACAAACAATTGGCGCCTTCCCTTAGAGATTTGATCTACCTCCTCAACTCTTTGGCTTTCCCCTTCCTAGGTGAGGCTCTAAGGAATAAGCCCCACCCCAAGCGTTTCTCCTTTTCTTCTTCGGACACCATCAAACAATCTTTCTCAGAGTGCCCAATTACACCACAAGCAAAGCAAAGATAAGGGAGGCGTTCATATTTAAATTCAATCTTAATCTCATTCCCTCCTTTATCACCAACTCTTTGATATCTGCGCAAAGGCTTATCCACATCAATCAAAACTTGCACTCTCCTATATCGGTTTAAACCAAGGGCATCCGGTTCTAGTTCAATCAATTCCCCCAGACCAGTAACCAAAGCTTTAACATATTCATCAGATCGACAATTAAAAGGTAATTTACAAACCCTTACCCAGAATGGAGATAATTGGAGGTTTACCTGCTCCGGCTGTTCGTCTCCATGGACTTCATTCAACACAATCAGATTATTATCCCAGCACCATGATCTCCCATTAAACACTTTCTCCTTATCCCGCCAATAAAAAAACTGGAACGCATATAGGTTAGGGCTTAGCGTTCGGATAATCAAACCCTCTATCGGAGCCCAGACCTTGAACATTGTTCACTTAAAAGCCTCAACATTATATGATCTAGACGTGCATAATCTTCCCACCAACAATAGCGCAAGGTTCTCTTCATTCTTTGGGCTATTAATGGTGCCTAAATCAACCACACTCCCCTCGTCATCGTTCAGTCAAAGGGCAGAACACTTATCCACAATATCATCCACCATAGCACCGGAGATTGGCCGCACAGGACGAAGGTCAATTCTTTTTTGCAATGGAGCGAAACCCTATCTTTTGAAGGAGTTTTTTTGAAACAATATAATAGGAAGAGGGAGTTTTTGAGACTCTATACATGCATATGAAGTATATATTTTTTAGAGAAAGAAAAACTATTATTATCACATTCAAGGCACGCAACTTTTGTGTGTGGTCAGGCTAGGGGTGGGACTTCGGTCTGGCAGTTCGGTTTGACCTCAGTTTGAAACGGTTTCGGTTTGAAACGGTTCGGGTTAAAACGGTTTCATTTAGACGGCGGGTCGGTTCAGTTCGGTTTTGATTAGTCACAGGTCGGTTCGATTTCGGTTTATTTTTGTACGATTTAAATTCGGTTCGGGTCATAAACGGTTCGGTTTATAAACAGTTCGGGTCATAATCAGATCGGTTAGAAACGGGTCGCTTCAGGGGCGGATTTACTCGGGTCAATGCCGGTTCAGTTTTTAAACGGTTCGGTTAATAATCGGGTCGGTTTGAAACAGGTCGGATCAGGGGCGGGTTTACCCGGGTCAATGCACGTTCGGTTTATAAACGGTTCGGGTCATGATCTGACCGGTTTGAAACGGATCGGTTCAGGGGCGGTTTTACCGGGTCAACGTCGGTCCGGGTTCATATCGGTTCGGGTCATGAACGGATTATTTTGAAATGGGTCGGTTCAGGGGCGGGTTTACCCGGGTTAATGCTAGTTCGATTCATATCGGTTCGGATTATACTCGGTTTGGTGCTAAAATCGTTCGGGTTAGTTTGGTAATCAGTTAAATTGGATCGGGTTGAAATCGAGTTCTAAAAAGTGGTTTTGACCAGTTAGCGCGTTTTGTTTTATATCAAGTTGGGACTAGTATTTCCATTTCATTAGCGGGTCGGCATAGGTTGGTGAAAAAAATAATGGATCGAGTAGAAATTGGGTTTTAAGAGATTTTTGACCGGTTAGCTATTTTCGTTTTATATAAAGTTGGGACTTCGTCACTTTATTTTCAGACATCGGATTATATATAATTACACAAATCTTCATTTATTCAATTATTCTATATCATGTTAATATGTTATGTTTCAAGTTTGGTTATACTCTTGTTGTTGTTTATTCGATATTATCATATTAGTCTATTACAAATTTATAATGTATTAATGTATTATTGTTTCATTATTAAATATATATTATTAGGTTATCAGCTTCTTGTTGGATTGTTTTAGATATCGTGTCATGACCATGTTTTGATGAGTTGCTACTTTGAATACGATAAATCGATTCAGATATCAGATTATATAGAATTACAGAAATTCTCATTCATTCTATATCATGTTAATGTGTTATGTTTCAAATGTGGTTATAGTCTTGTTGTTGTTTATTAAATATTAGTCTATTACAAATTTATAAGGTATTAATGTATTATTGTTTCATTATCAAATATTATCAGGCTATCAGCTTCTTGTTTTAATTGTTTTAAAGATCACGTCATAACCATGATTTGATGAATTGGTACTTTGAATACGATAAATCGATAATTGATATTGTAATAAACTAATAATTTAATGTTACGGAACTATATTCGGATGTTTAATTAAAATCACGATTATTCAATTTCCCATTAGTCTAATAAAGTAATAATTGACAATTGTTTGTAACTATTCCATAATTTTGGTGTTTAAGTTATATTGCTGAATTACTCTGTTGTCTTACCCTCTCTAATCACCTTTTAAGATTACGTGCCTACAAGGCTGCAACATATATATGTTGCAACTTGCAAGTTAAAGAAAACGGGTGGGGAAGTAGAAGTATTCAATTAGATCGATCATCAACTGTTTTAAGTTTTAATAATCAGATACATTTATCGATTATCTATACATACCAATGATAGTATGATACCAATCGTACCATACATTATTATTTATTACATATACTGATATACATATAACTAATATACATTAAATATGTCATATTGAATCAATTCCAATTTCCAAACATTTGTGTTTCTTACAATTTATAAGTTACATAAAGTTAAGAGTACAGTAGTGTTTTTATTAGTACGTATCTATGAATAAAAAAACCATACTATCCAAATCCATTATCCCATGATCCGTGTCACCGTCTTATATTAAATATCAGCCATTGATTTGCATGTCATCTAACGGCCTATCATCGCACACATTCCAATTCACGATCCGTGTGTTTTCTTTTCCACCAATCAGATCACTCTTACCATCGTCTCTTTAGTACTCTTTTTGATTTCTCTCTCGTTTTCTTAATCCTCTTCTGTAATATTATCAATAATATGCTCACTGCTCTCTCATTTTCTCTCTCATCTCCTCTTCCTTCTTCCTTTCTTCTTCTTCCTTCTTCTCCCTTCTTCCGTCTATGTTCTCCTTTCTTCCATCTCGTTTCTCCGTCTCCGTCCACCGACACCACGCACGACGGTTTTTATGGTCAAATTCGACCACGAAACTCTAGATCTAGTTGTTTCATGATCAAATTTGGCCTTTTAAAACCAAATTTGAGGCCAAATTCAGGATTAATATATAAGGTGTTTTCGTTCTTCCTTTTTTTATTTTCTGTTTTTCTTTTTAATTTTTTTCCAAGTTGTGGGCAACGGAGGGGGCCGAGTTAGGGTGGGTGTGGCGGCGGTTAGACTGGGTTCGGGTGGGTGGGGAGGGAGGATTTTTCGAGGGAGGGAGGGAGGGAGGGAGTTTTATGGTGGGTGAGAAATTAGAGTGAGTTGGGGGGTTTTGAGGATGTTGGGTTTCGTGGGGGTGGGTGGGGTGGGGTTACGGTGGGTTTGGGTTTTTTTTTCGATTTTTTTGTATGGGGTGGGGTGGGGTGTGTTACGGTGACGGTGGTGGGTGTGGTTGGGGTTGGGTCTGTTTTTTTTTTTTTTTTTTTTTTTTACAGTGGCGGTGGTGGGTGGGGTGGGGTGGGGTTTGTTAAGGGGGTGGGGTGGGGTACGTTACGGTGATGGTGGTAGGTGGGGTGGGGTATGGGTCTGGGTTTTTATTATTTACGGTGACGGTGGTGGATGGGGTGGGGTAAGGTTTGGGTCTGGGTTTTTTATTTACGGTGGGTGGTGGGGTGGGGTGGGGTGGGTTACGGTAATTATGGTGGGTGTGGGGGTGGTGTTAGGGTGGGTCTGGGTTGACGTTGGTGGGGTGGGGGTGGGTTACGGTAACGGTGGTGGGGTGGGGGTGGGTTACGGTAACGGTGGTGGGTGGGGGGTAGTGTTAGGGTGGGTCTGGGGTGACGGCGGGGGTGGTGTTAGGGTGGGTTACGGTGGTGGGTGGGTAGCCAAATTTTTTCATTTTTTTATTTAATTTATAACTCCTAATTTAGTTATACAAGAATATAATTTTAATTTTATAATAGCAAAAAAATTTACAAATTTAAATCAATAATTATATGTAAAAAAATTGTACTAGTAAATTACATTAAACATCAAATATATTTCGTGGAATTCTAACAAATTGTTAAAGGTTGTAAATAGTTCAATTTGAATGGAACGGGTTGTAAACGGTTCGGTTTAAATAGTTTGTAATCGGATCGGTTTAAACGGGTTGCGGTTTGAAAATAGTTCGGTTTAAACGGTTTAATGGGTTATAACAGTTCGGTTTAAACGCTTAGCGGGTTGTAAATGGTTCGATTTAAACGGTTTTTTCCTACGGTTTAAACGGTTTCGGTTTATAAACGGTTCGGTTTAAACAGTTAGCGGGTTAACATTAATCGGTTCAAACGGTTTCGGTTTATAAACGGTTTGGTTTGTTATTGGTTTATGGTTCGTAACGAGTTAACATTAATTGGTTCGGTTCGGTTTCGGTTTGACATTATACGGTTCAGTTCAGTTTTCGGTTTAAAATTAGCGGGTTATAAACGGTTCGGTCCGTGATGGTTCGGTTCGGTAACAGACGGTTTCACGGTTCGGTTTGAAAAGTCCCACCCCTAGGTCAGGCACATGATAATATAAGGTCACTCATGTAATCAAATTTGTTAATAAGGGTAAGTCTGATTAATCAAATGAGTAACTTTATTTATTCACCTGGGTGATAACCTAATTTTTTTTTTTTCCATAAGAATAACATTGATCAATTCTAACATTAGTTAATGAAAAAAAAAGTTACTTTATTTGTTCATTCAAGTAATCTCGCTTTTTTGTTTTGATTATTAAAAGAAAAGCTAGTATGACTCACAAAAGTATGTAACCTCATTTTTCATTGGAATAACCCTTCGTCCATTATAATATCTCCTATTCGATCATCAGCAACCTCCATTACTCAACTAATTATCTTTATGAAATGGGTACACCAACAACTAATCATATTTTTATTACGGAGTCAATCGACATCCCATGTATTTTAATGGCTTCCCTGTTTGTAATTGTGGCCTTTTTGTCAATGAATTAATTTTATTAATTAAACTAAATGGAGTAAATCAAAGTTTATCTTCATAATAAATAAGTTTCATTTATCAAAGGGGAAATTAGATCTTCCTTAAATTTAAGATAAAATTGATTAAAAAAAAAAAAAAAAAAAAACACCGCTAACAAATGAGATAAATCAGGGATCCTTCAAATAAATGCTTCTAAAGATCATACATATAAATTTTTCCGTGCAATTACACGATTTGTTATGATTATATATTTAATTAGACATGTCTTCAACTATGAGTCTTTTATAACGTACACTAGTTGAAATAGGCAAATGGGCATAGGTAAAGGTGGGCACCGTGCCGTGCCGGGCCACCGCGGGCCGTGCCTGGTGTTGGCTCGTGTCAGATCGTGTCGTGCCTGCCACTTCGCGGGCCGTGCCGTGCCGGGCCACCTTTTGGCACACCCCAGCCCACAGCACGGCACGGCCCACGTGCCTGGCGTGTCAGGCCGTGCCTGGCTGCGGACCATCCCGAATAAAATTTTTGGTATATATTTTTTTTGAACAACCTTTTAAAATGAGTATATTTAAATAATTTTATTAATTGATGAATAACTTATTTACGAGTGCGATAACACAATAATTAAAAAATTTACGAGTGCGATAACACAAAATTTGATGAATAACTTATTTAATTTTATTATACGCCGGTACGATAAATCGATAATACAATAATTACAATGATAAAAATCGTACAATAATTGATGAATAACTTAACTTTATAGCTTATTTTATTATACGGGGTTCAATAATACAAAAATTAGCTATAATTAATAGTATGTAATAATCTAATTATTCGTCTTCGTCTTCTTCTTGTTGTTGTTCAACTTCATCGGCCAATTGAATTGATTGAGAACTAGTAGAACCCAACGTTCCTTTATCGTCATCGTTTTGTGCATAAGTACGATCTTGGCAGCGAGTTTCGGCATCCAACCAATCCTTGAAACAAACACACATTTCAAGTGTTTCGGGTTTTAGTCTTGTTCTTCTATCATCTAAAACCCTTCCTGACACACTAAAAGCTCCTTCGGAGGCAATGGAGGAGACTTGAATAGCAAAAATATCACGAGCCATTGCCGCCAAAATTGGATGTTTCGTGCTTTGTGCTTTCCACCAATCAAGGATGTCGAGGCCGTACTTCTCTTCGTCATCCATGCCTTTCATGAAGTCGTAACTTAGTACATTTGCAACTCCGAAACATCGCTTTGTGTTCTCCTAGAGGATGATTCGGTACCTAAAAACTTAGATATCATATTAGTAGCTTTTGCATATAAACCTTTGGCCCTTTTACTTACATTTTTGGATGTTTGAGAAGGAGCAAATCGAGTTACGGTTCCATATTTAGATTAATAAACTCTATATAAGGAAATAAATTGATTGGTCACATTAGTTTTATAAGATTCAACATCATCTTCAAAATTCATGCATTGAAAATAAATATCAATTAATAAAAATGTGCCATCATACTTTTGCCTTGGATCTAATATAGAAGCAAAAATATAAATTATAGGAATATTAGTGTAATATTTACGCCATTTTTCCTCCATTGATGGAAGATATCCATCATAATCGTGTTGTAATCGGTTTTCATCGAAAAGTTGTGCAAGTAAACATGCATTGCTAAGAAAAGAATGAGCACAATGATTATAAATAGAAGAAAAACAATGTGTCATACTATATAATAATTGTAAAAACTGCATATATTTTTCACAATTAGACCAATCATCATCTAGTAAAGCAAATTGTGGAAATTTTTTATTATAAAAAAATTGTTAATGGACCCTTGTACTCGATTGCCCTACTCAACATTTCATAGGTGGAGTTCCACCAAGTTGCACAATCCGTTGGTATTTTAATAGCCTTTATCCTTTATTGCCTGCAAAAAGCTTTCCATTCTTGAAATCTCATGTTAGAGCTGTTAATAGACATAATAGCATTCCTAATTTTGTGATAAAATGGACCAATTGCTTGTGTTCCATCCTTCACACACAAGTTAAGAACATGACAAATGCATCTAATATGAAGTGCATCTCCATCTTATATTACATCGGTCAATTGTGGTTTAACTAAATTTGCACAAACTGTCATAGAAGTTTCATTATAAAAAGTCATATACATGATTTTGGGCCTAAGATTATATGCATCAATAGCTTGCATAAAATGATGAGAAATATTAAGACCGGTGTGGGGGTATTCAAGCATTTTAAAATGGATAATGCATTTTTGTAATAACCAATCAGTATCCAACCAATGACAAGTCACTCACAAATAGTGATATCCGTAACCGCTATCCCATGCATCAACAGTCAAAGAAACTCTAAAAGTAATATTACTTAATTCATCATATAACTTCAATTTGTACTCTAGAAAAGATTTCATGGTAGCCGAACGGACAGTTTTTCTAGAGATTTTTTTGTGTTGGGGTTGTAATGATCAGTTAATGTAATTGTTAAAGGGATCATTTTCGGCAAAAAGAAAAGATTGTTCGGCATGTACTAACATTCTCCCAAGTTCATCTCTATCTCTCTCATAATTGTAAGTGAAGCCATGTGGATGGAATTGAGAAATTTTAGGTTGAGTTGGATCACTAGATGGACCACCACATTTTTTTATATGTCTACAAAGGTGTCCCATCCCTCCCTTGGTTTCGGCCGAGTAAATTTTGTTACATGCCTTACACTTGGCTTTGGTTCCATCTCTACTTAATTGAAAATATCCCCAAACACTTTCGATTGGTATTGACAAGTTCCTCTTCGGTACACCATTCTAATGTGTTTGGAATTTGGGTGGATTGTTCACTTGACTCGGTGGCATTTGTTTGGCTACATTGGGTACTTTGATAAGAAAGTTCATGTTGTGAGCCGTATAAATGAGGTGAGAATTGGTTTTGTTGAAATCCCGAACTAGACATAATCCAAGGAGACATATTGTCAAATTGTTCGAATCCTCCCATGGTTTGGGGATGGAAGAAGGGGGTGGAAGGGTTCGGATTGGACATATTAGGGGGGGGGCATTAAAGTGTTTGAATTTGGTGATTCCCTACTAGTACTAGTACGTTTTGACTTGGCTTTCCTAGAGAAGAAAGAAGGGTTCGGGTTTGATGCCATGATTAATAATAATAACAATAATAATATCAACAATAATAATAATACAAACAACAACAACAACAACAACAACAACAACAACAACAACAACAACAACAACAACAACAACAACAACAACAACAACAACAACAATAATAATAATAATAATAATACAAATAATAATAACAATAACATAATACTAACAACAATAATAATAACAAGAACAATAATAATAGTGACAAGAACAATAATTATAACAATAATAATAAATTAATGTATAACAATAACAATAATAATAAAAATAATAATAATAATAATAATAATAATAACAAGGAAAAATTCATGGCAATAATCCGACCTTTAGCCCATTCTTTTTTAATAATCCGACCTTTCGATTATTATTTAATAATCCGACCTTTGGGAATCTTTAATTTTTATAGGTCCCATTTGACCAGAAACCGGTTGAAGAGGTAATTTTTTTTTAAAATACACGTGTCATTACATAATTGGTCAAAAAAAAATTAAAAAACACAAATAATTCACCTGGCAGCCACTCCCTTGGCAGCCCACCACCATCCCCACCACCACCCAAACCACCACCCCCACCACCAATCAGCCAACTACTCCCTTTTCCCCTCCCCTAGCAGCAACCCCCACCACCAATTAAGCCACATAAATCGTTGCCCCCATCCAAGTCAACCACGAAAACCACCCCAGCCACAACCTTCCACCAGCTAGCCTACTCTCATCGTCAACCACCACCACGAAAACCGCCTTACTCCAGATACACCACCCAAACCCCAGAACCACCATCCCCCTGTGCCGGTTTTCCCCCTCCCCCTGCACGCCGATTTCCCCCCTCCCCCACGCCGGTGACGCGACCCACCCTCCCACCGCACTCCTTCAATTCCCTCCTTTATCGAACTCCCACCTCGAGAAAACCCGTCGCCCCTCCCCCCACCACCGCGCCACCACAAACCAGCAGCCACACCTCTCAATAAGCGGCAGCAACCACAAATTGAAGCAACAAAGCATAGATTCAGCTCGATTTCAATTAAAAAACGGAGTAGGCGCTCCTCAATCGGGATGCTAAATCAAATGGTTGAGATTTTGTGATACTAGTTGTTGATGATGTTGAACGGTTTTGATGGTTGAATGGGAAGATCGAAGAGCAGCATAGCAACCAAGGAGGAAAATCGGGGGGGGGGGTTTGATGGTTTTCTGACGGGGTTTGGGTTTTGGGTGGCGTTTCGGGTGGGGATGGGGAGAGGGTTGTTTCCGGCAGGGTGGGAGGGGTGGTGTCGTGGGTGGGGGAGAGAAAAGGGTAAGGGATTGGGTTCGCCGGCCGCCGCGGAGGGAGGGTTCGCCAGCAGCGGAGAGAGAGGACTAGCAGTGGGTGGGGGTAGGGTGGCTAGGTTTTTTTTTTTTCCTTTTTTTGTTTTTTTTTTATTTTTTTCTTAATTTTTTTTTACCAATCACATGCCGCCATGTGTCATGTAACCTGTTATAATAGGTTACATGACCGGTTGGGACCAATAAAAATTAAAAACCCCCAAAGGTCGGATTATTAAAAAAGAATGGGCTAAAGGTCGGATTATTGCCATGAATTTTTCCTAATAACAACAACAACAACAATAACAACAACAAATTAAAATAACGTTGAGTTAGATCTTACAACGACGCTTCAATTGCTTTCCGCTAATTAATTTCCCGAACTTATAATTTTTTTTTAATTTTTATAATTGAGAGAATTAGAGAATTAAAGATTAGGATAATTTGTAAATTACCACCCAAAAATGTACCTGTTTTTGAATTAACCACCCGTTTAATTTTTTATTTTTATTTTACCACCCCTTAAATTAAATAATCACTCAAATTACCACCCATTTTAAAATTCCGGTGGTTTTCCGTCCGTGGGCCCCACCTAACGGGTGGTAATTTAAAAATTTTCCCCATACTTTCATTTTTTCCCTCGAATTTTTCTCTCTCCTTCTTCCTACCTTCTTCAACCTTCAATCCTCCATTTTCTCTAACCTTCAGACAAATTCTTCTTCTCCCCCCTCCCCCACTTTCTCTCTCCTCCATTTTTCTTCTATCAAAATGATGAAAAAATCTTCAAATTTAAGCAACAAAGCTTGGAGTATAGCTTCTTTAATGGCGGAACTCCCTCTTTCTCCTTCCTCTTTTAATTTAATTACAACTTTTGTAATTATTGGATTGGGTTTTTTCTGAAATTAGGGTTCATGCTTCAATTGAATTGGGGGTTTTGTTAAATTAGGGTTCTTATTTTAATTGAATTAGGGGTTTTCTTAAGTTAGTGTTTGTGTCTATCAAATGGGATGGAAGACTCAACCTTCTCCACACATCTCTCAATGCCGGATATCTACGCAATATATGATCAATTGTTTCCTCATTCCTACGACAAACAAAGCACCTCGCATCATACGCCAGATTGAGACCAAACATAATAGCCTAAGCTTCAACTTCTAATGGGGAGCACGCAATAGAGATACCCATACTTGCAGTCATCATGATATCCCCAACATCATCTCTGACGATCATCCCAACTCCAATCATATACCACTTTAGAAATCCTTATCTTTGCAATAGCTGCCACTTCAAACTCAGAGAGTAAATCTCCGAGGTCTTGAACTCGATGTAATTCTGTTTCCAGGAAGCAGGGGTATCCATTTGTCACCCCACAAGCAGCAGACACTTCTCCCATTGCCAATAAGCCATCTTGAACCCTCAATGATATAGTACAATGTGAATAAAAGAAAGATGCTCACTCATACTTATATTTTGACAGCTAGAATAATCTGAAATCAGACTTGGCAATTTTATTCTCTTGATGAAAATGTTGTTTAATAATAATGAAGTTAGTAACATGCTCAAATGGAGATAGGGTGCAGATTTAATTACAAAAGTTGTTAATTAAATTAAAAGAGGAAGGAGAAAGAGGGAGCTCCGCCATTAAAGAAGCTATACTCCAAGCTTTGTTGCTTAAATTTGAAGAATTTTTCATCATTTTGATAGAAAAAATGGAGGAGAGAGAAAGTGGGGGAGGGGGGAGAAGAAAAATTTGTCCGAAGGTAAGAGAAAAATGGAGGATTTAAGGTTGAAGAAGGTAGGAAGAAGGAGAAAAAATGAAAATATGGGGAAATTTTTTAAATTACCACCTGTTAGGTGGGGCCCACAGACGGAAAACCACCGGAATTATAAAATGGGTGGTAATCTGAGTGATTATTTAATTTAAGGGGTGGTAAAATAAAATAAAAAATTAAATGGATGTTTAATTCAAAAGCAGATACATTTTTAGGTGGTAATTTACTAATTATCCTAAAGATTATGTGAGTTTTTTTTTTTTGTTTTTTTTTAGAAGTAAAGATTATAAGAGAGTAGGAATTAGAGAATAAGAGAATTAGAGAATAAGATATTTGAGAATAGATGAGTTAATGAATTGTGGAAAAAAATGGAGGAAGAAGTGAAGTATTTATAGTAATTAGGAAGCTGAAAGTAGTCGTTAATATAGCCGTTTATGGCTGTTGGAAGAAAGTAGTCGTTTATAGTCGTTATGCACAGGCCGGGTCGGGCCTGGCGGGCGGGCCGTTCCTGGTCGTGCCGCGTGCCGTGCCTGATCGTGCCGCGTGTCGTGCCTGCGGGCCGTGCTCGCGGGCCAAATGACTGTGCCTGGGACCGTGCCGTGCCATGCTCATGCCGATTTCCGAAAATTTTGTTCACGGCACGGCCCACTGCTGGGCCACCGTGCCGTGCCGCCCGCGAGCCGACACGGCCCATGCCCACCTCTAGGCATAGGTTTAAAACCTAATGTCCCCTTAGGCCAAATTAAATTAAATGGGTCCATGTGAGGGGAAGTGTGAAAATGCACTATGACCCCATAATACATCACATGTGGCTGTATTGAAAAGAGACCTTACATGTGTAGGGGGGTGTTGAGGCGTCTTCCCAAACAACACATGTAAGTGTCCCACATTAAGAAAAGAAAAGAGAGTTAAACACTTTATAAGGCTAAGGTGCTACTCCTCCTATGGCCTTATGTTTTGGGATGGAACCTCCTTAGACTTGTAAAGTGAACTCTCTCTCATGATTGTGACTGTGGCCCAAACTCGTATTTAACAATATGAAACAAAGGTAGTATTTTATTAATCACTAGAAAAAAATGTTGCTCGAGTTATTTAAAATACAATGTCCTAATTGAAAAGATAAAAGTTAATGTTGTATAAAAATGGACGAGGTAGTATTCTAATATCCACATGTATATTTTCACTCGATCACTCTTTCTTACTTGATCCACATTATTTTTCTTACACCTATCCACCTGTTTACTCTCGCTAGATCTCGTCCTTAATACTTAATTGTATTAATACCATCAAGAAACAAAGGTACCAAATATATTGATGCAAGCAATACAAAACCCAAGGATAGGGATTTAATTATGTATGTAACGCAATCAGAAGAAAACTAGTAGGGCAACGTTCAATTAAGACTCGTGCAATAGAAAACCATTAGATGAGATTTTAATTAATTATGTAATGCAATGGTCTGAATAAGCAAAGAACTAATGTTGGATAAGGAACAATTAAGAATTTGGAGATCGAATTTGAAAAGTAAAACAGTAAACATGCTTCTATATCATTCTTCAAGGCATACCTTTCTTCTTTAATTACTAACTTAGCTATATTTCTTTCTTGGATACAAAGTATAGAACCTCAATGTACAGTATATATAACTACAATCTTATATACTTATATATTACGAAGTACTTTGTATATATTAGTAGCTCCGTTATTGCAAGAGTCTCAAGCCAGAGAATTTCAAAATGACATCCGTTCAAGAGAGCATTTACAACAACAAAGAAGCCGCTCCGACGAGGCTGTTCGGTCGGCTAAGGTCCATTCATGAAGCTCTTGGTGGTGGAGAAGGTTTGTCACAACTTAATCCTTTATAATTAACTATTATAACTCATGCATGATGCATTAATACTACTAATTACATACTACGTATTACTTCCTAATTTTTTTTTTTTTTTTTTTTGACAAGTATTAATTCCTTATTAGATGAATTAAGAAGGGGATCAGAATAACTACTTTTATTGATTAAAGGATGAAAAAAGTATCTTGAGCTTTAATAAAACGAAACTAACCCAAATCCTCCCAAACAATACGTTCTAATGCATAAAATAGTTCACACTTACGTTGTATAAATAATGTACGACGGATTGGAGCTTTAGATGGTAAGTTGTGGCATGATTATTTATTGTTACTTTTAATAGTATAAAGTGTGATGGGAATTCGTGTGCACATCTATATTTGTACTGTTATTTTGATGAAATATGTAGGCATGGAAAGGAAAAGTGAATCCACAAATCCCCAATAACTTTGGAAAATTTTGTATATATTAATTAGTTGATGCATATTTTTTTTGAAAAGTTTCTTTTAGTTGATATATTTCTTTTTTTGATTTTATGGAAAATATTTTTGTATACCATTTCTACTTTACCCTTATTAATTACCCTATATTATTATGGCACCAAGGCCCGTTAGACATAGGTCCCCTCATACCCAGTGCGAAATATTCTATTTGAAAGTAGGGGGTGAGTGAGATTTGAACTCATGACCTTTGTGTCACACTGGCTTTTAATACCATATTAAAGGAGCATCTTAACGAAAATCCTTAAGCTTATGATTAAAACTCATAATCAGTTTATATACTTTATCAATTAGTACAATCCTCTCCTATTTCCGGTTCTATAGCAATTGTACCGTCCACAATATCAGGTATCTCCTTGGTGGAAACATATATGGGAAATGATTGTACCTAAATACCGACATATTATGACACGAGTCTTTTAATACTGTTTTGCCAACACATAATTAACAATGATTAATAGACTGAAATACCGACATATAAAAATTATTAAAAAAATAGACATTAATAAAATATACATTCAGACGATTTAAATTAGATTTTGCATGACTATATTTATTATAAGTATAAATTACAAAGCTAGTCAATATGTTGAATTGTGTCACAAGTTAATACTTTGTATATCATTACTATATAAATAAAAGGAAAAATTGTCAAAATTAATACAAACTTTGAACGGTCCGCTAAAAATAAGTCAAACTTTTGATTATCTCTAAATAATACAAACTTTGGGGGTGTTCGCTATAAACAAGTAATTTTACTTGCAACCTGAATGATCGGTTAATTTTTTTTCTTTTTAATAAATTCGTTTAATAATGTAATTAACTTTTAATACCAACTTTAATTAACAATTAAAATATTTGTAAAGATTTTCTTCAAAAATAAAATATTTAAAAAAAAAACCATCTCCTCCACCAGCCACCACCACCGCCAACCTCCCTCACTACCCTCTAGCGCCGGCCGCGCCCAGATCCCACTCCCCAGTGCCGAAGCCGACCCCCCTCCCCCGCGCGTCACCCGCTTCCTCCTTCTCTCTTCCCCGGTGCAGCCTAAACCATCGAATCCCCTGTGGCCCCAAAATCCCTCCTCCCCCACCAACAACTGGATGACCACCCCCAAACCTAGCGGCGTCAGCCAGCTACCACGCCGGCCCGCCATCCATTCTTACCCCACCTTCGCCTTCCCCCTCTCTCCGAACCACCATCATGGAAACCCCATTCCCTTCCCTCCAAACCACCATAAACGTAATTCCCTTAGAAAAAACCACGAAACATCCCTGTCTTGCCCCGAAACCCGCAACCAGCCCTTCCCCATCACTGAAAACCCTAATCGCTAGGGTTTTAGGAGTGATGGAAGCGGCGGTTAGGGGTTTTCGGTGGTGGGGGATAATGGTTTTGTGGGTTTGTCATGGAGTTGGGGAGGGGAGGGGAGAGGTAGGGATGCGGGGATCGGAGCCACCGGTGCGAGGGAGGTGGCTGGAGCACCGGCAAGGGGTTGACGAGGAAGGGGTGGCTGGTGGGGAGGGGGTTGGTTTTTTTAAAGAAAAAAATTAGATTAATAATAATAATAATAATAATAATTAATATTATTTTATATCTTTTAAAAATTAAAAAAATTAGATAAATTTTTAAAAAAATTAAATTAAATCGTTAAAACAATGACACATGTCCTAAATATCTATTAATCAAGTCACCAACCGGTCATAACTTGTTTAAAGTGGGCACCCCCCAAAGTTTGTTTTATTTATAAATAATAAAAAGTTTGACTTGTTTTTGACGGACCGCTCAAAGTTTGTATTATTTTTGACAATTTTTCCTAAATAAAATCTTAAATTATATTGAAATTCTATATCTGATCTAGACATAAGCATAATAAGATAAATTATGAATTAATTTCCTGGTGTATATAGTATATTATGATACTCAAGTTTCTATTTTACATTTGCAGTGGCAGATATCTTGTTATGGAGAAAGCCAAAAGTGTCGGCAATTCTTCTACTCGGCATTACTATCATATGGCTTTTATTTGCGGTTATTGAATACAGTTTTGTAAGCCTTGTTTGTCACATATCCATTACTACACTGCTCGTGTTCTTCATTTGGTGCACTCTAGCAGAACTATTTAACTGGTAAATCATTTCTCCTATTGTTGTTTAGTTTATACTCCATATCATGTACCCACAACCAAATAAAGTACGAATATATGTGTTTTTTTTTTTTTTAAATGCACCATTTAAAAAGTTGATATTTAAAACATAACATTGAGATGATTCTAATATCAGCACATGATCATATTTTTGATTTAAACCAATGAATTTTTTTGGTTACTACTGTTATTTTTAAAAATTTGATTATAAAAATAAAAACAGACACTATATTATAGGATAGAGGGAATACTAGACATGTCAGACTACGGTCGTTTGATGTCCTTAAGTGATTAATAATAATATTATTATGATATACTCCTTATGATGTAGGAAAACTCCTGAGATTCCAGAGATCATGATACAGGATTCAACATTCAAAAATGTAGCCACTATGATTCATGCCAGAATAAACTTATGTTTGTCTATGTTACTAGACATTGCATGTCGGGAGAATATTATGTACTTCTTTATGGTAAGGAAACTTCATTATTTCATTTTTTATTTCAGAATTCAAAAAAAAAAACACATTATTTTTCTGGTTTATAAAGTGTGACATAATTTGGGTTTTATTTTTTTAATAAACAGACAATTGGATGTTTGTTGATGCTATCAATACTTGGCAACTACATTTCCTCCATAAATCTTTTGTTCACAAGTAAGATTAACATCAACTATTTTTTATTCATATATATTACAATACATATGAGGTTACTTGTAATTGAATTATTTTTGAAATTATTGCAGGCTATATTTGTATGCAACTATTGCCATTTCTATATGAGAAATTTGAAGATGAAGTAAATTATATAATTGGAGAAATATATGGAGAAATGATGAAATGGTACAAGATGTTTGATGAAAGCATCCTTGGAAAAATTCCAAGAGGTCCAAACTATGATCGAAAAACAAGATTAAAAGAATGATAATTTGTTCATTGTTATCAATTTCTATATTGCAAAGATGAGTGCCTATTGTATCTCCTAATTAAGATAAATTCACAAAAACATATCCAGGGGCATAAAGGAAAAAACACATTATTGTATAATGTATATATCAATATCACAAAGTTTTATATGCGTTTTTTTTAAAAAAAAAAAAATTCTTCTCTCTCCTCTTTCCCTCCCCTCTTTTCTTCTTCTCCTTTAAGATATGTCCTCTCTCCTCTCCTCTCTGATTTCTCCTTTCATGTTCTCTTTCAAACTTTCTCTCTCTAACGTGGTTCGTTCGTCGGTGGTGGTGGTTTTTGGTGGTTTCGTGGGTGGTGTATTTAATGCCAAATTCGACCATGAAAACTCTAGACTTAGAGTTTTCATGGCCAAACTAGAGTTTTCATGGTCGAATTTGGCCTTTTTAGCCATATTTAAAGTGAAATTCGAAGCCATTGTTAATTTTTAAGGTATTTGTTTTTTTCTTTTTTTTTTTTTTACGATTTGGTTGTGGATTTGGTTGGACCTGGGTTTGTGTTGTGGGTTCGGTGAATTGTGGTGGTGGCGTGGAGTTTAAGGCTTTGAGGTGGTGTAGGATTAGGGTTACTTACTTGGTTAGGGGTTACTAGGGGGGTACTTAAGTAGGGTTACTTAAGGGGTTACTAGAGGGATTACTTAAGGGGTTACTAGATGAGTTACTTGAGGGGTTACTTGAGGTGTTACTAGAGGGGTTACTGATGTAGCACCCTGCTGCACCGTGCGGTTGGCCACACCAGAAACTTGTTGTATCAATATATGTATATAACTAGCTTAAATAATGTACATGTACGGATAATACTAAGACTTTTCTTTTTTTTTTCCTTAACTCAAAGACTATTACAATTAAACTTTAATGAAATTAATTGACACATAAACATGTCTCATTTTTAAAATTAATATTACTCCCTCACTCCCTAATATTTTGCCCCATTTGACTTTTCGCGGTTTTCAAGATGCGTCTTAAAAAGACTTTATCTCCAGTTTCATACGAATGAGACAAATCCAACAAAATTTCATTTGACTTTTATCTCTTATGGATTAAGGGGTCGTTTGGTTGGGGCTAATAATCAAAGGGAAAGGAAATGAACTGACATCATTCCCTTTGTTGTTTGTTTGTCACTTTTTTTCATTTCCTTTACCCATTTTTATTTTTGAGTTTCACCCAAAGTAGTATCATTGATTTCTCACCCTCCTCTAGCCTTTTCCATTCCTTTTCCTTACCGCCATTAAACCACCATACCCACCACCCTTCTACTCAGCTCTTCGGAACTCGCCTAGCCACCAGACCCAGTCACTTCACCGGAACTCGCCATACCTCCTCCACTCCTCACCGGAATCCGTCGCACCTCTCCCACCGCTCCCCTCGAAAATATCTCCCATCCCCAGAAAACCTTCCCCCACCCATGCATAATCCTAGGAAACGCTCTCCCTCCCCTTAAAACCGTTGGTCGCCCCTCCCCTCACCCTCGAAACCCTAGCCGCTAAAAATATAAGGATAAAGAGGTTTGAACCCTCAACCTCTTATAACAAAAATAACTATTTAATCATCTAAGCCAATTATCAACTATGTTATTAATATGTAAAAAAAATTAAATAAGTGCGAATCACAAGGTTTAATTAAAAAAAATACTTAAAGAATAACTTAATTTTGGTTGAACTATAACAATTTCAATTTTGAAAAATCTTTACAAAAATTATCGATTGCATGTGTATAACAATAGCAACCTAAGAACTCAGACTACTCAATAGTTTCACTTAAAAAGGTAACACTTAAAAAGTCAAAATATCTCACTTCAAAAAAGTTAACTTTTTGACGTGAGTTTTGATTAAATATCTGTCTTAGTGCACGAACGATGCTTTAATCGTGTAATATACAATTTGTCATAACTTATACAATATATTATATGTATAATATTTTTTGGTGGGTAACGAGAATAATCCCACTAACCATGACCTCTCATAGGTAAGTCATGTGCTAAAACGCCTACCAATGAACTTATACATAATATCATTTGATAAAACAAGTTATATACGAAGTATTAGTCTATTCCCAGATTTTCTCGGTCACTTACCATTCATAATATTACTCGTATCAATAAACTTATGAGTAAATATTTTGAGTACCTATAAGTTAGATTATTCCCACATTTTCAATAGTGAGATTATTTTAAAAAGACATGTAAAAGGTCGGAATATTCTTGTGTATTTTTCCTTTACAATTTTTGTAAATCAGCTTATACTGGGTGTCTTCCGTGAATAAGATGGGTGAAAGTTGTATTAAGCAACTTGCTCAAAATCAGCTTTTATTGATCGCCTTTCAACAGTCACAAATCATCAAGCCAAACTCAACAATGGAAAATCTACACCCTCACCCAGAAATATATTTATGGTATTAAGCTTTGAGCACAAAATAAGGTAGCTGCAAAATCTCAAATACAAGTATTTCGCAGTGTGCACTCTTCACTCTGTCCGACTGCTATGGATGGGCTCTTCAATTCATCGGCAGCATTGTAAGGATAAGTTTTAAACATAGCCATTCGACTGAAGCTTTAATGGGGAGATGGCTTAAAAACCAAGAGGCCTTTTCACTTCCAATAACTAAGTGTAGAGAGCAGCATTTCTTTACAAATCTATAACTTTTATAACCAAGTACACAAATAGCACAGATATGTCACCAATGGATCAGATTATTCTGAATTATATAAATGTTGTAATCCCTAACCAGAAGCTGCAGAAAATGCTTCTAGGAACCGTGCACTGAAGTTCCTATAGATGATGAAGCTGAAAAGTATACATGAGTCCCAAAAATAACACCATTAAAAAAAAATTAGCATCTTACATATGAAGTTTTAAGGAAAATCTCAAAGCTTACCATAAATAAAATCTGACTCCAAAGGTTCAGGCCACATATTGATGTAGCACCTGAAAAAGGCAGCATGTTAGGTAACAAAGGTATGAGAAATTAACAGAATTCATTCGCAGCGAGATTGATCACAAAGAAAGCAAAGTACTTCATTAAAATTCCTTAGAATATTAATTCTTCCATTCACCTCAGACTAGCTTTGAAGTGAAGCAGCAAGAAAACAGAATACAACAGCATGTTCAGGAATCATTCTCCGGCAAAAAAGTAAACTATTTAACTCATAGATATAGAAAGCATGATCCAGTCGCAATTAAAGAACCAAGGAACTATTCTCCAGAAAGAGAGTGCGATTACCTCTTTCAGATTGACCCATTTCCATGCTTCGTTAGGCGTTCATACATAAACTAAACCATGCCGACCCTGTTAAAATATAGTAGGATGTGAATTTTCAAGATTCATTATATGCAAAATGCTTTAAATTTACTTAAAGCTTATAATGATTTTTTTCCCATTAACAAATTTGAAGACATTATCCTTTGCCACAGCGCTAGATAAATTAACTTCCTCAATTCATTGCAGCGCTAGATAGGCTCTGTTTGATTGCTTTCCTTTTTTCTCCATACTTGTATTCGGGGGGGGGGGGGGGGGGGGGGGGTGGGGTGTTGTTACAATAAGAAAACCATACCTTTTTGAAGTCTGTTATAATTGCCTCATAGAAATTGTTATCTTCCGGCCATCTTGTCCATACTCTTTTCCCAATATTCCCATAATTATCATTTTCAGAAGGGTCATTAGCACCAAAAGTGCCTCATGTACTACGATTGGCGACCTGAGGTCTTCCTAGAGGAGCAGGAAAGGGTATGGCAAAGTCTGCAGAACAGCAAGCTTCCATGAGAATGGAAATTAAAACCATAAAACAACAGAGTGATTAGTCAAACAAGCAACTAATTGTAGTACATGGGGAAATTTCAGAGTGTCACTGTGTAGATCTACTTGAAGTAAAATAAATAAAATGAAATAAATGTTAATATGTGCATACATGTTGTATGCCCAGTAATAATTAACAAAACAAACAAATGATATGTTACTCTTTTATAAGTTTTATAACTAACAAAATTTCCACATTACAACAAAGCCACCTCTACATTTCAACCTGTCAGCATTTAGCAACCACGGAACACTACATTGCAGACCTAGCAGATATAGTAGCACATGATAAATTTCTCTAGTTATCAAAATCTTTGAATCCAAAAACTTACTAGTTTTGTCTCTTTGGGTCAGGATCCTAGTTGGCCTCTTCTGAAATTTTATGAAGATGGCTGCATGTTAGGATGCAAGGTTGGAGATGGTGCATCAACAGATAATTCGACACTGACTGTTCTGTTATCTGTTTCTTATGCGATGCTGAAACAGTTGGGCTAGGTACAGATTCATGAACAGGTTGTGAAGAGCTAAGCATGCCTGTTTACCCCATTTGCCGTTCTCCACTCCCTGCGACCCTGCCAAAGTTAATATAAATGGTTCTCGTCAACAAACAGCATCATCATCATCAAATCACAATTATACCTTATACATTGAAAACATGTTTTACAATGATGATAAAAAAATATGTCAAACCTTATTCTACAAATCATATAATCACTGTTCACCCTGGATAGAAGCTCCCTATATTCCTCGTCTGACACCCGCAGCTCTTTCCCTAGTTCCGTTTTCAAACTTTCCTTCTCCTACTAAATAGCAAAATGTGTTTAAGACAAATGCATATAATGATTCTGAACATAATTATAAATTTGCAACAGCTAAGTACCTAAGAAATGGCATCGGAATGAGCCTTGAAGGCCCGCAAAACTGAGCAGTATGCATCTTGTTTAATAATATGGATTTGTGTTTCCATGTCATTATTTGGCATCCTTGGATATGGCGCAGGGGCAGCAACTGCAGATCTCCCATTCCCAACTACATGTGCATTTCTTGCAAATCTATTTTGATGAGGCGGTGGAAGATCATCATCCATCACTACAAGAATTCCAAATAAAATCAATATTTGAATCGACCTTATAAACAAACGAGAACTGACAAAAAAGACAACAAAACAACAGAAAACATCCTTCAAATGGAATATTGAATGGAGAGAAAGTTGAAATTAGTGGGTAGGAAGACGCAAATTATTTTTATACAAGATAGTTTTCAACAGCAAAGACATAAAAGAAGTTAAAATATTGATGCAGCGCTTTACAGAATACGAATGGACCCCCTCTCAGTGATTATGATGAAGATAAGAACCATGACAATGAAGACAAATGATGCAGCAGATACGATGGATTGTCTAATTTAGAATGTTATCTTTACATATCTTCTAGTAGTAGATTTATAGTTCCAAAATTATAATCTTTATGTACCAACAAACAAACCAAACATATAAAAGAAACAAAGTGAACAAACCCAAAAACTACTGCAGATTCAATTTAGCAGCCATTTTAGCCAAAAATAATCCTTTAATGTAGTTGCATTTTAATAGCCTAGAGCCCTAGACTTATATTTCCACAATTATAATCTATGTCCAAAAAAATAAAATAGATGAGATTTTTGGCTCTGTAATTATACATAGTTAAAGCAACTCAAATAGTCAAATAAACCACCTAAGAGCCCAAAATTGACTATACAGACAGTTATATCAAAGACAAGCAAAACAAAACCTCACCACCAAAGCACCAAACTCAAAGCGGCAAGCGAAATCTCAGCCGGCATAGAAGCAACAGCAACCTTTTTCTGCAAAACAACCCTTTTAGTCTGAGCAGAAAATAACTCCTCAGCATCATCCCCATCAACAACGGAAACATGCTGTGGAGGTGACTCAATTAAATTCACAACAATTCGTAAATTGCGAAATTGATATTCAACGATCATAGAAAAAATCTTACCTCTGAAGTTGCTTCCACGGAGAAGAAAGTTTAGAACCCGCTTCAATGGAGAATTAAGCGTTTTGTGTGTGTGGGAGAGGGAAGAAGTGAGTTGAGCAAAATGAGTGGAAGAGAAGCAAAACTGGAAAAGAAGAATAGCTAAATTGCTGGCTCCCTTAAATGGCTGACTCAGTAGATGAAATTGAAATGAATTAATGTGTATGTCTTATGAATAGTATATTTCATTGACTCTACACCCAAGCCACAATTTATCAGAATGTTTGTCTTATTCCCACTTTTTAATTGGTAGAGATAAGTAGATTACACATCATGAATGGAAAAAAAAAAAAAAGAATGATATCACCAGGGATTCAAGCCAATGTGCTAAAGAAAAAAGGAGATGAGTATACTGAAGATAGATCTATCTATTATCCGTACTCCTACAGAGCGACTTTACAGGTCTTAAAGAATCTCCTACCTATTCATCCTTACACTGGCGGGAAGTATACATTTATTCTCTTATTCCCCTTGAAAGCAATATGTCTCAGGACAAACAGCCAACCTCAGAACCAAGCATGCCTGGTGGAGGGGAACTCACCTTGTGACTTTGAACCAAGCATGCTTGGTGGAGGTGGTGGGGAACTCACCTTGTGACTTTGAACCAAACATGCTTGGTAGACGTGGTGGGTAACTCACCTTGTGACTTTGAAGTCACAAGTTCGAGCCCCATCACCTACATTTGCTAGAGAATAGGGAATTCCCTTACCTTCCCCCTCTACTCTACTCTAAAAAAAAAAAAAAAAAAAAAAAAAAAAACAAAAAACAAGTAGCCAGCCTCAGAAATAACTAGCTTATTCACATAAAAAGAAGATGCTCTAGGGAGACATTGAATTAATGATGGGGAAAACTTTATGGCCAAACTATGAAATGTAGGTTATGGCCAAACTTGATGATGTCATTCCTCTGTGAATTGCCTTTAGCAATGTGACAAACTTGCATAAACTTTCTGCAGAAAACCACTTCAACTTCCATGTCATGGCTCCTGGAATTGTACTTCCATTCTTAAATCCAACTCTCGGTTTCATCATGTCAAGTATAGGTGAAAGACAGGATATTGGGGAGTTTTCTCTAAGAGTCAACGTCACACTCAGGTTCTCTTTGGCTTCAATGACCTGAAAACATCAGAATATTAATAAGCAAGATCACCTTGAACCTAACATAATAGTAAGGTAATCATGCCACAAAAGAAACCACACATCCCTAACCCGTTACTATATCAAACACCAGTATTCTTATCTGGCAAGAGATTGAGAGAGGTGTAAGACAAAGGATTTGCACTACATAAAAAAGGATACAAAGGCTCCATCTCAAGGATCCAAATTAAACTATTACACATGTAGTAAATTGGGCTTTCAACCATCAGAATCAAATTAGTCAAAACAATCTCAACGCTAAGTGTTTTCACATCCAGAAACTTAATTCATATAATTTGATAATCATGTATAAATTACCATCTCAGAGACATTAGCAATGGAACAGCAACTATCAAGCATGAAATAAGAGGTGGCATCTGCATGTGCTGAAAGTGAGCTGAAGTGAAAGATATCCTCAATGCATACAACTATATGTCCCCCACTCACAAAAAGAGATCTGGATACCCACTCTGTTTCTGCCAACAAAAAAGAAACGGGACTTCAAAGAGAGCAATAGATTTACAGAAAATGAAAGTAAAGACAATGAAATAAGCCTCGAAGTAATAAATCTTGACAAAATATGATTAACCACTTGGAAATAAAAGAAACAGGAAAAACAGGTAGCTCGTCAAATTTACAGGTTTAGAGCATAAATTAAAAGTTCATAACCTGTAACTGCAAACACATGCCAAGAATATAATATGTCTTTAACAATCTTATTGGCAAGAGGCAGTCTTTTTAATACTTGCAAAGAAGTTGAACCTCATTGGAACAATAGGTGTAATCTCATTGTCCACAGATTGTCCTATCCAACTCAACCCCAAGGACATTGAGGCAGAATATGATCATTAATGAAAAAGAAAAGGAAAAGAAATGTAAAACGAAAGAATATTACAATCACATGGTAGATTTATGAGGACATTTAAGCACTACCTGCACAATAGCCTACTTACTCTCAGCTACAAGACAAGTATGGAAAACTTTAAAATTACAGACAATGAATTTGCATACACCGTTATAACAAAAGAGCTCGAAACTACTCCCTCCGTCATGAATTATTAACTTTCGTAATAAGGTTGTCTTGTAATAAAAAAATTTAAAAAATAAATTAAGTAATCTATTTAGATTTAAAACAACTTTTTTAATTCCATCAAATCAAATCCTTTTGGATTTTTTGTGAGAAACTACCTAATAAAACCCAAATTTTGTGAGAGACTACTTAATAAAAAATGTTGTAAGAAACTACCTAATAAAAAGCAAAATGTCGTACAATACTATTTATGGCCAGATTTCCACTATTGACCTAATTTTCCGGAGTTGAATCACCTCAAAACACCCCCGAAACCACGCTTTCATCCCCAAAACCAATACAACTCGCTTTAAAAAGCCTCCACCAAGTCGAAACCACCCAAAACTACCACCTCTTACCCCAAAAATTACCATATCGTAGCCCGAAACTACCCCCACCAACTCGGAATATCCCCCAACCACCAAGAAAATAGCCTTAAACCAACCCTCGTGGTGGTTTCGGGGGTGTTTTTAGGTGGATCAAAGCTGGAAAATTAGGTTATCGGTGGAAATCTGATTAGTGGTAGTAATCTACGACATTTAACTTTTATTTGGCAGTTTTTTACAACATTTTTATATTATGTAGTTTCTCACAATATCTGGGTTTTATTAGGTAGTTTCTCACAAAAAAATCCAATCCTTTTCTCTCTTCATCTATATTCCCATTCCATCCACATATGTTTATTACAATATATATAAGTAATCTAGCAACTAATTCATAACTTTTGCATCCAAACCCAACACGTAAAACATTAAGAGACAAAGAAACTATTTTTTGGAGCATCTATATAATTCTTACGATCCACTTAACAGCCGGTAATAATTAACGGTTTTGAGAATATATTTGAGTGTAATTTAGCAAGAAAAGTAATAATATAATGTCCAGTAATGCCATGTAATCTCTAAACTTATATTTTCCATTGTATTTTTCCAATTCACCAAATGCCACTCTCAACAGAAGGTAATGAACAGTAAAAATGATTTATGAAGAAAATGAGATACTTGAGGTGAAATAGCATGATATTGAGCCTTGATACATAACATTTTCTTATGCAACACAAATTCATTTCCCATTACCTTTTATATATTAATGACTACCAAATGGGTTGTAAGAAGTTGTAATAGTTTACTTTATCACTTATACATGCTTTTAATGAGACAAACAATTAGTGATCAAAGATCAAAATTTAACTTATAAGGGTGACAGATCCCCAACAACTTTGAAAGTGAAGAAGTAACTTCAAGTCCTAATGTCTAGTTTAATAATTTCTTTTTTGGAGATAGGTTATACAGTTAGACTATCAAGTATCAACCTAAGGACCTTGTATTGTCACCTATATACAATTTTGTTTTCTTGGATGCAGGTCCATGAAAATCCCTAAGATGTTAGAATCATTATCACCTTTCAGTGTGTTCACCATGAAAAAAAGGTAATACCTTTCAGTGTTTTCACAAAAAAAAAAAAAAAAAAAAAAAGGGTAACAGTACCTTTCATTGTACAGATAGATGTTGAGGCACAAGCCCAGGCCATGCATCTTTTGGTGTGAGGCACACACTGAGCCACACAAATTTATTTTATTTTCCAGAATTATTAACTCTTTTATTCAGTGTGCCTCACTTCAATTAGGCAGACAAAAGCGCAGGGAAATTTATATCACTTTTTAGTGCCTTGAAGCCTGTTTATGCATTGGCACCTTTCAAAAAGACAATCTGTGGGCAGCAACCTTATCCTACGGGGAGCTGTTATTATGACATGTTGGGATCCAGTGCGACAAAGTCAGTTTTTAAGGAAGTAGCTCCTTCATTTTCTTTCTTGTTTAGTCATCACTCCTCACCCTCCTTCCCCTGTTTTATGTCCAATCTTCTACCTTCTCTAACCCTCTTTTTGCTCAATATGTGAAGAAAGGAGGGCTCCATCAACCAAGGCACAGGTTTTTGATTAGGAAACCATTTCCAATTATTATTAGCATCCTCAAAAGTTAATTTTGGTTGTAGTTAATAGTAGGACTATAAGTGATTGCATAATCCTAGAAAACCAAATACAAACTATTAGATTTTAATATAAGCAACGCTTAAATAAATGGCAATGTTTGTGGCTTTTGGTTAATTAGAGAGGGAAATGAGGGCAAAATGCAATAAAAAAAATTGAAAAAAAAAATCACTAGCTAACTATTTTTTTTTTTTGGTAGATGCAATTGGAGTAAGGAAGGATATGAACTACTGGGACTTATTATTGAATGAAATTGTAGAATACTCTCCCCTTTTTTTTTTTACACAATTTGACATTCACAAATGTAATTACCATCATTGATCATAGTGGAATGTGTTAATAGTGAAAATAGGGCAAAGTGTGTAGATTGAATATAGAACCCCTAATTTATGAAAGGTCTACTATTGGAATATCGTCCACTAAGCATATAATGTATGATGTACTCCAGCCCCCCAAAAAAATCAATTAAATAGCTACTATAAGATGAGATTCAATGTATTAAAAATTACAAATGCACACCAACTAAATCCTCTTCAACTGACATTGAAAGAAGGAAATAGAAATATTAACATTAATGAAAGAATGACCACGTTAAGGAAAACCAAACAATGTTTTCATCAAGTTCAACCCACTAATTCTGCCTTCTACTAAATTTCATATATTGGTTACTGTCACTTGGCAAATCCAAAGGCACATAGCTTTTACAAACAATGCTGCTCACCAGGATAAAGGTAATGAAAATGGAAGTTTAACATTGGTTACTGTCACTTGGCAAATCCAAAGGCACATAGCTTTTACAAACAATGCTGCTCACCAGGATAAGGTAATGAAAATGGAAGTTTAATATACATGTTTGGACCCCCAGTTGGGTAATAGATGCATGCATGTATGAGATTGAGAGAGGACCCAGGGACTTGATCAAGAGAAAGTGCAAAATATATTAAATACCAATTTGGATAGTATCAATTCTGATTATTTCATAAGACCTTGAATTAGTTCATATAGAATATAACCTTGAGTTAGTTCAGATGGAATGTATGAATGTACTGAAATGTTATGAGAAAAAGATACAGTGAGGGAAAGAACACAAAAGATATGCCTGTTACCTTTGTGCCGAAAAAGAACCATACAATACTGGTAAATGCTGATTCCCAAGTTTCCACATATTTGCCTATCAAACAAGTTCAGCTGAACCTGATCCAAACTGCAAATGAAGTTTTCAATAGTCATAAGCATTCCTCCTTAAGATCTGTCCAAATACTGAGCTTATTTATAGATAAAAAGCATAGACTAGAACTTTAACCTCCTAACAGAAAATCTATTTATTTCTCCTGGCGCAATTAATCCTATCATGAAAAGTAAATGCCTAGTTTTTTCCTTGCATCTTGTAATCAACAGATACGCAGTATCCTCATCAATAAAAACCCTGCAAAAGTAAAGAGCAATGGCTCTATTAATGAGAAAGAAACACTACAGTGCATAAAGAAACAGCTAAGAGGACACTAACCAGATAGCCAGAAGACCCAACCCAACCGAAACCTCTCTCACGTCTTCAACCTTGTGTGAAGTCAATAGACTCAAGTTATTACCTAAACAAACCCATGTGCGAAACAAAAAACAGCACATAAGATATGAGAAAACCATCGAAAAAGAGATCATACCACAGCAAGTCTAACCTGACCCATCATGCATGCCATCAAGAAGAATCACATACAACTTCCATTCACTGCTTAGAACAACAGCTACCGGTCTGCAGTTGTCAATAAAATTTGAAGTTGAGAGGTTCAAAAATTTTGCAGAATGTCTGAGCACTTTGAAGGGTCAACTTTGTCAACAGAAGACAAAAATATATGACCAAGAAAAGAAGAAATTCAAGGCTTACAATATATAACACCAGGGAAAGGAAGAAAACATAAGCAATGAGACCAATAAATTTATGATACAATGCAAAGGTAAGTCCTAGAAGAAGAAATAATTGTTAGGTCGAAGGCCCAAACGGCTGATATATTTTGAAGATATCACAAATCACCTCCAAACACATCATGCAGTGACTTGTTATGGAATCTCGTGACAGTTTAGGATCTAGTAAATCCATAAGATTATGGCTTACTGCCGTATGTATAGAAGTTCAGACTTCAGCTAACCAAGTGTTGTAACTCATTACTTGATGTAAAAATATTTCCCAGTGGCAATCACTCAAGTAAAGCATAGGACTAAAGGTGAGTGGTCATGTGGGAAAGCTTCCACGCCACCAATTCATGAATAAAAGGGCCCACAATCCATGTATGCCACATGTCACAATTTAGTGGTAGTTGTATGGTTGGCCCTTAGGGTTAGGGCCCTTCTTCCATCATATCCAGCCACAACAAAATAGGGTAAAGAAAGAGGTTGTAGCTAATACTTAGTCCTTCAATGAAATTAGAACAAATAATGGAAAACAAGTATTGAGGCTTGAGTTGTTAAATCTTACATATGGCTATAAATATGGATATTACCTTTCGTTCCACATGGGCTTCCTCTCAACTACACCATTGCAGACAATGTACTGCTTGCAAGTCTCGTGAATGGCAGTATCTGCAACAAGTGAATTGAAGTAATTTTCAATATGGTCACCAGTTTTCGAAACTCCATGCTTTGAGTAAGCTAGGATTCCACCAGCCTCATCATGTGCAGGTGCTGAGTTCACCTTTCCATCAGCTCTTCCAATGCAATATATATCATTCATAGTTTGGTTCTGTTGCCCATCTTTAACATCAGCTTTGCAGGAACTTATGCTATCTGACAGTGAAACAACTCTTTTTTTTGGTTTTCTTTTAGAGATTTTCTTTTCATGACAATCATTAACTTGCTTATTGGAAGTGATAGCATCTTCATCATTGTTTCCAAGAAGAGGTTCATCACCACAGAACAACTCTATAGAACTATCAAGTACGCCAAGTTTACTCGTGGATTGCTGCGTATGAAGATCAAGTGAGCCCCATCCTGGTCCTACCTCAGGAGCAAACTTCCAATTGATACCTCGAGTCAAACCCTCTTCGCCAGTATATTGGTAACTTTCAGGGTATGGTGGCCCACTTTCAAGTCCATCCTCGTCATCACAGCTAGTATTACTGTCAGAGGAAGCAGCAGATAAGGACTCAGCAGACACTTGTAAAAACTCTTCCTCCAAGTACTGACGGCGATAAAGAATATCCTCCTCGTAGTGTGGAGGTGATACTGGGGTTCCAGAGAATGGCGTTAACTCCTTAATACTTTTGATGGCAGTCAACGGTGTACCATTAACACTAGCATTTAACTCATTGCCATGCTCACTGATACCAGGTGTAACAGAGTTGACATCTGCTATTTGTAGATGATTTTTCCCCTTAGGCAAATAAAACTTCAGAAGATCTTCATCTAAAGCTCGTGCAATTGCTAGAGGTTTTGTTTCCACATATTCAGAAGCAGAATGATGCCATTGATAGCCATGATTGCCAGCAGAAGAACTAGCAAAGGAGCTATTAGTTTTCTCAGCATTTGTACTCCTATCATCTTCTGAATTTATGATCGTGTCTGATATATATTCCATGTACCTTGAATTCTCTCCAATGTGCCTCCAGCTAGATGTCTCTCTTGAATTGCTGTTACCAAAAGCCAGTGCGGCCTGGCTACTCTTTATTTCATCAACCCAATTCTCAGATCCCTGATCCATCCAATCCTTGAATTCCTCCAACCATAACCTAGAACGTTCTTTTTTCATAAACTCAATTCTGTTAATCAAACTACTTAGTTCACCTTCTTTATCCGAAACATCCTCCTCTCCCCCGTGCATATCATTATCACAGGACACTGAATCTTGCTCAGAGAGCATGTTCATCCCAAGCTCTTCATTTTCTATGCATGCAAGGCGCGAGAGCTTCTTCTGCAAACAGAAAGACAAAAATTACCACTGAATATTGATCAACAAATATAGCAGACATGTATGGTATTATCCAGTACAAAACAAACAGTACAAGTCTACAAGAAATACAGTACTCCCTCTGTTCCTTAATTACGTGCATGTTTGAGTTTTTTCATGGAATTAAGGAAATTGGAGATTCCTTAAATCGCATGATTAGAAGTACAATGGTGCATTTGGGGTTGATGAGAGAGATAGAGAGGGAAAAAGAAAAGGTGGTTGGACATTAATGAAAATAGAGAGAAATAGAAAAAAGTGTGGTTGGGAATTGCTGACATAAAGCATCAATAGTACAAAAAAGGACAACAACTCATCAAAAAGGGAAGATGGAAGGAATTAAATAAATTGTATGAGGGTAATATTGTCAAAAGAGTACATGCTTTAAATGGAAAAATTGTGAAACAGGCACAATATTTTGGGCACCCCTAAAAGGAAAACAGGCACATAATTAAGGGACGGAGGGAGTAATAAAATATATTCACAATTCCAAGAAGTGTTCAATAGCTTACCCTTTTTCCATCTATAAACCTTTCCACTTCATTGTCTTCCCTTGCAGGAAAGTAAAATCCATAACTTGCAGGCCTTCTGTGCCTCCTTGCAATTATTATATGCCTCTTCAAAAACTCTCTTGTGCTCATTTCTTTGTCGTCTAATTTCACCTGAAAGAATACGATTCATGAAAATTTTAGGAAGCACTACATCATGCTTGGATTTTGAATTGCATAGTCAATTTCTTTTGCCCTGCCAAACAAATTAAAAAAGAAAAAAGAAAAACAAAGCTGAAAAAAATGCCTGAAAGATGCTCTAACACCCCAAGGAAACAGAAAGCAGAACCTACTTTTTCAGGATGAAGGAAATGGCTGAAAACTTGTGGCCGATACCATCGAGCACAACAGAGAGGATTCCCTTCAAGCCAAATATTTTTTAAAGAAGGAAGGCCTGAAAGGACCTCTAGCTCCACATAGTTAGAGATGATGTTGTACGAGACGTCAAGTCCTTCTAAAGATTTCAAATTCTCGATCCCTCGCAAAGTAGTCAATGCATTGCTCCTTAAAACAAGTTTTAATACATGGCATGTTACCTGCATAATACAATAGAAAAAAAATTTAATAAATAAATAAATTAGAAGTCAGTTCCTCATGGGTTGAGCATTAAAATTGCTTTGCTTGTAATTGCAACACAAGATGTTCTCCGAAAACCTTATAGCTATGTTATTGTCCAGCCAATCTGGGTCATTAAGAATCCAAGTGAAAATTGAAAGACAACATACACTTTCAGAATCACAACCAACCAAACCAAATTTAAAGACATCACGCAAAAGATGCAAAAAGATTCTCAATTTCAAAAACAGCATCAAAGCTGAATGCAAATTGAAAAGAACCGCTTTGTCATTGGCCTATTGTCAACCATACCAGATTGAGTGCCATATATAATGCCATGGGCTGGCAGTTCATGGGTTGGGAAGCAAGTTTGGTGTGTCAAAAAAAAAGAGCATTTCACCGGATTGGGATGGCTTTGACTGGGTCCATGGGCCACATTATTAGTCCAGGCCCACCCACCTTCAGAGCTGGGTTGTTGGTTCAGTACCGGGATGTCACCCCATACTCAATTGACTTGACCTGATTGATCCAGGTTGAAACTTGGCCATATATAACGTATAAGAAATTCCATTTTGGGCCGTCCTTTAGAGATTACCCCATTTCTCTATATAGTAACATGTCTCCACCATTTACCCCACTTGCATACACTCAAAAATATAAAATATATAAATAAATAAATAAATAAATATAAACAACGATACCCCCATCCAGTCATACACTTGCAAAATTTTGGAATCAGCCTTAAAAAGCACATTTAGCCTTGGTGCAAATGAATAGGGGCGGAGGAAGTAACATCAATTGCATGGAAACAATTGGACCACAAATCCAACTGAAAAACGGATTACTAGTTTTAAATATCTAAATGTAATCTCAAGTCCCTCAAAGGCGTCATAGCAGGTACAAGGAGAAATTAAAGATACAACTCAATCTAAGTGGGTAAGTTAAGTTGAGACAAATTCTAGAAATTATTGCCATCAATTGTTAGTTAGGAAACTAAGTATATTGCCAAATAATCATCTTCTCATACGCACCAAATACAACAAACTTCTGCATTAGGTGATCCCTTCATCCTAGCCTTAGATTGAACAAAATAAACAATAATAAAATGTGAAGATGAAGTTTTACTGACTATTTAATAGAAAATGGCAATGATGAAAGAAAGTCAAAGCTTTGAAGCATTCAAGAGTCTTTGATTCTATTCTAACCAACAATCTAAAAGCTAGCAGATATAGTATATTAATATATATTCTAATACCAATATTACCTAGATTACTGCTGTAAAATACTAATATATTAATATCAACACATTGAGAAAATCACAGTAGTAACAAGACAACAGAAGCAATGATTAGGTAACAGTTAATAGTCGGTGAAAGCATAATGAGCTAAAAGGAGCTGCAATGGCTCATTCCTTAGAATCAAACCACACATGCAAACATATTCCTTAATAACTTAGGGTAAAACCCTATACGCACAGAAATACAGACAGTTGCCAATTCTATTGGGATGCTTCTTTTAACTCAGATTCTACTAGCAATTCTCTTGTGATATATAATCATGAAAAGTGGATAAGAATCTCACTTTTCTAATTTGATTTAGCTTATACTACGTAGATTATATAGATGAAGGAAGAAACTCAAAATTCAGTCTCACCACATATCTAGCAAAAAGGGGTTGAGTATCTTCAAGGTGAAGGAAATGATATAAACAGTTTAGAAATTGGGAAAAGAAAAAACTATCTGGAGTTTCACTGATATTCAAGCCATTCTACCAACTACACTTACCTCACTAAATGATGCAACTGATCGAAGCTGATTAAATCCCAGATCCAGGTGCATTAATCTTGTGCACTTCCGTAGATTATCAACTTTTGCAAACTTGTTTCGGCTAAGATCAAGAGTTTCAACAGCTGGAAGAAGTTGCAATGACTCATCCATAAGAATCAATCCATTACATGCACAAGATACAAAAGATAACCGGATCCATTGGGGTGATTCTTTTATGTCAGCAATTCTACTTGCAAATACATGACGTAATGCATCCTGAAATTAAAAAGAGAAGAAATTGGATCACTGTGCATGACCATCAGAGCACCAGCATATAACTTGCAGATAAAAAGTGGACATTGAGGAGAGGCGAAATCAGATAAAATCCATAGATAACATGATTAACTTAGTAAAGACACAACTTAGAGAAGAAAAATAAGAATACTTGGTTAGGTTAATCATAGGAAGGTATCATAATACATGTTGTCGTAATGAATATTGAGCATACATTCAGTATGGAATTTTATACATGAATATCCAAGGTAACGCATTTTATTAACAAACCTTTACTTTTCTTCAATGATTATCAAAATCACTCAAAGGCAAGTTTCTAGCAGGTGATGGTGACCCATAATCAAGAAAAATTGAAAAAATACTAAACGTCTAATGGTATAAATGCATGGAAACAAAACTTGGCCGTCCAGTAATGGAACAGGTATTTAGCGACGGGTTTACGAGAGACCGAACCAAAAAACCCCGTTTTATAACAGCAAGTCCGAAATCGCATCCAATGCGGTGCATTTCCCGTTCCATGACATTGGGATTTTTTAAAACTCATAGTGTATTTATAATAGTGTTGGCTATAATATGGTATAAATACAAATAAATGAGTCTACAAGCTAAACATTTTACTTATGTGATTTTCAAAAATAAAATAAAAAACATGTCGCGAAACCCGCGATCTATCTAACCATTACAAGCCGATCCCATGACAACGCGACCAAGCAAGTTTATTGGAAAACCCTCTCTCTCTCTCTCTCTCTCTCTCACACACACACATTTTCCAAATAGTTCAATGCAATGAACTAAACTTTTTCAATTTAAAAAAGAAAAGAAAAAAAAAGAGAAAAAAGCTACAATAATTAAATAATCGTGCAACGCATGAGGTTGCAAGGCTTACCTATTTTATATTTAAACAAAGAAAGTCAGGTGGGATCTTGCTAGATTTGTCTTGGTGTATATTTCCATAATATTATCTTTTTAAATATAGTAATGTTTGAAGCTATGCATTGACAAGCATGAAAAGAAAAGTGTTTCATCAAAAACTACGGAGGAAGTATCAAACAAGAAATTTTAGAGAAATGGTAAGAGAATAGTGAGTTGTGTTGAGGAAAATAATATCAGAGGACAGCAATAATAAACATATCCATGATATATAGTGAAGAGGACATAAAGGAAAATTCTTTATAAGACCCAATTACATTGTTATTGGATCCTATGGGTTACAATTTAGGCTAATGAAAAACAAACTTAAGTCACTTGCATGTTTGGATGGAAGAAAGTAGTGTGCTTGCTGCCACTCACACGCCGGTCTAAGGGATATGTGTCACCTTCAAGGGCGCCTCATGAGGAGGATGTCACTCATTGGGTTCGATCATTGCTTCATCAAACTACCATGTTTTGTTTTCAAGTATTATTCTAAAGTTTTGCATAAAATTTTTACATTTCACTATATAGGTTTTTTTTTTTTTAAAAGCATCTAGGAGGCTAGGATTTGTTTATTTTTGGTGTCTTAGACATGTGTTAAGAGTCCTTAAGTTAGGTTTGTTAGTTTTAAACCTGAATTTGGTTCAGTTAATCCTAAACTGAAAAGATTACCTGCAAGGCAAAGTCAATTAGGCAAGTTGGGTTCGGGCTTTTCCTAATCTTATTAGGAGTCTCAATTAGAATGGCGTAGACCTCTATATAAAAAGGACTAAGTGTGTAACTTTGACACACAATTCAAAATTAAGCTCATAAAGGTGTCTCGCTATTATATTCTTGTGAATCAAGTTATAAAGGGAATTTCCAAAGTAAGAGAGTTGCAACAAATTTCAAATTGAACAGCAAATAAGCTGCAGTTTGAAATAAGGTATTAAAAAGCACTATTTAGTCCGACCCAATCTAGTTCAAGACAGTAAATACTAAGATTGGTGGCACTTGGTCCTAGCAAACAATTTCATTTATATCTGACCCAATGGAGCCACCCCTTTTAACAGCATTCCACACATAAAACATTTAATCGAAGTAAATCATTTCGAATCCACGATTCTAATCGAAAACTCGACAATCTGTGATCACTTAACATCCATGAACACCTATAAAAACATTCTAAATTCAAGCTAAATAAAATGTCATACATCTAGAGTAAAATTGAAATTGAGGTGAGACAAACTTACAGTGGAATTATGACAAATAAGTTTCTCCAAAGTATGTCTCAACTCAAGCAAACCTTTAGCTGCAGAAATAGAAAGATCACAACCACGGAGCTCCAAAACCTTCAATCTTCCGAAAGCAAGCAGCGACAAAGGCGTCGGATCCCTTGAAGGGGGAGGCAATACGGAAACAATCTTCAACGACGAAAGACGACACAGAATCTTACGGAGCTGCTCCAGAGCCCGGTGATCACCGAGATCGGATACGTAAGCGCGAAGATAATCAACCGGAGCTCCGGCGATCAATCCCTCTAGTTCACTAAGTGCTTCCAATCTGGATTGAACATAGTGAAGACCAACTGGATTCAGCTTCAAAATTAGGGTTCCATCGATTAATCCCCCTGCATTTTTTGCCACGAATTTAACTAGGGATTCAAGGTAACGATCACCAGTCACAATCTCCATTGATTGGAGAACAATTTTTTAGGAATTCAAGGTTGTTTTTAGGATTGATGCATGATTAGAAGCAAGAATTTGGAATTCCGAAAGAAGTAGGAATGAATTTCGGAAATGAAAGAGTGAGAATTCAGAAGAATATAGGAAGAGGAGAAAACAATACATGCTTTCAATATACGGTGAATAGGAATTGGAGAAACCCGGTGCAAATGTTTCTTCTAATCTCGTAGCTCCGAAAGAGCATCTACAGCGGTTAGCTTCGGCCTAGGGGTGAGCAAGACCGGGTACCCGGTCAAGTTGAAGGAAATTGGAACAGGACCCGGTTAGTACCGGGTCAAAAATTGGACCCGGTGTTGGAATCGGTCCCAACAGACTCGGAACTGGTCCCGGATCCAGTCAGAACTGCTTCCAAAACCGGGCACCCAGCTTATCATCATCAAATTGGATCGCGGCGATATGGCTTCGACCAAAAAACAATCTCTGACTTTGAAATCAAATCTCATATAATCATATCTCTTAAAATCAACCTCAAAAGATTAGCTAATCACTAACAACGTTGGATTTATTTACAAACAAAGCAAAAAAAAATCAAAGAAATAACTCAAATTACTAGCAGAGTAGCAGATTCCTTTTTGTATGTTTGCATGTTTATTTGTGTATACATGTGCTTTCATCTAATTGTTAGCATTTACTTACTTTAGTTACATTTGTAGAGATAATTGAAAAGAGAGGAAAAAAAAAAAAGAATTACAATGAGACTAGCTAGGAGATGAAAGAGATTGAATGGAAGTAAGAGGGATAAGAAGGGAGGATAAAGATAGGGGATTGATAGGTGAGACAAGGATAAATAATTTTTATTTCATGTTTGGTAAGTATGGAAAAAATTAGGAATAAGTAATAAATTTATAAAAATACCCTTACTAACTTCTACCATTTCTCCTTACCCTTTTAATTTCATTAAGGATAATTTGGTCTTTTAAAACTCATTTCTTATCTCTTCCCTTTATACCACCCCCTTAGTTATAGAAATGGAGGGATAAGTGGGTGTTTTTATCCCTATCCCTAACCCCCTTTTAATCCCCATCCCTCTAAACAAACACTACATTTCTTCTATCCCTATTTTTTATCCTTACCCACCCTTTTTATCCCCCTAAACAAACACACTCTTAGGGTTTGGTAGATAGGGTTTAGTAGTAAGAAAACAGTATATTATTGGATTATTGGGCTTAATAAAAAACATGGGCTGCAAACTCCTATTAACTCTCATGGTCTAAGAAAAACTAACATATAACTAGTTAACTGGGTACCCATCGGGTACCGTGTCCAAAAACTTAAAACTTGGAATTAAAATTGGAATTGGTTGCAACCGGGTCCTTGTTTTTGGAATTGGACCCGGACCCAGTTGAACCAGTTCCAGTTCTGGACCCGCTAGGTCTCAATCGGTTCTGGTTTCAGAACCGGGTACCCATAAACAAACTAAGGTTTTGTTTAGTTCAACTTATTTTTTAGGAAAATTTTGAAATAACTACCTTTAAAATGCATTTTTTTTTAAAAAAATAAACTACCTGGATGAAAAAAAAAAATTATTTAACTACCACTTAAACTCATAAGCTTTTTATTTTGCAACCAGATAACAGAATTTATGACTATAGACGTTTGTGGGGCCCACCCAATTAACTTCCCTCCACTTTTCAATTGCTCTCTGCTCTTCTCCCTCATTCAATTCGCACACCCAACATCCTCTACCTTCTCCAATTGAAAATTACTCCTTTTTTTTTTTTACAGAATCTCTATTAATATCTCCCCCCCCTGTCAGCATCTTTCTTTCTTTCTTTCTCTCTATTTCGTTGGGTCAACTTTGTTCTGGAAGAACAGGGAGGTGGAAGCTTTTGCGTGGAACAACTCAGCAGCACTCGTCATATCCAATCCATTGGCGAAAAGGTGGAAGAATCTGCTGACAAAAACCAAATAAGCTAAGGTATATAATTCTTTACTGTTTATTGTGGTCCAACAATGGTGTTAAATTCACAATATATGACTAAAGTTTGGGGGTTTTGGAAATTTTTCTGTAAACCCTAGTTTACTATGCTTTGATTAATTTAATCATAGACTTGTGTTTAATTAATAATTAATTGGAAAAACGCATGTGCTAGGTAGTTACTATTGTTTAATTAATTATCATGTTGACAGTTATTAGTGTTAATTTTTGTTCTTGTTTGTTATGTGTAATGTGACTGTAGATGGTCAATAGTGTTGAATTTCGTGACATTAAGCTTAGAATACATGGGGGATTTGTGTACAAAAACCACAAGGGAAAACGAGTTAGGGTTTATGAAGGTGGTTGGGTTTATTGGCAAAGGAAGTCAAAACTGTCAGAGATTACAGTTGAGTATCTAAGACACTCATGTATAGAGGGGTTTGTATATGCTAATAATCATGTGCCTCCTTTGTTTAAAATTTGGTACAAACAAAAAGGCAAGACCTGGACCACTGGTACATGAGGGGATTGTTAATGAGGAAGAAGTAAGAGGGTTTTTGGAGGCACTGCACAAGGATGGGTATCTGGAATTGTTCTGTACCGACCAACCACAAGAACAAACTACAAACCAAACTATAGCCTAAACAGAAGAACAACCAGAAAACCAACCCAAATCACAAAAGCCAACTGAATCAAAAGCCCACAAAAAACCAAGATTCGGTGATACAACAAAACCTGTAGATGTTGAACCCACCCCAACACCAATCAAAGTTTGTCCAGAAAACCAACCCTCCTTGAGAAGGAGCCCTAGGTTTAAAGTTGTTGATAAATTGGGAGTTATGGATGGATCTGCTATCGGTCATGCTAGTAGAAAGCTTTTTAGTGGTGATGTCTCATATTTAGGGTCTTCATCATCAGAGTTTAGTCACTTGGAAATAGATTGCGAAGTTAGAGAGGAAGAAGTAAAACTGAGTGATGAAGAACTATATGATACTGGTCCACTTCTTCTAGAGGAGGTTAAAAGCAATTTGGTTGTTGAGTATTACAAAGAAAAGGGTGATAATACTCAAGATGAGGCTGCTAAAAAGGCTGTGAAACTATCACAGTTAATTCAAGACATTGGGTGTCAAGAGCAGGAGATACAAGAAGAGGTTGATGGTGATTCAGATGAGTTGAGAAGCTTACATGGATCTGATGAAGAGGATGATAACAATCCATGGTTTAAAGAGGCAACAGACTTCAAAAGGCCAATAGTGTTACTAAACAAGCTGAAATTCACTAATAGTACAGTCCTAAGGAGAGCTTTGAGAACTCATGCCATAGAAAACAGGTTTGAGTACTATTATTTACACAATGATGGTGAGAGGATTACTATATTTTGTAAGAGAAGGTGTGGTTGTGAGTGGAATTCAAAGAGAAGTAACCTGCCCCTTTGTAAGTGTCCTGAGAGTGTAAGGAAGTGTGATTATAAAGTACATGCTAGGAAGTTGTTTAATAGTTCCACTTGGCAAATCAAAACATTAAGGTTGAAGCATAGGAGTGTTAGATCAAGGATGGATTCAAAAGTAACAGCTGAGTTCTTTGTAGAAAAGTACTTAGAGGAATGGAGAAGCAATCCAACTTGAAGAAATAAAGCCTTTAGAGACATAGTGCTGAATGACCAAGGAAATAAGTATAGGTTATTCTAAAGCTTGGCTTGCAAGGGCTAGGGCTAAGTTCATGATCTATGGTTCATCTGTTGAGCAATATGCCAGAGTTTGGGACTATGCCAAGGCAATAATTAAGTATAATCGAGGAAGTGGTTGTTGTGTTGTGGTGGATGGGATAAAGCAACCAGAACCACCTCTTTTCATGAGACTTTATGTTTGCCTGGCTCCCCTAAAAAATGGATTTTTGAAAGGTTGTAGACCCCTCATTAGGGTAGATGGATGTCACTTGAAGGGCTCTTATCCAAGATAGATTCTGGTGGCTATAGGGAAAAATGGTAATAATAACATCTTCCCTTTTGCTTGGGCCACAATGGAAGTGGAGAACAAAGACAACTGGATTTGGTTTTTAGAGATGCTTATGAAGGATTTAAATGGTTTTGATGGAGCTGGATGGACGTTTATGTTAGAGAGACAAAAAGTAAATCACATTAAAATTTTATTTCTTGTTTTTTGTATTTTACTCATGTAACTTTGGTTAGGGCTGTTCATCGGTCCAAGACCGGACCAACCCAGACTGGACCGAAGACCGAAAAATTGAATTTCAAGAACCGAAGACAGGACCGATTAAGCTAGGACCAATCCCGGACCGGACCGAAAAAATCGGTCCAAAACCTAGATCGGACCGATTGTAGAATTTTTATTAAAAAAAAATTCTTAATTTTAAGTAGTTTATGAAAAACTCGAAAAAAAAAAAAGAAAAACAACATTGTAACGTCTTTTTTTGTATGTTTAATGCAAAAAAGCTCATACGACTAAAGTTTTCCAAGGTTGTTAAAGATAATCTTAATCATTATTAAAGGATTTATGTATAATTTTAAGCAAAAAATCGGTCCGGTCCAAGACCGATTTTTAAAGGGTTTTGAACCGAACCGGAAAATAATTTCTCGGCCCGAAGACCGGACCGATTAATTTGGTCATCCGGTCCGGACCGGTTAGGTCATTTTTTTTGGTCCGGACCAATTTTTGAACACCCCTAAATTTGGTTGTATTTGTTACTAATAAAACATACATATATTAGTGTGTTTAAGGGACTGCTTGAAGCTTTTGAACAGGTGGTTCCGATCCAAAGGCAGAAAAGAGATTTTGTGTCAGGCACATATGGACAAACTTTAAGCTACAATTTAGTGGTGCCACATTCAAAGAGTTGTTCTGGAATGCAGCAAGGGCCACAATTATGGTAAGTTAAGGAAATTACTTATTGACATAACATTGTAACCATGTCATTGGTATTTGTTCAGTTTCTTATGTGTTGTTATTATTGCTTTTGGGTTTTTTTTTCTGGTATCGAAACTGTTAGTTTGACTTTGAAGTGTCTATGGAGTCATGCAAATTCCTTTCTAAAGATGCATATGAATACTTGGCTAATATCCCTAAACAATACTGGTCAAGACATGCCTTCTCTCCCAATTGCAAATCAAATATGCTCCCCTTGAATAATGTTTATGAAACATTTAATGCAATAATCAAGGATGCAAGGGACAAGCCCATCCTTACTCAAATGGAGTGGATGAGAAGGTATATGATGAAGAGAAACTCTAAGAAGTGGGAAGCGGTTTTGAAAATGGAGGGAAAGCTTATGCCTTATGTGACCAAAGTGTTTGAGGGCTTAGAGAAGGCTGCAAGATATTGCATTGTGCAAGTTTCTAGGGGAGAGTTATACGAGGTGGAGCTAAATGCTGATCAAGTTTTAGTGGACTTAGAGCAAAGGACCTGCAGATGTTATCACTGGCAGTTGACTGGCATTCCATGTGTGCATGCTTATGCATGCATGTTGGACAAGAGAGTTGACCCAGAAGATTATGTGGATTTTGCTTACAGCAGGGACACATATATGCTAGCTTATGAAGATGCAATTGAGCTTATGCCTAGTCCCAAGCACTAGGATAGGGTAAAGCTAAGGGAACCTCATCCACCAACAATAAGGGTCATGCCAGGTAGGCCCAAATCAAAGAAAAGAATGTTAGAAAAGGGGGAGGGTTCATCAGGACCATCTAACAAGAAGCCTAAGAAGCCAAGAAAGCAGAAGCATTGTAGGAACCTTGGCTAATATAGCCATTATGCAAAGACTTGTAAAAATTCTTCTACAGTCATTGCACCACCACCTCCTCCAAGTTCACCTTCACAAGCCAATAAGGGTGGTAGGCCTCTATTGCAAACAACATGGGTGAATGAACAGAGAAGGAAAAAAAGAGAATAGAGTTGTCAGAGTGGTAAGAACCTAGTTTACTGTCAAGTTTTACTCATTTTTTCAAGTTTTTATGCACTGGTTCACTTCTGTTCTAGTTTATAAACAGCAAAGGGTGTAGGGCCAACCAGCATTGCAAATAGGAAGTTTTCACAGGAAAAAAACCATCAAGCTTCCCAAGGTCAACTATGCAGCCAGACATCATCAACTACAACAACTCCATCAACCAAGAAGCAATCAAAGGGCCAAAGCACGAAAAAATAGTTGGTTTTCTTATGTTAAGGGTTCACAGTCTGTTGTGAACATGTGTTTTGTGAACTAGTATTTTGTGAACTTGTCTAAATTTAGGTATCTTTTCAAACATTTATATACGCCCATAATGTGTAATATTTGCAATTGCCTCTTTTGTAAGAAAAAGTTTTTGGAACACAGTATGTTCATTTATATGTTAATGGTGGTAAACTTTATTCAAAGTGCTTGAAATTTTCGTTCATTCATTGATTAATCAAAAGTTGATAAGTGTCATTTATGACACATTTTAGGTGTTTTTCTCCCTTAGTTTTAGGTTTATTTTGGTCTTTCTTTGTTATTTCTAATCCTTTCATTCTTGTTTTAGTTAATTTTGTCTTAGTTTATGTTTTTAAGCCTTAGTTTGCAATAATGCTTTTTGCTCGGTTTCTAGCATGTTTTGCGTGCTTTTCTATGTGATCTTTCACTCTTTTCTCTCTTGGTCTATTTGTCTAGGTACTTGGCACGTTCCTCGATGTTGATGACCCGAGAGAAGGCCGAAAAATTACATAAGAAGTAGCCTTAGCTTGAAGCCAAGAAGCAAGCAACGACAAGCAAGCAAGAGCAAGCAGCCAAGCTTTGCCACTACGAGCGCGGCAGAAGCCACTGCGGGCGCGGTTCTTCGATTTCCAGATTTTCACTTCGACCTGTAGATGCCCCTCCGCGGGCGCGGCTGTGGCCACCGCGGGCATGGCCTTTTCGAGTGCGGGCGCGGTGTTCTGGGTATTCTTGTTTTATCTCTAATTTTTTCCCTTTTCTTCTTGTAATACAAATAGGACGACTTCTTTAGAATTCTCTATGCAAGTTTTTACATTTTCTCTCTCCATTAATTAGGATGAGGGTTAGATTAGTAGTTTCTCTCTCTAGTTTAGGAGTAGTTTTAGAGAGAGAAAGCTTGGGATTGCAATGGAGATTTGAGAGCTTGAAGAAGCTTTTATGTGGATTATCTTCTCAATTATTCAATGAGCTTTTCTAACTTTCTCTCACGCACCTTTATTGCTTTCTTTAATTGTTGTTTTTAGCTTATTTCTTTGTTGATTAGAGTAGATAATTAGATTACTTGTTTGATTCTTGCTTTAAATCTTGTTTTACTTCGATTTCCATGTTTTTCTTCATTATGATTGCTTAGATTTTGTTATAGGAAAATGGATGAAAGTTATGATTGATGAATTGAATGATTGATTATAATTAGTATGCAATTGATTCTTGATTATTGTGTGTGGATGATGCTTACATTGATTAAAATCTTTTTAGTTAATTGATTTTAGGTTTTTAATTGTGCTTTCAATCAATTGTGCGGAAGTGAGTTGATTGAGAGTCTAGATTCTTCCATACCTTTGCTAGGCCAGTTGCGCGGGAGTGATTTAGCTTAATAGGATAATTAACATGCTTAATTGTGCGGGAGTGAGTTGAGTGTGTTGATTGGTCCTAATTGAGAACATGATCTTTTAATTGCAATTTGTTGTTGAATTCATTAATGTAATTGGATTCCACTTTCCCTAGGTTTTGTTGATTGCTTTAAGTAGTATTTTAGTTGTTTCTCTTTCTATCTCACAACCTTCCTACTAGTTTAATTAGCTCAAATTAATACACTTAGTCCTTGTGGTGCGAGCCTATCTTGCCACTATCTTGTGTAAACTTGGTAGAGTAAGATTAGGAATATAAATTGTTGATTTGATCTAGGATAGTAGACCACGACCTATTATCATGTGATCAAAAGTCTTACAGCATCCTCAAACAAGTACCTTAAACAACATTCTTTAACAACCTATCTACACTTTCTTATGCATTACAAACATCCCTGTCATTATACAAAAACAACATAACACAACAACTTTGAAAATCAGTCCCCTTGGATTCATCTGTTGATCTGTTGCCTTGTATTTCTTCCTGTCAGAGCTCAAAGCTTTGCACTTTATAGGTTGAGATTGTCATTTTCATTCAAGAGACACCTCTTCTGCCCACTCAGGTCCTCTACTTCCCTCTATAAAGAGCTGATTTCACCCTTCAACAATTTTTGTCCAAAAGAAGTTGATTGATGACATCCCTCTGCCATTCACTCCCTGTTGGGTTTCGTAGAGTCCGACTCTACGCGGAAGGGAAACCCACCCAAGACCCGCACACTAATTAAAGCGACTAAGCATGCAATCACTAATTAAACAACAATTAAGAGAGAGAAGAAAAGACATTCTAACCCTTGGCGCGTGCTTCGCTTGAAACCCGAGCTCTTACTTGAACCTCGCAAATGCGAAGGTCTCCGACGGCTCGTACCCACGAACCCGACCCGAACGATCCAAGTCCCGTAGGTTAGTCGGGACCCGACCAATAAAAACTAGAGTTTTACGAACTTAAGGTTTTCTCACTTTTCTAAGGAGATGCCTTTTTAGGTTCCACTCAAGTGTTCTTCCCAAATCCCAAAACCTTGGTATTTATAGGGAAATGAACCTTGAATTCCCACTCTCAATCAATGTGGGAGATTTGCAATTTTCCCATTTTATTTTAATTAAAACAAAAATGAAATTGCAATGTAATCAATAAGTTACAAATGGCATAAGGAGGAAGAGAGATTAGGTGAGGACCATTTCCAAGGTGGGGACCATAGCCTTGGTGCCCAAGGAAATGCCTACAACCCTTGGTCCCCACTTAGTCAAACCGACATCCCTCTATGTGGCTGGCTGGCAGCCTGCCTTGGCTGCCAAGGCTGCCAGCTGGCGCCTAGCACCTAGGCTGGGCAGCCAGCCAGCACACACGCACACAGCGTAGCCAGCCAGCACTAGGCCAGCCAGCATACACACATCGCTGCTGCTTGGTGCATTGTGTTAGGCGCTGCTATGCTAGGCACCCGCACATGCATCGCTGCTGCTTGGTGCTGTGCTAGCAAGGCATACGCACACGCATGGTGCTGTGCGATACTGTGCTAGCAAGGCTGCCAGCGCCTAGCATCACGTATATCATAGCACGCCTAGCATGCTGCTATGCGATGGTGCGTGGCTGCGATAGCTAGGCAAGCACTGCCAGCCCATGCCTTGCGCCAGTGCCTAGCATGCAAGCAAGGCCTAGCCTTGCGATGCTTGGGCGCATGGCGTGCTAGCACACACGCAAGGCTGCGATGCTTGCGATGGCTTGATTCACATAGTGTTTTACATTAAGACATCGAGTTTAATTAAAACATCTATACAGGGAAATCAAAGCCAATCTCCAATGTGCTTGATTCCCATTGCCTCAACGTGCTTGTTGTGCTTCACTTGAGACAAAGGTTTAGTTAGAGGATCGGCTACATTGTCGTCCTTTCCAATCTTACAAAATCTGATTTCACCTTCGGATTTCCATTCCCTTTTCATGTGAAATCGCTGCTTGACATGTTTGACCTTCTGGTGTTCCCTTGGCTCCCTAGCCTGAGAAATAGCTCCATTGTTATCACAATAGAGATCTATTGGACCCTTGATTGAGGGTACAACACCAAGTTCACCAATGAACTTACGAATCCAAACTGCCTCCTTAGCTGCTTCCGAAGCTACCAATTATTCGGCTTCAGTTGTAGAATCTACAGTGGTGCTCTGCTTAGCACTTTTCCAACTAAACGCTCCTCTATTGAGGCAGAATATGTACCCAGACTGCGACTTGGAGTCGTCTCTGTCATTCTGGAAGCTCGCGTCAGTATAACCTTCAACAACCAACTCATTACAGCCACCATAGACCAGGAATTTATCCTTGTTCCTTTTCAGGTACTTTAGGATATTCTTGGCCGCAGTCCAATGCGCCTCTCCTGGGTCTAATTGGTATCGGCTCGTAGCACTCAAGGCATACGATACATCCGGCCTAGTACATATCATGGCATACATGATCGATCCAATAAGCGAAGCATATGGAATCTGACTCATTCTCTCTCGCTCATCAGGTGTCTGTGGACACTGTTTCTTGCTGAGAGTTATGCCATGGGACATGGGTAGGTGCCCTCTCTTGGCCCCTTCCATGTTGAATCGTGCCAGTACCTTATCTACATAGGTACTTTGGCTCAATCCAATCATCCTCTTAGATATATCCCTATAGATCTTGATGCCCAATATGTACTGTGCCTCTCCTAAGTCCTTCATTGAAAAACACTTTCCCAGCCAGCCCTTTACGGACTCTAACAGTTTAGTGTTGTTTCTAATGAGTAATATGTCATCGACATAAAGACTAGGAATGCGATGTCACTCCCACTGACCTTCTTGTAGACACAAGACTCATCTGGGTTCTTGACAAAACCAAACTTACTAATGGCTTCATCGAATCGCAGATTCCAACTTCTGCTTGCCCGCTTTAGTCCATAAATGGACTTATTAAGCTTTCATACCTTCCCAGCATTGCTTGGATCAACAAAACCTTCCTGTTGTGTCATATACACAGTTTCTTCCAAAATCCCATTAAGGAAGGCGGTTTTGACATCCTTTTTCCATATTTCGTAATCGTAATATGCAGTAATTGCTAGGATTATCTGGACGGACTTAAGCATTGCAACTAGTGAAAAGGTTTCATCATAATCAACTCTGTGAATTTGCCTGTAACCTTTTACCACTAGTTTAGCTTTGTATATGGATACATTTCCCTCTTTGTTTGTTTTCAATTTGAAAATCCATTTGCAACCGATAGATGTATAACCTTCGGGCAAATTAACCAAGTCCCAGACTTGATTTTCAGACATGGATTCCATCTCGGATTTCATGGCCTCTTGCCATTTGACAGAGTCGGGGCTCGTCATAGCTTGTTTGTAAGTCGCTGGCTCATCACCATCCATAACTAGGATGTCTTGATCTTCGGTTAAGATAATACTAAGGCATCTATCTGGTTGAGATCTTGGCCGTTGCAACCTACGCAGGGTAATAGGTTGAGAATTTACATTGTCGATTTGACTCTGACCAATGTCAACAGCTGCTTCTAAAGCACTTCGATTGTCAGTTTTGTCATGTTAACTTTGTTGCTCTACCTCTCGAACTTTGTCGAGTTCGATTTTCCTCCCACTTGTCATTTTGGAAAGGTTTTCGTTCTCCAAAAAGACACCATCACGAGCAACAAACACTTTGTGCTCGGATTTATTGAAGAAGTAATACCCCTTGGTTTCTTTTGGGTAGCCCACAAAGAAACACTTGTCCGATTTTGGGTGAAGTTTGTCAGAAATTAATCTCTTGACATATGCTTCGCAACCCCAGATATTAAGAAAAGACAACCTCGGAGGTTTCTTGGTCCATAATTCATATGGAGTCTTTTCGACAGCTTTTGACGGAGCACGGTTCAGTGTTAGTGCCGCAGTTAGAAGTGCGTGTCCCTAGAAAGAGATAGGAAGTTCACTAAGACCCATAATTGATCGAACCATGTCTAACAAGGTTCTATTCCTCTGTTTGGATACTCCGTTCCATTGTGGAATTCCGGGAGGTGTCAACTCTGAAAGAATACCTTTTTCGTTCAAGTGATCGTCGAATTCATGGCTCAAATACTCGCCACCTCGATCCGATCGAAGCGCTTTTATTTTCTTGCCAAGTTAACTTTCAACTTCACTCTGAAATTCTTTGAATTTCTCAAAAGATTCAGATTCATTCGACATAAGGTAGACATAAGCCTAATAGACATCCTTCGCAATTTTCAAACTACTCCAAGTCTAATGAGTCAAGAACACCTTCTTGAAGAAGTTTCTTGATGCGTTTGACGTTAATGTGGCCAAGACGATAATGCCACAAGTAGGTTTGATTCGACTTGATGGTCTTAACCCTTTTGGCGGTATCATAAATTTGTCTAAACTTATGCAATTTTATAGAGCATATAAACAAGACGTTTTAACAAACCAACCATTGATTAAGTCTTGTGATCAAAATAACTTGGTGTCCAACACCATAGATCAAAAATATGTTCAAAAGCATAAGAAAACAACCATTGTTTAATTACAAATCATAGACAATATAAATGTGCCTACAAGCACGATCAAAAGACCATCTTTGTCGTCCGCTTGTAGTCGCACATCCACTTGTGAAGCCCTCTCACTTGGTTCCTGAAAAAGGCAACGTAAAGTGAGTCATATGTGGTATCCAATACCTATGAATAGCTTTCTACAAGTGATAAGGAAGATACCTGAGGTAGACGAAACATTCCTCTCCTCCTCCTCATTTCGGAAGAGCTTACATTCCCTCTTGTAGTGGCCTTGCCCACCACAATAGAAGCACCGCATCCTTGCCTTGTTCTTGAACTCCCTCCTCCTTGCTCTCAAGGGCCAATCGGTCACTCCATAGGCGGTGGCTCGGCTAAGTAGTTGCACCACCTCCTTTAAAGAGCGTGTCTCCTTTCCCGCATCTATATGCACTCTAAGTGCATCATAGCCCGAGTGAAGTGAAGCAAGCAAGATATGCCCCGCCATCTCATCCTCCAATGAGATTCCGAGAAGCTGCATGTGTTTGAAGAGCCTAGTCATTCCAAGCACATGAGGTCGGATGGGCATCCCAGGTCTCAATTTGGTATTGTAGACCCTTGACCAAAGCCGGCGCCTTTCCTTAGCAAGACAACCCACATCCGGTGGCTTTATCTTCATGTTTGAGAGTGACCTAGTCAAATCAAACACGAGTCCATCATCGTTGTCATTGTCACTCTTGGTGACTCTTATGTTGACAACATCCTCCAATGATTTGAAGAAAATGTCCGGAAAATAGAAGGAGAGCTTTTCCTTCCAATCTTCCGGGATGGAATTAGCCATTAGATGTGTGACTTTCTTGAAATCGAAACACCATTTCTCATGAGCCTCATCTCTCATGATTCCCTTAGAGAAGTAGCTTGGAATGGGAGTATCAAGAGTGTACTTCAAGGAACAACTTCGAAGAATTTTCCTGAGTTCCTCCTCCCACTCCTTGAAGTTGACCAAGTTAAGGCTAAAAGCCAACTTGTCGGGGAGTTCCGGGCACATAGAGTTGTTGTTTGAATTACTTGCAGACATGTTTCTACAATTGAAATAATTTGAAATGCAAAACCATTCATAAACCAATAAGTTTGAAATTTAAAGCGTTCATGCAAATTTTCAATCTTATTGAGCATTTTATCCACGCATTAACATTAGTCCCTTTTGGGCGAGAATAAAATGATTCCAAGATCCCAAAAATCACAAAGTGATTAAGCATGCTTTGGCTTGTCTTAACACTTAATATTTTAGGGTAAGCAATCCAATTGCTAATAGCTCCGAGCTACTCTTGGTTTGATAAAACGTCGCATCTAATGCTTCCTTGACATTTTATCTCCATTGCCATGACATCTAAGGACTCCTTACCGATATCGTTGAGCTTAACCAAGACAACTTGTATACCTAGTATACCTTACGTTCCTAGGGAAGTAGTGATGCCTCGCTTTGGCGTAGCCCATCACATACACGCATTAGTTCGGTAAGTGTTGTTCTTGGAATGACATATTTTAGCTCAATATTTTAGGGACCTAGGGTTTCTATGTTGGTTGATTTAAGTGAACTCAATTAATCATCACAACATTTGAAAACCTAAACATGGACCTAACATATCATTCACATATATATAAGAACAATTATATATAGCAAACGTGAAATAAGATGCATTTGACAACTAGCATGACCCCTTGAAATCTTCAAATCTTCAAGAGTCATCATCTTGGCTCATCTTCATAGAAACGTCGTCTTGAGACATTTTCGCCAAAATAAAATTACTAGCTACTACGATTAGGATTAATCTAAATATTAAGGTACAAAAATACTCAACGGTACACAGACCGTATTTAGATTTACAAAAATACATAACGGATCGCAGTCCGTATTTACTATCCTAATCGGGCCCCACTAGTTGCCAATTTCACGAAACCTGTGAAACAATATATTTTTCATTCATCAATTCACTATATGTGAATGCCCATGCATTTTACAACGAAAAACAAGTAACAATGCATAACGCGCGCGAACTAGTAACTAACTTAGGTGGTTAATCCAATTAACGCGCCTAATTAAAACTAGTCAAAGTTGTTTAACATTTTCTGTGATTAAGACGCAATTATTTCATGCAATTAACGAAGGTCCCACTAAATTCCGCATCCAACTTAATTAATCCGATTAACCCAAATTTTGTCAAAACTAAAATTTTTGCAAGAGCCGAAAAAAACGAGGCCTAGCCTCGTTAAAATAATTAAATAAATTAAAACGGCAAAATTTTGCAAAAGCGATAGCCAAGTTTAAGCAAAAATGACCCACCCCTAAAACTTGTGGGCTGCGCACCATGGCTGCTAGGCAGCCCTTGTCGTTCCGTCTGATCATGCTGGGTGCTAGCACGCTCGCCCAGCGTAGCACGCCACGCTAGCTAGCACCAGCAGCACGCTACGCATGCTAGCATGCTCGCTGGCGCAGGCAGCGTGTGGCTGGCTGGCTGGGGCTTGCTGCCTCGCTGCCCTGTAGCACGCATAAGCATCCTCTAGCAGCCTATGGCCACACACCCAGCATCAGCGCACAACAGCCCTCGCCACACAGCAGCAACACCTCAAGGCACAGCACCCTCGTGCGCACCTAAGGCAGCCACATGTGGGCTGCCCGGCTAGCCTTGGTGGCGCTTGGGTGTTGTTGCCTTGATTGCGTGCCTTTTCTCGAGATTTTAATCCCATTGTACGTATGACATAAAATTAATTCTAAATTTATTTTAGAATCAATTTAGGGCAAAATGAAATAAAATAAGTCCAACTTAATTAAATTCAATTTTAATGGTGCACAAGCCTAAATCATCCAAAATTACCTTTGAAATAATTTAGGTCTTTCTTGATGCTTTAAAATTGAAGGGCTACACCCATAATTAATTTAACCAAAATGCAAATTAATAATGAGTTTTGACAAAATAGGAAGTTGGAAAAATAAACCCTTTCATCCAATGAAAAATTTCCCAACAATAACTTGTGTAAAATTGAAAAATTACATCTTCCAATATGAAGATTAATCAAAATTCAATCACAAGTTTTGAACTTTAAGGACTTTAATCAACACAAAAATGATTAAATCCAAAAATTAGTTCAACATGGAATTTAGCAAGCAAAGTTCCAACCAAATAAACAATTAAAGATTGAATCTTTGAAATTTTAGGGGCTTCAAAATTGCAAGTTCACCATAAATATTCACACTTAAAGCAATTTATTTGCAATAATGTGAAAAATACAAGTTTATGTGAAAAGTGAACACACCAAATTAAGCACCAATTATGACTTCATAAATATTCCTCGACTTGAGATTACTTTTAGAATGTGGAATAAATGACTCTTCGTCAGAGGAATCAAGCTCAAGCTCCATATCAGTATCTTGGTTAGGCCTATAGAGCCCATCTTCAGCAGAAATGTTATTCATTTTATGCTTACTACAATTGCATCTACTATTTCGTACTATCGCCATCAGTGACATGGCCTTATCCTTCAAACCTAATTCTTGCATTTTTGACATATTTTCTTTAATCCTTTCCAATCTAAGCCTCTCATATTCTGTAATTCTTGGTTCATTAGTTTTAAGATGCTGATCACCAGAACCTCCTATAGCTCCAAGCTTACTGATTTTTTTCTTTGTCATACTTGGAGCTAATTAAATGTGAAAATAAATCAATGAAACAGAAGAAAAATAACCATATATGAGCTATCATAAAAGCAAGCATGTACAAAATGAAAAGCAATAACAAAGCGGTAATTATATATATTCTGGTTAATAATAGTCATCAATTAAATTAAAACTATAATGTGCTGCATATTAGGAACAGTACCTGGTCCAAACAACTAAAAAGGTTTGAATACGGAAGGTTGGCCAAGGTAATTAAGCCAAGTAAAACACATGGTCTATGGTTAGCAGAATTGTATGTACTGCTATGCTACAAAAAATTATTGAAAATGTAGTAGGAAAAAAAAGGGGCTATGAAATTCACTCAGACTAGGTTTAGTTCGGTTTAATTCTCGTACATTGAAATTAAAATTCAGTTCATTTTGGTTTGGTTTAGAAAGAGTTTAGGTCATATCCATAAACATATCTTTTGTCAACCAATTTGTTTAATTATACAAATCATTCAATTTCAGGTTCGTGACAAACAGATCAAACTAAGGTATCCATAAGACAATGTAAATAAGCAAATAGCTTTGTCCACAAGCTCAGAAGCTGAACTATCAAATACTCCCCAACTTATAGCAAGAACATAATTTACTTTGTAATGCACTCATCATAATTACATAGAAAAGCTACTACTTTGATTTTGGAGCAATGTAAGTTTGATAATAATGAAGATCATGGTGTGAACAAGACTAAAAGAAAGGAATCTTGTACTATGTGCATTTTGTGCCACATCTAACAATCTCATAATTTTTTTTTATCCTGTCATTTTATTGCTCATTCGTCATGCAAATTTTTTTGGCCTTTTTTTTTTTAGATTATAGGTTCTTCACTCTTTAGCAGATTCTTTGTTTTGAATTGTTCTTGTGGATAAGGGATTATATTATATGCTTTCTTATCCTAGCAATCAATTTAAAATTTTTATGTTTTTGGTTTTTCTTAGATTATCTAATGTTCAAGCACACATTTTCTTAGCAAGTATATCTATTTTTTAAGCTGAACGCTAGTCCAAGTATAAAGAAAACCTAGTGATCAGGCTACTACTCATAGTTGACAATTTTGGACTTCTAAAATGAACTTCCCTTCTTTGTACTTTTGTGACAAAGCACGCAAGTATTACCACCCTAGTACTAGTCGACAAACAGCACATTGGATATCAGCAACTGTGTGAAGACCAGTCATAAGATGCGTATCTTCCTTAGGTCCAACCTCAATATTAATAGCATGCAAAAACAAAAGGCACTACCGTTTCTTCCCCAACAACATAATCACACAAGTTGGACACACTCTCACCATAAACTGTATGAAATCCTCAAACTTTTTACACAACAATTAATGGTATTTTATATCTCAAAATCAAGCATATTTAAAGCATAAACACATTACAAAATCTCAAGAATCAAGCATATACAATCGAGATTTTGAATTACCTTATGTCAGATATTAGTAGGATAAATGTGATTTGTAACATTTACATTGATACATGTATAGACAAAATCACTTGAATCAAGCAATACTTAGGAAAGACACGCAAGATCTGAAGAGTAAAGACTGGAATATAGCAAGATTATCTATAGAGAGAAAAACAACACAAGCAAAGTATCATGTTTTAACCAAACCACCAGACTAAAAACACTAAGATGTAATGGGGATTAGAAAGTAGCAAAATCTCTAAATGTTGCTTAAAACACACCAGTACCAGCAAAAATAGTCCTGAATCATTTAGAATTTTTTGAAATTTTTTCTGATTGTTATGGGTAACAAGATGGTTTTGAATCTATAAAAGCAAGACAATAATAGAGTAAAGACGGCATTGGGAGTAAATATTATAGATTACTTACTTGATGCCTTATTTAAATTATTCAATTTACCATGTTAACAGAACGTTTTTCCAATTTGAGCTCTAAACGTAAACTATTGACAAAAATGGTAGCGTGGAAAAACTATTTACCAAACTAAGCTTCCAGGGTAAATCGCTGTCTCGGACAGCGTTTTACCCCTGGTTTTTTTTTTTAAAAAAAATTCAACTGGTAAACGCTGTCCCAGACAGCGTTTTACCTTCTGTATTTTTTTAAATTCAGTAGGGCATAAAACGCTGTCTCGGACAGCGTTTTATCCTTGGGTTTTTTTTTAAAAAAAAATTCAACTACAACTATTTTATATGTTCAACATAAAGCGCTGTCTCAGACAGCGCTTTATGCTTGAACATAAAACGCTGTCTCAGACAGCGCTTTATGCCTTGAACATAAAGCACTGTCTCAGACAGCGCTTTTCTGCTGGAAACAGCAACCAGCATCCAGGCAGAAAACAAGCTTCAGCAAACAGCTTGCATGCTGCAGTCCTCCAACAGCCACCACAACAGCCAGCTCCACAGCCCTACCGTCCATCGTATCTGTTCACATGCAATTTAACAAATCCCAACAGAGTTAACGCAGTAGCAATTAACCAAAATGTTAACGATCAAATGTTCCAAATGTTATTAAATCAAAATGTTCCAAATGTTATTAAATCAAAATTTTCTATTACAAAATAATTCCTCCATCTACGATTACAACGAATTTCAGTTAACAGTCATGGGTCTTCTGAGGGTCTCGATGGACACGTTGCCCGGTTATGGCCCTGAACGTGACAACGACTACATTTGCTCGCGGGCCGGTTAGTCTCATCCATTTCATTACGTATGCGCTTTGACCTTGGTCGCCCTATTCCACGCAACATGCTCCCGTCGGGAATGATTCTGGGACCGTTATAGGGCGTCCAGGTTGTCTCGCAAGGGATTGGCCAGAATTGCGGCGCGTATGTGCTCGTGTATGCCTCCGATTGCAGCACCGGGTCAACCCACGGCCGCTCTGATAGTGAGTACGTTGCACATACGGCTAGAACGTGAGAACATGGGAGGTGAAATATCGTAGGTTTGTTGCAGGTACACGTTCTTAACTGAAAGTTAACAGTATGTTTATGGCCTCCTTTACTACCAAGTCGGTCTCCCCTTTCTGTTGTAACTTGGTAAATATGCAATCGACGATTATACGCATCCACTCTGTGATATCTGGCTTTTGCGGTGTTCTTCTCTAGAATGGCAGTGACCTTGGGGGGGTATGCAAGTCCCTGTTCAAATCTTGCCTCAGAAGACTCCCTTCTCAAAGTGAAATATTTGTTAACTCTATGAAAAGTTAACTCGACTAGGGACATGATCGGTAGAAACCGTGCTCCCTTCAACACGTTGTTGAATGTCTCAGAGAAGTTAGTAGTGCAAATCCCGTATCTACGTCCAGCGTCGTGAAAGAGGGACCACATGGTGAACGGAATTTGAACAATGTACTCCATTGCCTTGTTACACGCCTCACTAATGAAACACAGATCGCCGTGTAGTTTTCTTTCCTGCCTTTGGTACGCCGTAGCCTTGAACATATCTCTCATGTCGTTTCGTCGCACGTGAGTCTTCAAGTTAGAAGCTATGTGGCGAACACAAAATCTGTGATAGGCTCGCGGCTCGGTAAATCCAACGTTCGGATCAGTCATTGCTGCAATGATCCCAGGATGTCGGTCAGATATAACACAAAGGCCATCTCGTTGAGTGACATGAACCCGAATGCAACCCAGGAACCAAGACCAGCTGGAGGTGTTTTCCCCCTCAACCAACGCAAATGCTAGAGGAAATACTTGGAAGTTTGCATCAACACTTGTAGCAACCAACAGTGTTCCTTTGTACTTCCCGTACAAGTGCGTCCCATCGATACAGATAACTGACATACAATGTTTAAAACCGTCGATACAAGGGCCAAACGCCCAAAACACTCTTTCAAACACTTCCATGTTGCTGTAGTAAACACCGTCAACCAACGCTTTGTACTTCCACACAACACACGTTCCCGGGTTTGACTGTTGGAGGGCTTGCATGAAGTGCGGAAGTCTGCCGTAAGAACTCTCCCAATCACCGTAAATATCAGCTATTGCTTTCCCCTTTGCATACCATGCCCTCCGGTACGGGACATCGAAATGAAATTGCTTGGAGATGAGTTCTTGTATGAATTCAACTTTCAAAGACGGATCTTTCCGAACAAAGGACTTCACAAAATCTGATATTAACGACGAATCCAAATGCGGGTGATCAGTGGACAATACTTCCGTGACACAGTTCTCCCGGTGCGGGCCTTTGTATGTGACTAGGGCGAAGCCACGCGAGTGCTTACTAGATTTGGTACCCCGTAGCATCCAACCACATTTTTTCTTGCACCGCAAATGAAGCACACTCTCATTCGATGTAATTGTGGTGTAGAACTGATTCCTCTGTATGGAATACATCTTCACCATTTCTTGGAGCACTTTCTTACTTTCGAACCACATCCCCTTCTCAAATTCCCCCCCCGGAACAAACGACGTATGACTACCCGATTCGGCCCAATCCTGATCAACTTCGTAGTTCTCGTTCACCTGACTGAACCAAGGAATAGTTGTAGTTCTAGCCAGGGGCTCGCCCACTTCCATCTGAGCAGGTTCTACATCCATGTTCTGAAGTCCATCTTCCTCCTCTCCGCTATCGGCCTCATCATTTGTGTACACATCATACACAGAAAGTTCGTTATTCACAATATCTTCAAGATGATTCGGCGCATGCTGAGAACTAAATGGCATGTCAAATTGATCGTCGTGCAGCATTCGACTGAAAGATCCCATCCCATATTCAGTTGATGGAATGTCGTGTGACGGCACTTGAAAGGGCTCTGTGTTGTACCCAGAAATACGTGTAGATTGTTGTTCTGGCCGAGTACCTTGTTGGGTACATATAGGCACCGTTTCCACATATATTTCAGTGGGAACACCCTTCATTGCAACAACGTTCCTTAGAGCTGTCACATGCTTATTCGTAGAAACCGGTAACACTTGAACCCCATTGCCGGTCTCAAACCTCATTTTAATGTGTACGTCAACGGTCATCGGGTCTGAACCAATACTACTATGAACCTCATTCATCAAATCATTCATAGTCATGTTCGGTTCTAGTGTTAGTGGTTCCATATTTCCCCCACTATACTCGACCCGGGGTCCATCAAACAGAATTTCTCCTCCCCACCGGCATAACAAAACTACATTTTGTGACGCCATATTCTACATAACCAAAACACATTTTAGGATTATCGAAATCTAGAGCGAGGTAAATTATCAACACTGAAATAAGACTCTTCTCACCTATAACAACTTCACTTTCAACAACTTCACCAATTTCAACAATTTCATGAACAATTTGAATTATTTCAACAATTTCAACCTAAACTATTTCAATAATTTCAACAATTTCATCTCTTCTCACCAATTTCAACCATTAACAATGTACCACATCACCATCAATAATTATCAACAATGTACCACATTTTCATTAATAATTAGCAACAATTACATGCAATTGACATGAATTAACAACAAGTAAGAGCAATTACATACAATTCACAATAATTAACCACAATAACTATGCAATTACACTAAATTCAGTTTAGGGCTAACCACGAAATTGAGTGAGTGAGTGTGAGAGGGAGGAGGGCAGCAGCAAGGTGGCGGCAGCAGCGGTGGCGCAAGGGTGGGCGGCGGCGGCAATGCGGGTGTTTGAGTACGGTCGTGGTTTAGTGTGAGAAGGAGGAGGGAAAGCGTTGAGGTTGAGGTTGAGTTCTTGCGCATTCTGCTGAAGTGAACATGCTGATATATGGCCATGAAACGCTGTCCCGGACAGCGTTTTATGCCCTACTGAATTTAAAAAAATACAGAAGGTAAAACGCTGTCTGGGACAGCGTTTACCGGTTGAATTTTTTTTTAAAAAAAAACCAGGGGTAAAACGCTGTCCGAGACAGCGATTTACCCTGGAAGCTTAGTTTGGTAAATAGTTTTTCCACGCTACCATTTTTGTCAATAGTTTACGTTTAGAGCTCAAATTGGAAAAACGTTCATGTTAACAAGTAGAGGAGTTGTTTGAAACGTGTACAAACTATTTACAATGTTAGCAATAGATGAGTTATTTATATCAAGTTGGCCTTGTAAGGCAGCTATCTTATTGGCCACATAGTGATAACCTTCATAAAGTAAAATGTGAATTTGTCAGCATATTTTCATCAAGAACATACACCTTGACAGATCTAGACAACAGATGGAAAAACATACAGCTCAACAATTAAGAATTTCTCCCGTAAAGCTAATTTCACCTCCATTTTCACTACCAACTCAAAGTAATTCGGTATATCATATACGAGTATCTTGTATAAAACTAATTGAGATTTAAATCCAGAATCATTACCAAAAAAAAAAAAACAAAAAAAAAAAAAAAAACTACCAAAATTATTTGTATCATCAACCAATTGTAGTGATATAGCGCTCTTTAGCAAAAGCATAATAACCTCAACAACCAGAAATTAGAAAGTTCCTTGTAATTCAATCAAACAATTAAAATTAATACAACCTAGAATATATTACATCTAAAAATCAAATCCAACATCAAATTAACCAGTTATAAAGATTAAATTCACTTGAGAGATAAAAGGGGCAACGGTGACTTACAAATAGAATTCAGAAAACAACAAATTATTCGGTGGCATCAAACCCCACTAGCGGCCAATCATAAAAGCAAAGGAAGCCGTGTGAGTAGAGAGCAAAGCAACTAATTGATTACGAAACAGATACTCAATACTCTTAATTAACTCTCACCTGAGTAGAAACGAAGGAAATATATAACCGATTAAGAAGATGAGTGTGCTGTATAGTGAGATCAACAACTGGATCGTGGAGTAACTGCTGATTCATAGTAGAAAAATATTAGAGCCAAAAAAATTTCACCGTTTCGCGGGTTTTGGAGAATGAATATGGCGTTGAGGTCTTGAGAAGTTGAGGATGATGATTTTTTTTTTTTTTTTCTTTTTCTTTTTGGATAAATGTGGAGTAAGTCCCTTCATTACTTGGGTGGGTGTAAAAAAGATGAAACCAAGATACAAAGAAGATTGTCCGAAAAAAGAAAAAAAATACAAAGAAGTTCTACAGTGATTTGATAAATAAGGTAGTTGAGTAATTATTTTATTTGTTATAAAGTTCACATATTACATGATTTTTTAATTTATTTTTTTTTGTGAGTAATTATAATAATCTATATAATTAAACATTGTATATGATTAAATGATAAAGTTAAAAATCAAATGTTAGTAAGTGAAAGTGACTATAATACCCTTATACTCCCTCCGTGTCTAAATAAGTGAAGTCTTCTGACTTTTTGCACTATTCATGTGCTCACTTTGACTAATGTTTGTGATATATACAAAAGAATAAATATAGTCTTGTGGGGATGGTTTTGGAGTTGTACCCGCTGGGGCGGGGATAAGGATGAATTTAGACCCACCGCGGGGATGGGGATGGGGATGGGGATGGGGATGGGGATGGGTATGAAAATTTTAGATGGGGATGGGGATGGGAAGGCCAACATCCGCCCCGCCCCGCCCCATGTACGTCCCTAATTATACATATATTTCCTAAATGTATCATATTCAAACTTATTATTTGTATCAATCAAACCTTATCTAAACTTATTTATGTGAACTTATTTTTCCTAAAATAAGTTAAATAAAGGTCAACATATAAAGTCCAAGTTAAGATAACAAATAGGGTCCAAATCAGTCAAACGTAATCAAAGAGACCCAAAGTCATCTAACGCGAAATAGACCTACTCAAACCTGTTTTGAACTTAATACTTCAATTTGAGCATAAAAAAATACGAAGCTGATGACTTAATCAAAACTCGACTTGGACCCAATAATTATTGCCTCGACTCAAAATTGATCTGACCCAAACCAAGGTGGGTAAGAAAGGGTAACTTTAACCATTATGACAAGTTATAATTTTATACAAATGTGAAAGTCAAATTATTTATTAGATTAAAAATAAAGATAGTGAGTTATACCATTAATTTTATACCAATATGAAAGTCAAATTGATTTATTATGTTTATAAGTCTTATGCTTATATGTCATGATGCTTATAATATAATTAATAATCCATTGTTCTTTACGCATAAGTTAATCAAACTTGTGACTTTCATGACTCAAACTCAACTCATCATCATCAATATTGATTTGCCCATTTTGCGAAAGAGTCAACTACTTCTACTCACTATTACTTTTTCCAATTGGATAAACCCATTTTCAAACTTACCGGTTCAACCCAAACTGATTATGACCCGAAACGATTACAACCCGACCCAATTAGGACCTAATCGGAATAGAAATCGCAATAAAATATAACTAAACTGAACTGACTCGATAATTTTTAAAACCGACCAGCTAATCATTTCAACTCGTTATAAACCGATCCGTTAAACCCAAAACCGATAAACCCAACCCGAATCCGAACCGTTTACCCGAATTGACACCCGTAAACAACATGTATTATGTATTTTTTTTTTGAGAAACATTATTATTAATGTCAAAAAATAAAATTATTATTATACCATCACTAATGAGTAATGATTCGACCAATTAGTTGTTGGTGCAGTGGTGATTGGTATTGCACTTGGTAGGGAGGACCCGTGTTTGATCCCCCGCAACAACAATTGGGAGAGGACTGAAACCTAACTAACCAAAATTGATCCCCGAAATCGAATTAGCCCAAAGGGTGAACCGGGTTAAAAAAAAAAAAAAAAAAAAAAAAAAAAAAAAAAAAAAGAGTAATGATTCTCCAAACAAATCACTGAAGACTAAAAAACTCCAACTAATTCGTTGAGTTCCCACAAAATCCTTTTGAAAAAGAAAAAAATTCCTAAAAAAAAAACAAGTCAAAAGACTGCCATCTAATATTCCAAACTTGATCTCCTTCAGAATTTCACTCATCAAATTCGAATTTGATTTCGATTTTTTTATATCAATTTCTAATTTTTTAGTGTAGATTGAAGATAGTGAGGAATTAATAATAGATTGTTTGGTATCATCTTCTAATTATATCTTAGTGTTACTAGAAGATAGCAAAGGGTAGGTCGAGGAAGAAACAAAGACAAGTCCGAAAAAGCTACTCAACTAGCTAATTGCTGTTTGTTAATCTGGTATTCTTCATCCAATTTTTAGTACTTGGATTTATTAAACTTTCTAATTTCATCAAATATTAATTTTGTTATCAGATTTCTTATCCTTTATACATGGTATTACAATAATATAAGTAAAAGAAATATATAGGTTATTCTGGAAATCTGATAGTATTCGAGCACCTCATATAGTTTTTAATTGGATTCTGAAAATTTGGTATTGTATTATTCTTCATAATATTGTTAATTTATAACTTTGCAACTAGTAGTGGAAATTTAGTTTGGTAAAAAGAATTATTGGATTTGCAGATTTTATATATCAATCATGTAGCAGCATATGCAATTGTTGGCTTTTGAAACTGATTCAATATGACTTAGAATTGTGTTCTTGTGATAATACATGCAGACTTCTTGTCTTTATAAAGAATTAGATTATGAATATTTCCTTATTTCAAAATTGCTATTATGTCGGGCTAAATCTTATTGGGTACAATATATATATATATATATATATATATATATAGTTGTAACTAAAAATTAAAAATTTTCTTCATTTGCCTTCAAAATTACCTAAACAATTATTAAAAGGAGATACATAAGAAAAATATTGGAGTAACTTCTGATTTTCTTATAAAACATTTAATTAGATAAAACATCATATAGTTGACAATACATCAACTGATATTGTGTATTCAATGAAATAATGTCATAGATTATCAACATAAATTGTTAGGTGACAATTTTATTGTCGTTATCTTATCCAGCAACATTTCCTAAACATGTTTCCTTAGGAAAGAGAAAAGCAACACTATAGGTGATTGTTGCCTTAAATGGTCTATAGCAACACATTTTTAATTGTTGGACAAGGGTCTAGTATTATTATTTTGGTTCATAGTAACATTTTAAAAATCGTTGCCTTAGGTTATCAAGGGTAATAGTTTATTTAGTGTTGCAATTTTAGGTGTTGCCTATTGTCATTATTTTTGTAGTATAGTGCAGCTATTGGAGAGGGGATGTGGTAGGAAGCTGCAGTAGCAACTATACATCAATAGCAGGCACCATTTGCTGCATATCAATTGGAACAGTGCAGGTAGCAGGCTGGCTTCATAGTGGTACCTTAGGCAAGACAGTAGTGCAACAGAAGGTCTATGCAGTTTTATAGCTATGCATATGCAGGCTAGCAAGAAGAGTTTTAATGGGCAGTAGGCTAATATAACCATATAGGGAATAATAGCTAAATTACAACCAATAAAAGGTAAACCAGCACTCAAATTACAAACTTATGGAAGAGTAGGCAATATAGGGTATATTTCGGACTTGAAGATATGCCTTAGGTCATGACTTATGTTATTCATGGAGTGATAGTAGATAGCAACGTTATAATTTATACAAGAATCAACATGGTCTCCCCTGCCAAGGTAAAAGTATAAAGAAATAGTAAACAAAATCATAAGAAAGAATGATTTCAAGCCTGAAACCACCTTGGAAATCTGTGTGTAGTAGGAACCTTTTCGAAATTATTAGAAACCTGTTGTACTGCAAATATTACTACACTAGTCATTCGATTTTCATGATCAAATTCATACACTCTAACATAGGGATGAATTAGTCTTATAAGAAATGCATATATTAAACATCTTGAAGATACCCTGATATCTTTACTACCAGAACTTCCATGACAAGTGTTCTAGATGTTCCTTGTTAAAGTTTCAGCATTAACACCTCTGAGGACTCCTTTTCTCTTTCAATTGCTTCAAAAAAACATGACACTAGAAAGCAATGGGACTCTAGTTGACGGGAACATAAGGTTTGCTAAGTAAGAAGGCCCATAATCAAATCTTTACAATAGTCCCTTATTCTGACCCTACTGCTTTCATGAAATAAAAGATTTCGTTTAGCTAACTAAACCATATAATGTGAAAGACAGTGTGTCCATGTCTTTATGCTGTGTTCATCTTATTTATTATCGCAGTCATCTATTTAGCTCAAACCATTCATCAAAGAAAACTTGCTTGATTCCAGAAATTCAGATCGAGTTGAAAAACATGACAGGAAAGGAAAGTGTAAACAGGGATATTAGAGGTACAGGGTAAAAAAGAGGACAAATGAGGGAAAAATTAGCCTACTAAATTGGTCAAGGGTTCAGACAAATGTTTAAGTGATTGTGTTGTTTACGCAACAAATGGATACCATTATTATACAAGTGGGTTAATGAAACAACAATCAGACCTTAACACAACTATGGGTCTTATACAATATTCAATTGTCATTCCCAGCAAAGCATAATATCATTCAAGCTTTCTGTCATATTGCAATTTAAGGATGATAATTTATAATTAAAGCTAAAACAAATAATATATACCAGTCATCAAAATTAACCCATATTAAGTAGTAAAAATGACGATTTCGCTGGCATCAAATCTAACTAGACACTCTTGAAAGCAAATTAAAGTGTGAGTAGAGAGCAAGCCAACAAATTAATTGCAAAACAAATTTGAGATTATTTAACCCCTAACCTGAGCAGAGAGTAGAAAGCAAGCAGATCAAGAAATGAAAAGCAATGAGTAACTGATTCTTGGGAAAATTTTGGAGCCGAAAAAATTCCCATTCGCGTGCTTTTGTGGAGGTTATGGAGATCAAGAAATGGAGTTATGGAGATCATGGGGGTTTTTATTTAATTTTTTTTTTTTTTTTGGAAAAGGTTCATCTGGTTTCGTTGCTCTGAGCCTCTGAACTTGTTTCTTTGATGTTGGTTATTGTTTTACTGTTTTACACTTTTACCTTGTTATGTTGTAGGGGCCTTTGTTAACTTTATAATATCGCTGTCCCTCTTTTAATCTTTTTCATTTAAATAATAACAAATAAATAAAAAGTGTTCACCAATTCACTACATAGGTGGATAGGCTAGCTATATGCGGAGTATTTCACTTAAAGGTGCCAAAATGTGTTCCAATCTGAAATCAACTAAAAAAAAAAAAAAACCCTCAATTCGATCAAACTTTGACTCGCATGGACTAAATAATTTAGTATAACTCAAGTTTGAAATTAGACCTAACTCGACCCAAGCTCAACAAATCCGACCCAAACACCTGAATTGACACCTCTAAATTTCCACTTTGTCAAAAAAATAAATTTATGTTGTCCATAATTGATTGGTTTCCTATCATTATTTTTAACTATTATCATAAAAAAATACAAAAAAAAAAATAATATTTTCACATAGATACTTCCTCACTTCCTTTAAATGTTCGTCTCACTTAGACTATGCACTACCATGACTAAAAATAACTTTCATTGCATATTAGTAACACATATAATAATTAAATATTAATAAACTATTCATTGAAATGAATCAAATAATGCCCAATATGATTATGTAATTATATTTTAATATTTAAAGTAATTTATAAGATTATTTCATCCTATAAATTACTAGGTTAAACCCCGTGCAAGACGCACGGTTGTTAAATAGTTGTAATGAAAACCAAATTATAGAAATGGTATAAAAATATAAGGACCCGACGCACCAATTATTCAATTATGAAGTATATAACCACATCTAATAGTTATAATGAGGAATGTAATATTTTAGAAATTTTAATTTAGATTTATGTAAAGCAAATGTCATTATTTGGATACAATCCTTCATTATGATAAGAATACTATTTTTTAATTAAAGTACATAACTTAGTTTATTGATAAACTGTAATTAATTGCATAGTCACTTATTAGCCTTTAGCTCTTATCTGAACTTGTCAAAATTATCATATGAGCTTATTTTGTATTATATATTTTCACCAATCAACCCTAACCTAAACTTATGCAACCTTATTTTTACTAGTTAAAGTAAGTAAAAAAAAAAAAAAAAAAGGTGAACAGTATGAAGTTATTTGTAATAATGTTTAACAAAGTTTTTATGTCAAGGTTTAAATTTATACAAATACAAAAGTCAAATTGTATAGATACAAAAGAAACATAGAGACTTTTACCAGGCCAATTAAGTTTTATATTTATGTGACAGTCAAATTGTTTTATCATGCTTATAAGTCATGATGCTTAAAATTACAATTACTTATCCATTATTCTTTTACACATAAGTCATTTAAACTCGTGATTTTCATGAGTTAAAATCTTTTTGATACTGAATTGACCTGAATTAAACTCAATCTGATTTCAATATGACAAATATGAACTCAACTAGACTCAACATAGACCTATAAATTGATTATTCTAATCTCTATTGAGCGTACTTGAGGTTAACCCAACTTGATTTTTTTCCAAACTTATCATTGTCCTTTGTTTTTTTATTATTTAAAACTTAAACACAATTACTTTGTGCATGTACAATTTTATTTCATTAACAATGAATAATTTTTTCTTTGAAGGATGAACAAAATAATAAGTTTGTGGTTATCAATAAGGTATTAATTTTTTTTATCTATCATCTCGCCTATATAGCTATTATTATATTTTGCCAATTCAATATTACTTAACATGGTTGATAAAAAAAAAATGAGTAAAATACTTATATAGCTATTTTAAGTCACCAAATTTCATATGAAATTTCTAAGTTCACAACTCTAGCTCTAACTAATAGTTAATTACACATTGATTATCACACACTTTTTCATCTAACCATTGCTAATCATACAATAAAAAAATGTACTCTGTACTTAGAGCATACATTGATTATAACCTTAATTGATTTAATTGATAATTAAGTGTAAAATTTAAGCTCAAGATTAAATAATTGGTTTTACTAATCATTCATATATAGTAGTTTTTCCTTTTTTTTTTTAACTATACAGAGTAACTTTTTTTTTTTATTATTTTTATAAATTTATACAAAGTAAACAAAATCTCTTTTAATAAATATATTATTATTACTATTGTTATAGATTGGCTTGAAGGTAATGCTTAGTAGGAAATTATCTCATCTAGCATCTTAATTACTAACATATAGCAGTGTTCATGTAATAAAATTAAAGAAATTTTGTCAAGAACTACCAATAAAGCACATGTTTTGGAAACAACTACCTATTAAAATTTACTCTAACAATTCCGGCTAGAATCTCCTGCATGTGGGTTCTACTTTTTACCTTTATGAAGGGTTTTAGTATATTCAGGTGGATTTTATGAGGGAAAGGTAAAAAGAGGGACTCACATACGGGAGATTCTAGCCGGAATTGTTAGAGTGGTAGTGTCAGTTATACTTTTTACAACTTTGAGGTAAATTTATGGAAAAAAAAATTTAATAGATAATTATTTCCAAAATACATGCTTTAATTAGTGATTCTTGACAAAAAAATTTAAAATAAAAAAAACAAACAAAGGAAAAAAAAAAACACAAAACAAACCCCAAATAATTTGTTAGCAGCTTAGCACTCGTCACACAACAAACCAAGAACAAAATTCCCACAAAATCAATCAGCTAACGTTATTCCCACAAAATTTCCACAAAATCAATCCCATAAAATTCCCACAAATTCCCAATTAAGAATCCAAAAGATTGCTCTCTGTTATTCTAAACTCCAAAATATTGCTCAAATTTGATTTTGATTTCTATTTTCTGGTATTCAAGAAAGTGGAGAATTAATATAGATTGTTTGGCATCATCTTATCTATTTTCTGGTAGATCGAGGAAGTAACAAAGACGAGTAAGTTCTAAGTCGACTCAACTAGCTTGTGTGTTGTTCGATAATATGGTATTCTTCATCCTATTTAGTACTTGGTTTCTGGAAATTTCTAATTTCCAATTTCGTATAATACCATTTTTTTAATAGATTTAATAGAGGATACTAAGGGTATATTTATTCATCTTTTATACTTGATGTTACAACAATATGTGTAAAATAACATAGGATGATTCTGGATATTTGTTGTTTTATTAATACATGCTGATTTCTTGTCTTCTATAAGGAATTAGATTATGAATTATCATATTTTCAGTTTTGTTATTTTAAATTCTTAGTATGTCAGGCTAAGTCTTATTATGTTTGAAAAATACAGATTTTTTTTTTTAAATCAAATTAAATTAGATAAGTATGTTTATGCTTTAATTAGTTTGATTATCTAAATTAATATATAATCATAAATAGTTTAGCAATATTATTAGTGAACATTTCTGTTAGGCATCAAAATTTGAAACTTGATGCCACAAAAGGCCTGGAACCAGAAAAGAAGGCCGGCATATAATTGACTTATTCCATTTACATCTTGTTAGAATCTTGGATGGAAATAATAATGCTCTTAGGTAACACTTATTGTGGGGTAACATACATAATCCTTAGTTGTTGAAAACCTCTAGGTAATGGCACTATATAATAGTTAATAAAATCTGATGTATTGGATCGCCATGTGCTTGTTACCATTCTCTTTGGATTTATCTCTTTCAGGTGTGTGACTTAATTGTTGTATTGTGACCTTTAATTTATCTAGGAATTTATTGAGGAAGATGATGAACCGGAAATTTTATGCCCATGTACGAAGTGTGTTAACAGATTCTGGTTCACTAGGGAGGTGGTTTTCGATCACCTAATTGCTCATATATTTAACAAGAGGTATAAAGTGTGGAATTTTCATGGCGAAGGACTAACGGCAGGGTCTTCTTTAAGGGGAGGTGGGCATCAATGTCATAATCAAAACACATTAGACAATATAGGTGAGATGATTAATGATATATTCAGAGATGTTATGGGAGGTTCCACCCCTGAAGCAGAAGGAATTCACAAGGGTCTTGATGAGAAGGCTAAAAAGTTTTTTAAACTGTTAGAAGATGCAAAAGAGGAATTATATCCAGGTTGTAAAAAATTTTCAGTGCTTTCATACAGAGTGCAACTTTATTTACTTAAATGCCTTAACAGGTGGAGCAATTCTTCTTTCGATGAGTTGATGAAGCTTCAATGTGCTGCATTTCCATCAGCAAAGCTCCCCACTTCTTTTCATCATGCTAAAAAAAATGGTGAAGAACCTTGGACTTGATTACAAACGAATTGATGCGTGTCCCAATGATTGTATGCTGTATTAGAAAGAGCGTGCAAATGACAAGTCTTGCCATGTTTGTAAAGCTTCTAGGTGGAAATTAAATGAGAAACAAAAAGAGGAAGGTGCATTGCCCGACAAAGGAGTTCCTGCAAAAGTTTTGCGTTACTTTCCACTTAAACCTTGTCTACAAAGGTTGTTCATGTACCCTAAGATGGCTGAACTCATGACATGGCATGAAACTGATCGTAAGAAAGATGACAAATTAAGGCACCCTGCTGATGGATAAGCTTGGAAAAATTTCGATATTGCGCATCCTCAATTTGCAAGTGATTTTTGAAATGTGAGTCTTGGTCTTACTACTGATGGTTTCAACTCGTTCAGAACTATGAGTGTGTCATATAGTATTTGGCCAGTTGTTTTATCCATTTATAATTTACCTCCTTGGTTATATAATAAGTCTGAGTATGATATCATGTCTTTGATTATACCTGGTCCTTCTTCTCCAGGGTATGACATAGATGTTTATTTGTAATCGTTAATCGAGGAATTGAAGGAGTTATGGGAAGTTGGAGTTGACACTTATGATGCCGTGAAAGATGAAACATTTTCATTAAGGGCAGCCTTGTTATGGACAATCAGTGACTTTCTTGCTTATGCAATTTTGTCGGGATGGAGTACTAAAGGAGAATTTTCTTGCCCGAATTGTAATCATAAGACTTGGTCCAAATACCTTAAGTATAGTAAGAAAATGTGTTACATAGGACATCGTAGCTCTTTGAAAGAAAATCACCCATGGCGTCGTAATAAAAGAGCATTTGATGGTAATGTAGAAACAAGGCCTCCTCCTACTAGATTGTCGGGTTTTGATGTATTAAAAGATCTAGAAGGGTTTGACAATAAATTTGGGAAAACTCAAAACAAAGGCAGGAAGAAATTTCCTTGGAAGAAGAAATCTATTTTCTTTGAGCTTCCTTATTGGGAAACTAATACTTGCGTCACAATCTTGATGTTATGCACATTGAGAAAAATATCTGTGACAGTGTGCTTGGTACTTTGCTTGATATCACAGGGAAGACCAAAGACCATGTGGCAGCCCGCTTTGATTTACAAGATATGGGTATAATAAATGAACTCCATCCAAAGAGAACTAATAGTAGAGGGAAGCGTTTATACTCCAAAGCTTGTTTTTCCTTATCTTCTAATGAAAAAGACTTGTTTTGCAGTGTGATAAAAAGTGCTAAGTTTCCCGATGGTTGTGCATCAACCATCTCCAGATGCGTCCAATCCCATGAGAGGAATGTTACTGGTTACAAGAGTCATGATGCCCAATTTTTGCTTCATTATTTTCTCCAAGTTGCTGTAAAGAATACCTTGCCTAAGCAAGTAGCATCGACTATGATTAAGCTGGTCTATGTAGGAAAGTTCTAAAGTAAAGATCTTGACGATCTTGAATCTGAAATCATAGAGATACTTTGCCTACTTGAGAAGATATTCCCCCCTAGTTTCTTTAACATAATGGTCCACCTTCCACTTCATCTTGTAGATGAAGTAAGGCTTGGGGGGGCTGTTCAAGGTCGTTGGATGTATCCGAAAAAGCGGTATTTGGGTAAACTGAAGTCATATGTAAAAAATACAAGTCGACCCGAAGGCTCCATTGCAGAGGTCTACTTGGAAGAAGAATGCCTTATTTTTTGTTCTCTGTATCTTCACAATGATTTTAGTTCAAAGTTGAATCGGGCACGTTGAAATGATGATGATACGCCTCCAATGAAGATGGAAGCCTTTTTCCTAGTGTTGGACGTCCTTTAGGCGTAAAAAAGAAAAACAAGGGCAAAAAGGTTTCTCTAGATGAAGACACCTTGATGAAGGGTCACCGCTATGTACTCTTTAATTGCGATGAAATCAGTGATTACATAAGGTGAGTAAGTAATTTTAAATTGGTACTATTTCATATTAACTATATTTAATCTTTATTATTTTTAATTGACTAATACAACTAAGTTGCTTTGTCATATGTATGTAGTGAACATCAAGATTTAGTGAATCGTCAAAGAAGTCAAGGTAGACGAGGTAAGCGGACGGAGTAGGTGGGCGAGAGCACAAGAACACAGTCATGATAATTGAGCATGGTTCAAGGACCGTGTACGAGAAGAAAATGTTTCCAAAGAAATCAAGGCTTTACCCCAGGGTCCTGACTAGACTGTGAGAAGTTTTAAAGGGTACCTAATAAATGGTAACAATTTTCATACAACTGCACATGAGTCAAAAAGGAAAACTCAATGTAGTGGAGTTAGTGTAACATCTTCAATGTCGAGTTTTGCAAGTTTCAGGGATCAAAATCCTGTTGTTGGGGACGTCAAATATTATGGAGTTGTGGAGGATATCATTGAGTTAGATTATTTTGGACATTTCAAAGTGGTATTGTTTCGCTGTAGCTGGTTTCAAGTGGAGCAAGATGAGTTTGGCCTAACATGTGCAAATTTTAAAAGGTTATGCTATACTAATGACCCTTTTGTGATGGCTAATCAAGTAAACCAAGTTTTTTATGTGCAAGATTCTAAAGAAAAGCATTTGCATTACGTTATGGAAACTATCCCCGGAGATTTCTTTGATATGAGTGAAGAATCAAATGGTGATGTTGGAGTTTCTTATTGAAATGAATCTGCTCGCGATGGTGTTCGCCTAGGGGCAACTGTTGCTGATGACTATGATGTTAGTTGGTTGAGAGAGGACTTGCCTGGCACTACTGTTGATGTTCTAGAATACATGTTAGAAATGCAAGCAGAGCCGGAAATTGATGATTCGGATGATGAAATCGAGGACAATACTCTATGGGATTTCATGCAAGCAAGTGAAGATGAAGCTTAGGAAATATGATTTGTCATTTCTAGTATTCTATTTTTAGTAACTTTGAAGTAATAAAAGCTTAGGGATTTTAGCTTAAACAGTTTTGGTTTTGTTTGGTTTTTAGTAACTCTAGTATCCTGTTTTTGCTGCCTGTTATGTTTGCTTGGGAGTGGTCTGTTTCTGTTATGCTGTCGTCTGCTGTGAGGCTAATTCTGTTGAGATGTGTAGGTCCTCATTTCTTTGTTGGTTTGGCTGGCTGTGCTTGTAGCTGCTTTCCTGCTTAGCTGTTTGCTGCTGTTATTTCTATCCTGTTTTGCTGTAGGTCCTCGTTTCTTTGTTGGTTTGGCTGGCTGTGCTTGTAGCTGCTTTCCTGCTCAAGTGTTTGTTGCTGTTATTTCTGTCCTGTTTTACTGCAGGTCTGGTTTCTCCTGCTTTCCTGTATTGCTGGGAGCAGCTAGTGTGCTACAGGTCTGGTTTCTCTTGTTCTCTGGTCTACTGGGAGCTGCTGTTCGCACTGTTGTGGTTCTTTGTTGCTGGATTGCAGGTTCTCTTCAGGATGGTTTTTGTTTGTTTAGAGGATAATCTACACCATATCTAGAATACATCAATGTGGTTTGATAAGCTGACGAATGTTGGAGGAGATGTTAAGAATTTTCTAACAGCCAGCCACCCGCAGCAGCTGGCGGCACCAGCAGCTAGCAGCCACCAGCAGGCAGCAGCAGCCACCAGCAGGCAGCAGCAGCTAGTAGCTAGCAGCCAGCAACAGGCAGCAGCTAGCAGCCACCAGTAGGCGGGAGCAGCTAGCAGCCAGCAACTAGCAGCCACCAGCAGCCAGGAGCAGCTAGCAGCCAGCAACTAGCAGCCACCAGCAGGCAGCAACTGGCCGCCAGCCATCGATAGCAGCTAGGTAGTCGCCGGCTGCAGCAGCAGCTAGCCTCTGGCAGCAAACAATCGCTAACCGCAGGTAGTCGCAAGCTGCAGGCAGCAGCAACAACTCGGGTAAATATATGCTGAATTCTTTCAGCTACTTTGTAAAATTTATGTCATGCTTAATTAAGAATTCTAGCTTAAGCAATATTGGTTATGTTTGATTGCAAAAGTATATGTTAAATTGGACTTTTGAATCAAAATTAGTTTGAGAAAATTTTACTTTGGGTGAAATCATGTTGGTAACTAAAATTAGATAATTGCAAGTATTAGTATTCTCGCAGATTTATGGTATATATACAAATTAGACACAAATATTATAAGATCTTGGGGATTTTGTGAGTTGATTGATATTCTTACAACATCCATGTCAGATTTTGGAATTATAACATTTGAGAATTAGATTTTGGGCTGAAAATTGACATACATATATTTTTACATATACAATTTTGATAGCACAATAATATACAATTTTTATGTCATATTTATATGATATTTGTCACGCTTTCTCCCTACATTTAATTTATTGAGTATCATTTAATTTATATTTCGATTATTGCTCTCCTCGGGTTCTTTTTCTTTGTTTTGTAGGAATAAACTATTATGTGAGTCGAGTTACATATTGGAGATGTTCTTATGCGACAAAGAGAAGGAAATTACACAAGGACAACCTACTCCACAGCCAAGGTGTGGCATACGACCTTCTCCACAGCCTACCTGCGAATAGCACACTAAAGAGAAGAAGAAGAGTGGCAAGGGCAGCCCACTCCACAGCCCGCCTAGTGGTGATACTTAATTCTAGATGTTTTTATTATTTGATTTTCTAGCTTTAGTAGTATAATAATTTCAACCCTATTTTGATTGACTCGACTACTTATAATTCATAGCAATCACCAATATTGATACTACCTTCTCTGCGGGATCGACTCTAACTTACCCTACTACATATTAGGAGGATTAGTTAGGCTTTTATTATTTTTGTTATGTGTGCGACCGCCTATCAAATTTGTTTTATAAACTTGGGTTTTTGTAAGAAGCATTTCCATGTTATTGGGTTGATGTAGAGAGGATATGAAGGTAGATGCAGTTGTGTAGGTGAAATATTGTTCTTCACCCCACCTTTTTCTAGTCTTATATAACAAGCGAAAAAAGGAGTATGAATTATTAATCATTTAATAATTGTTTATTTCAATTTCAAAATTGTTAGAACTGTTATTAATTTTCACTTGTGTTTTTTTGCAGAATTGTAGGGATAAGTTTATCAAAGAAAGTATAAATTGCCTCTTTATGCTTTTAGTCTTAACTGCTTTTTTTTGCGGGCACACTGACTTGCTGATCATGCTTACCTAGCTCCTTATGGGGAAGGAAAATTACATCCCAGAGTTGCTCCCTATGCTCGCTTTTACATTTGTTAACCTCACCTCGAGCTCCGCTGTATAATGTGCTCCCCTCTGAGAGTTCTTTGCTGGCTACTCACTACCATCATCAAAGTTTTTTCTAGGTAAATTTTTTCTTTTATACAAAGGTATTCGATTTTTTTCATCGTCCATGGAGTTAAAATGATCTTGGATAGGATGGTATACATACAACTTTATGGAAAAACCTTACAAAATAATTACAAACTTGCACTGTTAGCCTTGTTATGAAGCTCACAGTACTCTTTTATGACCAAGACTATGTTTGGCTAAACCATAAACTATATTACGAGTTTACGACTTAAATAGATGAAGAGAAAGGATAAGGACTGAGTTTGGCTTCGTTTGTAGGCAATTGGGGGCAAGGGATGTGAGGTCCTCTGTTGATTTCGTTATATTTCTTGCTCATTACACTTGTTACGTACAATTACAACTTACAAGGTCAGTCTAAAATGTTAGTTCTAATAATTCTTAATTTGGATTTGACAGATAAGATTGTGATGATAGTTTTGGGTGTGATTGTTTTCAGCTTGATACTACATCGTTTGATCAGGGGAGTTATTATTTCTTTTATTGCTGTTATTGTGTAAGTGAGATTGGTAAGTTTTCTGGAGTATTTGGTTTGAAGGAACCAAGCTATTTTCAGGAATGTCGTGGTAATCCCCCTTGGAAATTATCAAGCAAGCTGATCATTGGTGTGTGAGATGGAAGGAAGCTAGAGCCATAAGGAAAAGGCCTGTGTGCACCGCCGCTCAGTTTGACAGCTTACAAAACCAACTCTGTTGGGGATCAGGTTTGGTTATTAGAATCATCAAAATATCAGTTTTGCAATATAAGGTTTATCTTTAATTTAATTCTCAGTATACTCAATTTAGGGTTCCTCTAAGATAGATTATTGAATGATTGATTTTGATTACTATAGTTATGAAAGATTATGACGCTTGGTTTTGTTGTCGGAATTTGTTATGGGCAATTTACACTAATTTTATATGCAAGAACTTTATGTGATTTTGGAGCCTAATTTGATAATGGTGTCAAATTGTAGATGGAACTATGAAAAATGGATTTTTTTTTTCATGGCGAGGTCTGAAGCCTCTACTGCCTTAGCTCTAGGGTAGACATGCCTAGGATATGCTAATGTACAGAAATTGATTGTTTTTTTAGCAACTCACATCAATGACTGCATTTTTAGATGAATTATGTGTCTGGATTGTTGATTTTATGTAATTGTTTTTTGTATCCATGATTATGTTTTTCAAAAACGAGTTGATTTAAAAGAACTATGGCTTTTGTGGCAACTTTCCCCTGTGAGAATAGATAGATTTATCAATGATGGAGTAGTGTGAGACCATGATGTACGCACTGAGAGGAAAGGTAGCGGGGTTGGCCTTCCAATAGCAATTAAAAAAAATTACAATATTCAAGCAGGATTCTAGCTACGTGATTCTGAATCAGATCATGATAATCCATCAGATGCTCACAATGACAGAGATGCTAGCACAGTCAACTTTTCAAAAAACAATAAACCAGAAGAATACAGTATTTGAGAAAGATTCAAGCTACTTGATTCTGAATCAGACTCTGATGATAAAAAACAAGAAACAGAAAGAATCCAACCATGGATATCTAGTGGGGTTGATTTTCCCAAAAACAATAAACAGAAAGAATCTAGTGGGGTTGATTTTTCCGAAAACAATAAACAGAAAGAATCCAACCATGGATATCACAGAAAATTCCTTGGAAAAATTGTAGATTTGCAGCCTCACATTTCCAAGCAGCAGGATATGTGGAAAGATTTTTGTACTAGTGATATATCTACTGTACAGACTCCGGCTTTTGATAAATTCTGCTTGTCGTTGGCTTTTAGCAGAATATGGATGCAATGTGAGGATGTAATGAACCAGAAGTGTACTTGCTTAATCACGATTGACTGTTTGATAAAGCAATTAGCATTTTCTTGATGATTTCAGTTGTTTGACTGCTTTTAAGTTGCTGCATAAGTTTTCTTATGGATGAAATAATCAGTGCTAACTAGAGGTAGATATATTTTGATAGGAAAAAAAATGTAGGTTTATGTTACACTGATTTTTCTGAAAATAGCTAAGCTATCCTGTGTAGCTGAAAGAAAACCTGCTTGAAACTCCATCTCTTACAACATGTGGACCATCCTTGTTTTACTTGATCACCTCCAAAGTTCCAATTTTTTGTGCTACTTTTGGTTCACACAGTTGACGATTCAGGAATAGAATTACCATCAACAATTATATTTGCTACTAAAAGACCCTCCTATTTCCTAATGATGATGGTTTTTTTTTTTTTGTGTGTGTGTGTGTGTGTGTGTGTGTGTGTGTGTGTGTGCAGTTTTTCATTTGTTATTGGCTTTTGTGTGCTGTATAATTGTGTCTATTAATAGCAATTTGGTTAACATGAATTTGTAACATTATCTCCAATTATTCTGATTGTGATTAATGTCAATGCGCTCACCTCTTTATTCTGCTGTGTCAATCTTTTTCAGGTGTATACCTGTAAAATGGACAAAAACTGATAGGTCAAATTGCCTATAGACATTATAGAAAGGTATCTATAACCAAATTGTTCTAATATGTCACTCTGCTCATGTTACTAAATATTATAAGCTTTGCTGTCATATATCTTAGTACCATGACAATTCTCCCTTCTTTATTTCCTGCTAAAATTCAGTGAAAGTGAATGAAACACCACAACATTGTCAGTCATACTATTTGCACTTTAGGGAAGATGACCAATGCTTGATTTTGTTCTTAACAGGAAAGTAGAAGAAGTTGTAAGAAGTCTACAAAGAAGGGTACTACGAAGAAAAAGTGAAAGTTTTAAGCTGCTAGCAATGAAGAATACTAGAATTAGTCTTCTCTGTGATCTCTTCTTTTTTTTTTTTTTTTTTAAAAAAAGATAGTCATGCTCTTAAGTAATTGATGTAATAATTACTGTCATTTTAGTCGGTATGCCTATGAATAAGATAATAAATTACTCATTTGTTGTAGTTTTGTGTAATACTATTAGTTCTATATTTTTGTTGGTCGAAGTGTTAATTCATTTCTGAAAGCTACAAATATCTCTATAGTCTAGACTGATTATACTTCACTGCTATGCTAATTCAAGTTGCCGTGTGAAATTATGATGTCAAATACTCTCAATAAACTTGACTCTTTCCTATAATTCCTTATTCACATCATTCGCACTTTTCCCATAAGACTATAATCAGTTACATAAGGCAATGGAAACACATGAAACAATCATTGTCTTTTATACCTGAAACAACGTTTTTAAAATTGTTGCATAGGAAACAATTTTATTGTTGTTATATTTTTGGACAACATTTGAAATAAATGTTGCCTTATGTAAAAAAAAGGGCTACATTTTACATATTGTTGTCTTACATAGGCTAAAGCAACATTTTTTGAACCGTTGCATAGTACTGCAGTATATATGTTTAGGATAAAGGTAACAAACATGTTTTATTGCCTTTTGTAATAAAAGGCAACATTTGTAAAATTGTTGCAATTCTGTGTGTTGCCTATTCTCATTTTTTTTGTAGTGATTGCGTGGCTGCGATGGCTAAGCGAGCAGTGCCAGCCCATGCCTTGCGCCACTGCCTAGCATGCAAGTAAGGCCTAGCCTTGCGATGGTTGGGCGCATGGCGTGCTAGCACACACGCAAGGCTGCGATGCTTGCGGTGGCTAGCTAGCATGCTAGGCTTGCGATGGGTCTTGCCTAGCCTAGCACTCACATGGCTAGGCCAATGCGAGGCTACGGCTAGGCTCGTACTTGTAACTTTATTGATTTCATGTCTCATTGAATTCCAAACTCGACTCGACTTGCGACGCTCGATCTCGACGCTCTAAGCTCGATATCCGACGTCTTTGTTCGTAAAACTCCAACGACTCATCAAATCCTTCGGATTGATTCGTCGTCTCGGATCGGTTGTTCGACTGGGTTCGACCCGAAGGTTCAATCAAGATTAAGCTGTAATATTAATCGTACATTAATATTACTGATCGGAAGCGGCCTCCACCTAGGCATTCCGATCACTTGACCTTACTGAAGAATCAACTATCCAATAATTATGAACCCTCTATCGGAATAATACACTTGTTGGAAGGACACCATTCCTTTCACTTCCATCTTCTTCATCCACCCACTTAAAACACTTACACCCCCTTGATTCAGTTTTAGGATCATAGAACTTACAGGCTTTGAACTTCCTACCCGGATTCCCCCTTGTCCACAATGTTAATCTTGCCATGGGAATTCCACAGTCACACTTGCTTTGCCTGGAAGGAGAAGGCCTATTGAACGCTATATCACTCTGCAATTCGCATCAATTCACATCAATTATGCTGTAATTAGCATAAACAAGCCTTGGTTTAATCAAATTAATTTTATAAAAAAAATCCCCAATTCAATTACAATATGAACCCTAGTTTATTAACCCTCGCTAATTTACTATTATTTCAACAATTAAACTGTTAATTACCCAATTCTCAGTATGTCGAAATACTAAAATATGACATTTAACCTAATAGTCGTATTGCATAACCCTAAATCAAACATTAATACACAATTCTGACTAAAATTCAATTGTAAAGATGCATAAATCGAACCTTCTTCGTGCTTCAATTTCCTTCAAATTCAAATACTCTGGCTTCCAATTACCTTCCTTTGCAAAATTATAGCTTTAATCTGACAAAGGAATTTCTATTTTCGGATTTTTGACGTAGGGTGAATTAGGTCGTTGACGAATCTTCCCTAGAGCCAAACAAAATTTATAATCACTTAACAAACCTGAATACAAGTATAGAGGTAAGTTAAGGGTCGAACCACTAGGAACGTTTATGTTCAAGTGCTTTCAATGTGCGCGTAAGCTAGGTCGAAGACGAAGGTGAAGAGGTAACACTATTCAACTACCAAAACAAAGAAAAAAACAAATGAAACACTAGGGAATGGGGACAATACAACAAAAGAAGGCTATAGCAACACACATTTTTGCAATAGTTTTATTAGTGTTGCTATAAGTAGACATATGGCAACAGTTTTTAATTTAATGATACAACTAAACATTTTCGTTTAAAATCTGTTGCTATAAAGAAAAAAATGACAACGCTTTTAATGAATAAGTAAAAGATATTATTTGACAACGGTTTAACTAAGTGACCGATGCTAGTTAATATTAATAATTTATAATTGATTAATTAATTAAATAATTTCTAATTGAAAATAAAAATAACTAATAAGGATTTTTTTGGTACATGAAAATTCCGGGAAGATGAAAATTTTCTTAAGCTGTCAATTTTTTGGTTTCCCTCTTTCGTTTCCTAATTCACAAACCCTCTTTCCTCTGTTCATCCCCAACAATCCTTTCGGTTTCCCTCTTCCCTCTGTTCATCCCCAATTAAGCTGTCAATTTTTTTTGGTTTCCTTCTTCCCTCTGCTCATCCCCAAAAATTCTTATATCATCCCTCTCTTATTTTCCCACATAAGTTTGGGTTGATTTACAATCTCGTCATCATAGTCCGATTACAATTCTCTACAGGCAAGTTGAAATTGCGCGCTTGAATCACAGTTTACCGAAATTCGTTTGCTCTCAAGACTAGTGAACAAGGTTAGTATGTAGTTTAGTTGTATAAATTGATTTTGATATCACAATTATGTAGTTGGAACTTATGGTTATTGAATATAGGAGATTTAGGGTTTTGTAAATTGGGGAATTATATGATCTGATTATAAGAGTTTATGTAATTTAATTTAATTTATAGATTTATTATGAATTACCGTAGAATTTTTTTTCCTGTAAATTAATGTGTTTTCTTGGTGAGTTGCATGTTGCTGGTTAGTATAAGATCAACAAAAGCTTCTTCCTTTTGGTCTGAAGTTGATAATTTAATGTCTACAAGGCAATAAAAAGAACTAAACTCAATGTCTTTATCAGATGATAAGGCCATGCCAATTAATATGAACTAACAATTATCTATAATGATAAACTAAAATGATATAACATATGGAGAAGTTAATCAGATGATGATTCCAATCTTCCAAGATTGATATAAATTCAGTAACAGATAAAAGATAATAATGGCAGATGCAGTTGTTATAAATGGCCCATATATAAATTTTCAATTTTAGCATATTAGTCAGGTAATTGAGAACAAAAGACTATTAGCTAATCTTCATATTCGTCTAGCCAAAATGGCCATTCTAAAGTTCCACTTAAATTTGGTATTTCTTGCTATCAATAGAATTATGATAGTATCTAGAAATAGCATCTTAAAAAGCATGGTAAAGAAATATAATCTATTAAATTATTTTTCCTTTGGATTATTGCAAACTAATTATGATGTGGCCATTTTCATGGGAAGGATTCAGTCACTGTTGTAGGATATCCCCTTGGAGGAGATACAATTTCTGTGACAAAGGAGGTGGTTTCACGAATAGAGGTTTGCCTTTACTTTGAAGTATTAAACAAAGTATTTTGCTGATGTCTCTCATGTACATCAGTACATATGAAACCTGTTATTATTTACTTGTTGATAATCAAAGCATTTCTGTAAAAATCAGTGATTTATATATGCATCTGAATTCTCTGATTTATATATGCATCTGAATTCTCTTTTTCTATTATGTTTCTAGTTTTACATTCCTTAAGTTCCCACTTTATTACTACCTCTTTTCAATAATGCTGTTCTGAGTATCTCTAACCACACATAATAATTAAGATTTTAGAGAGTATAATTTTACTTTATCAATCTTATATTTTAACGAGATTAAGCGTATGTGAACCTAAAGATAGTTTTTAGCTAGAGATAGTTGATGCCAAGTAAGTGTTCCTTATAGACCAGTAGCATATTTCTTATTAGTCCGGAATTATTATGAGTTAATGGAATAATGTCTACCTAACTTTTATTTCATAGTTAGTGGTTTCTTATTTGAAGTTTTATCTAAACACTTTATAATTTTCAGTCTAGTTAGTGAGTAAAACTAATTATTCTCTTCTTATATATGACTTTTGATCTTAATAATCATAAACTTATATGTACTAGATTTTGGTTTGTAACTAATATGTGTACGTGTTTAGATATCATAGATGATCTTTATATGTATTTGCTTCAGGTTTCTATTTTCAGCTTTAGTACTGTATATTTTTCCAATTAATATCTATCAAATCTATTCTTTCATTTCATAATATAGATGATCTCTAAATTTAGTTGTTTGTGTAATTTAGGAATTGACATAAATTAAGTTATGGATCAAAATTGGATGAACTATCCTAGAAGTTCGGAGGACTTTAAAGTTGCTTTGAATATTTTTCTTGATGATTATTTTGCCAAGGACGCCATTGGAGATCAAATATTTGCCCTTGTAAAACGTGTTCGAGGCGTTTTTGCCATTCTAGAGATGATGTTTATGATCATTTGATTGTTAATGGGTTTGTGAAGGGATTCAAGGAGTGGGTCTTGCAAAGGGAGGGATATTCTTCTACAAATAATGATAGGCAAACTATGCATGAAGTAAATAATCAAAGTACAAATGATGATATCGATGGCTTAATACATGATACTTTTAGAGATGTGGGTGAAGGTCTAAATAGAGATCATGAGGTTGAAAGTGAGCCAAATGAGGAGGCTAGAAAGTTTTTTTCATTTGGTGGAAGAAGGAAAGAAAGAGCTCTATCCAGGCTGTAAAACTTTCTCAAAATTGTCTTTTATAATTCGTTTGTTTCTCTTTAAGTGCCTTAATGGCTTGAGCAATGTAGCCTTTGGTGATCTTTTAGAGTTATTAAGAGAGGCATTTCCAATGGCCGAACTTCCTAAATCATTTAATGAATCTAGGAATATAGTGAAGAATTTGGGTCTTGATTATAAAAAAATCCATGCTTGTCCCAATGATTGTATTCTTTATAGGAATGAATTTGAAGGAGCGGATGTTTGTCCTAAGTGTGATACATCTAGGTGGAAGTGTAACAATGTTCCTGCAAAAGTTTTAAGGCATTTTTCTTTGATACCTAGATTGCAAAGACTATTCATGTGTTCCAAAACAGCCGAATTAATGGTTTGGCATGATAAAGGCCGAATAAAAGATGACAAAATTAGACATCCGGCAGATGCCCAATCTTGGAAGGACGTTGATTCATCATATCCTGCCTTTAAAAATGAAGCACGAAATGTACGTTTAGCTCTTGCTAGTGATGGATTCAATCCATTTCGAACTATGAGTGTTGCTCACAGCACATGGCCTGTTGTGTTGATAAATTACAACCTTCCACCTTGGCTTTCTATGAAACCGTAATATTTTATGCTGTCTTTGTTAATTCCTGGCCCTAAGTCTCCTGGAAATGACATAGATGTTTTTTTACAACCATTAATTGACGAATTGAAGGAATTATGGGAATTTGGGGTTGAGACTTATGATGCATTTAAAAAACAATCATTTCAATTGCATGCTGCATTAATGGGTACGATAAATGATTTTCCAGCTTACGCCATGTTGTCTGGATGGTCAACTAAAGGAAATTATGCATGTCCTAATTGTAACCATGATGTGAAACCTAAATACTTGCATCACAGCAAAAAGAATTGTTACATGGATACTCGAAGGCATCTTGATATGGATCATCCTTGGTGGAAAAATACAAATTCATTCAATGGAGAAGTAGAGGATAGGTGTGCACCTTCTCCGTTATCAGGTATTGATTTGATGAATTAATTAGAGAACTTTGAAAATGATTTTGGGAAGAAAAGTAAAGGTGGAGGTGGTAAAGGTCCATGGAAAAAGAAATCATGCTTTCTGCAGCTGTCTTATTGGTCTAATATTAAATATCGTCATAATTTAGATGTCATGCATATCGAGAAAAATGTCTTCGATAATATTGTTGGCACTTTGTTAGACATTCCAGGAAAGACTAGAGACCATGATAAGGCATGTTTGGATTTGTTGGATCTTGGCATAAAACCACACCTCCATCCTTATCCATCTGAAGATGGCAGCCACATGTTATTTCCACCGGCGCCTTATTCTATGAGTAATGAAAAGAAGGATTTGTTTCTCAAAGTTCTTAAGGAAACAAAGTTACCTTATGGGTATGCATCTAATATCGGGAGGTGTGTGCATGTTAAAGAAAGGAATTTTTCTTGCTACAAAACTATGATGCAAACGTCATATTGCATCACTTGCTTCAAGTTACTGTGAGGAAGACATTGCCAAAAATGTTGCAGTACCTCTGACTAGATTGGGGAACTTTTTTCATGGTATATGTAGTAAAATTGTTGATCTTGAAGAATTAGATATGTTAGCATCTGAAGTTGTCAATATACTTTGTCAATTTGAAATGATATTCCCTCCAGCATTCTTTGATGTTATGATTCATCTACCTGTTCATTTAGTAGAGGAAATCAAATTTGGTGGACCTGTGCAATATCGATGGATGTACTTTGTTGAGAGGTATTTAGGTAACCTGAAGTCCTATGTTCGAAATAGGAGTAATCCCGAAGGAAGTATAGCAGAAGGGTATATGATGGAAGAGTACTTGACATTTATTTCTCGATATTTGCGTGAAGGTGTAAACACTAGACTAGATAGAAGATGTGCTAGGAATTTTTCCTTGAATCAGCATGATGATGAATTATCTTTGTTTCCTAAAGTAGGAAATCCTCGAGGGAAAAGGAAGAGAAAAGGAAAAGGATTTACATTAGATTTCCAAAGTCTGAAAAATGCTCATAGATATATTGTCTTCAATTGCGACAATGCAAAAGTTGAAACATACATCAAGTAAGAGTTTTTTTTCAACTTTTGGACTTAAAGAATCAACAGCACCAGCACAATGCATCAGTTGGATCTCTTATTCCATCACCGCAATTTGCCTTGGCTTCCTTGAATCAAACTGTTCAGCCTCCATTGAATGGAATCAGTCATGATGGTTATGAAGGTTGTTACTTAATCCATTATCCACTAACTTTATAATATTAGCAATCTATGTGTGTAGTTGGTTTCTTCTTGATTTGTTCGAGTTTTGACGCTACTCGTGTGACACGATGCAGAGAATAACATTCCAACTAGGGAATATGATGTTCAACTAGCTGAAGGTACATCAATGTTGCTCTAATTGATTGCAATGGCAATGACCAAATTAAGGAGGATAGTAGACCTAAAAATGAAGAAAATGAGCTGGCTAAAAGCTATTAAAAAAATCATATGATAATTTATTCAAAAATTCTATAATGACATAATGTTGCCTATATTTGGTCAATAGCACCAGGGGTGAGCATGGATCGGATATCCAATTCGAAACTGAATTTCAGATCGGATATCCGTATCCAAAAATTTGGTTATTTGATATTCATATCAATCCGAAAATGTTCAAATATGCGATTATCGGATATCCAAAAATATCGGATCGCATAATTCGGATATCCAATATCCGAGTTTTTAAATTAAGTGGGGAAAAACTTATTTAATTGCAAAATTGGTTTTTTCTAAAGCAAACTGATATAGTGTTACAACTATCATATGGAGTATATGACATCAATATAGTAATTGAAAGAAAGAAAATTTTGAACAGAAATCATATGTTTGAAAACATTAGAATTAATAAACTATCACAAGCTAATTTGAGCATAATATAACTATTCTATTTAAGAGAAAAAAAACCTTTTATTCTAGAAAATTAAACCCCAAATCATGCAATTCGAAATACTTGTAGCAATTACACAACAGTATATACTTTGAGCCCCACTACAGTATTGTTTGGGGGTTTTTTATGTGTCCTACGGGAGAGTTATAATTTCCTAGTATGCTCCTTCCTTTGCCTATACCTGCACAAATAACGGAATATTCCGGCTTGGGTTGGGGTGTTCCGCCTCCGAAGATTAAGTTAGTCTCTTTCTTAATGAGGAAATAAGACAATAAATGCTTCTCGATTTGAGAGCGTTTGCAAGGGGATTTGTGTTTGGTTGGTGGTTGGAAAATGATTCGATCCCATTAATGAGGTCCGCCCTTACTATTTATAGTAGGGGAGAGCTGTACCTCAATTAGGGTACAATAACACGTGTCGCAAAGGGATTTGGTATGTGCTAACCATTACGATCTTGACACGTGGCAAGCCATTATAGGGCCACATGTCTTAGGGGTATTTTACCCTAAACATCTGCCCCTCACAGGTGTGACGTGGCATGTTCACGTGTCACCTGTGACAAGTGTCAGACGCATGGGAGGAGACGATTCGTCTTCTTCCCTCCTTTTCAAATTTTAAGTTTTTAGGGCAGAAGGCATCGTTTCGCCTTCTGTTCCTTTTCTATAAATAAGAGACACTCTCTCTCTCCTCCACACTTTACATATTTTTCAAAAAATTTCTTTTGAGAGCTCTGATACCGGCTGCTGATTTCTTTCAAGTTTTCTTGCATCCGGCTTTGTGAGATCAAGTACATCCGGCTACCGGTTGGGTATTTTCTCTGCAATTTCTAAGGCGCCGGATCCCTTTCTTCATTCTCTTTTACTTCTTTATTTTTGAGGATTTGTTTGAATGTTTTCCCCATCCGGGTGGTAAGCCGCCTACGGGGTCCTAGACCCATTTCCAAGTTTAGACTACCATACCCTTTCTTTTATTTTTCAAATAGCGAGGTTTTCAAAGCATCCCCATCCGGTATTACACCGCCTGGGTATTTGTTTTGTCAAGAAATGATTTCCAAAACCCCAACCGGTTTTAAAGCCGGTTGGGTCATCATTCTTGTCTTTTCATGACCTCTTCAAATTTAAAGATGCGTTCAATGCACCCCCATCCGGTGACTCACCGTCTGGGTATTGTTTGAACAAGCCTTCTTTTTTTTTTTTTTTTTTGAAACCGGTCTTACTATACCCTCATCCGGTATTTTACCATTTGGGGTATGGTTGACTTTAAATGTTGCTTGCAGCACCTACAACCGACATCTTCACCGGATGGGGTATCTCTGACCCAACTTCCTTGATACCGTCTGGGGTATCATGGAGTGAGCCTTACAATTCTTTTACCAATGCTTGTCACAACCCCCCATCCGGTTTTATGCCGTTTGGGGGTACTTCTAACCTAGCTCACTGAATACCGTCTGGGGTATCATAGAGAGCTTAAAAACAATCCAACTAGCTTTTACAAAAATGCAAGTCATAACCCCCATCCGGTCTTATACCGTCTGGGGTACTTCTGACCTAGCTCGCTGAATACCGTCTGGGGTATCATAGAGAGCTTAACAATAATCTAGCTAGCCTTTACAAATGTTTGTAAAGAACCCCCATCCGGCCTAACACCGTCTGGGGTACTTCTGACCCACCTCATTGAACACCGTCTGGGGTGTTTTTGGGCAAGTTAGTGAATAACCAGTTAAGCATTTGCTTTGTTTTTTTCATCTTTAAACACTTTTGTGGAGTTCCCCGCCTGAGGTGACTTCAAGCCAACTCTTTCAACTTACTCATTTCAAAGGTACCGCCTGCATCCCATACTTATCACTTTCTTTTATTTCCGGTTGCATAGTATTAGGATATGGACTACACCAATGCACACACGGCACAACCTACGACTGTGGTCAGCCGGTCACCAGGAACGGCTGAGTCTAGGACTGGGATTGCCGTCTGGGGGTGCTTGGAACAACCTTCACCTACATCGAATTCGAACGTCTCTGTTCATGTGCAGGACAAAATGGCTCGGATCAGAGTGACAACAGTCGACCCTGACTACCAGTCTGACGATGCAGCCGTTGATCCGGCTGACCCCATAAATCAAGAACAAGCCGAGGAACCGGCTGAGATGGGTCTTAATGAAGAGGTTCCGCAAGATTCCCCGAATACACCTAGCACATCGGGTGACAGTATCTTGGATAGCTCTGGTTCCAACGCTGAGGAATCCGGAGAGGGATCCGGAGAAAAATCCGGAGAGGGATCAGCTGATAATGAGGAGTCCGGCCCTGGCTCTAATGAAGAGTCTTCTGAAGAGGCGGCTCCTATTGACGAGGAGGCCTACAAATGGCCGGCTAAGGGCGACCCGACTGATATGACCATGTCCGCCAGGGATGTGGTCACTTTAAACGCCACACTCCCTGCTTTTTTAAAGAAGAAGCCGGTTAGGGAGGAATGGGATGTGGTTGTCCCGCCTGTAGAGGCAAGCGTCGTTTGGACCGACGACGTGGACAATGCCGACAACTACTTCGGCTGCTACGAGGCGGCATTTACAGCCGGCCTCCGATTCCCCCTCCATCACTGCATAAAAGCCATACTAAAGGGGTATGACTTGGGTGTATGGCAGTTAACCCCTAATTCATGGGTCAACATTCTTTGATATATTGCCGCCTGCGAGCTGCAGGACGTCAAGTCAAGCTGGGAAGCATTTGCGCATATGCATTACTTAAGCAGAGCGCCGGGTGGGTGGAATGTGTGGTACACTCTCACCACGCTTCCGGAGTATATGATGACTTTGGACAAACCGTCCAAATGGAGTAATTGGAAGAGTAAATTTTATATCGTCTCTTCCCCATCCCCCCAACTTAACCGCCGGCTGCGTAGATACAATAAGCATCCGGCATTGCTGGAAAGAAAATGCGCTCTCCCTAGAGTACCGGGTGAGGCTTGGGATCAAATAATGGACAAGGGTTTCTTTCTAAAGACAACCGCCCCACTGGATGACGGGGGCGAGATCATAGTTCCCCAATTTTGGGTGCCCCATCCGGATTGGTTTAAGGATGAGGGTTTTTTGTCCCTTTGTAATTTAAGTACCATGTTTAACAAGGGTAGGTTCACTGATTGATCAAGTCTTTCCCGGATGGGTATACTTTGTGTGATCTCTAACCATGTTGTCTCTCTTTTTTTTTTGTAGAAGAAGCAAGAAGAATGGTGCCACCAGAGAAGACACCGGCTACTTCTGCCATTCTTTTAAGGAAGAAGCAGTTAGAAGAGAAGAAGGCGGCGCTGGTCGCCAAAAATTCCGGGGTAGTCTTTCCTTAACCATCTTTCTATTTACGGTTTATTCTTCTTTTGCCCCGGCTGCTGGTCAGAAAAAGAAGACGCCTGACAAGGACAGGCCAACAACAGCAGGGAAGAGCCTGCAATTCACTCCCCACTTTGAAATGGTGGTGGAGTCAACAAGACCGGATGCTCGTACTCAGACGGGCTCCGGTTCTTTAGCGGCTGGGGGGGGGGGGCTTTGACCCCACAGTCCAAAAAAGGTAAAACTTCTGCCTTTGATCCCCCCTGGCCGTTTGGGCATATGAGAGTAAAAACCCAAGCAAGCCAATCCGGGGATTCTTTTAGACACCGCCTGGATATTGGCGGGGCATATGCCCAATACCTTACAGATGATTCTATGCTTGCAGATACAACCTCCAGCCGTCCAAACTATCAGCAATATGCTAAGAGGATGGTCAAGACCATCACTCGGTCTGAGAGGGAAGCTGTGTCGGCTGTGCACACGGTCAATCTTGACCGGATCACTTCTTTTCTTGCCGAGGTACATAAACCGGATGGCCTATGTTTAAGCAATAATCTTTTTTACCGGATGCAAGTACTTTGTTTTTTTATCTTTCCTAACACTTTTCCCGGCTGGTATCGCAGATGCTGCTGAGAGTTGATGGGCTTAGCGTCCCTCTGCGCAAGAAGCAGGAGGAGGTAAGAGACGCTTAAAAGTGCGCATCTGAGCTTATTGACGTTTGCCAATTCAATGCCATTTCATATGACTTGGAAACTGAACAACGGAAGTTGCAATAGGAGGAACTGCTGAAGAAGGCGGCTAAGGCTGGGGAGGCAGCTTTGAAGAGAGTTGATGAGCTTGAGCTGCAAGTAAAAAATCTTCAAGATGACCTTAAAGCTTTGGAGAACGCTGACAAGGAGAATGCTGATCTCCGGAAGGACAAGAGCCGGCTGGTAACTGAACTTGCAAACAATCAGGCGGCTCATAAGAAAGAGATGGAAAAGGAACAACTCCGCCTGATTGAAGAAAATGAGGTCGACTTCGAAGAACGCATGAAGCTGGCTTGGAACCTGATCCATCCGGACTTCGAGTATGAATACTGGAATCTTTGATACCATTATACCTCTAAGGTTTATGAGGCAAAGGTACTCGGGGCTGACCCTCCTCCCGCTTTTGACGAGTGGGTTGAGCGCAAGTGGAGGGTCAGCAAGTGGTGGAGCAGTCGGCCGAAGTTCTAGTCGATCCAACTCAGCAGCCGGAGCATCAGCAGCAGCAAGCTCAACAACAAATCAACAATAACCTCAATTGTAACAACGACTATAAACATTTTCTATCCTCTTTTCCGGCCTGCGAGCCGAGTATCTTTGAGTGTAACTTTCCCGAACAGGGGTCCGGTTAACATTTCTATATATAAATTTTTTAATCTACTAGCAGACGCAGTCGGTTTTGCTATTCTCTCTTTGCATTTTTTACAAGTATTACAAGAATTAACAGGTCCGGTTCCGGGCCAGACCTGAAAAATCAGGTCCGGTCCGGGTTTGGACCTGAATGGACCTGTTTTGTGTCTTTTTCGTTTTTTTTTTTTTTTTAATACAAAACCTGTTGGACCTGCATATGGACCTGCATATGGACCTGTTTTGTGATTTTTAGACCTGTTGCATAATTTAATAATTACATACAAACCAAAATTATCAATTACAAAACTACATAAAGTCTATAAAGTCCCGATTCTCAAACACCAAAAATACAAATGAGTCCACCGAAAATACAAATAAGTCCACGAAAACTGATAAAATTACATAAATTCTCTTAAGTCTCAACTCTCAACTCTCAAGTACTAGGAATACATAAATTCTCCAACGAGTTGTTTTCCCTTTGATCGCGTGATTCACACTAATGAGTCCACGAAAACAACTTCATCGTCTACATCGTTAGATTCACCACGTTGCACCTCTAAATAAAATACAATATAGAATATATTAATGATTGATAACAATGAAATAATAAATTTGGTGTAACAAAATTTCAAATACATAAAATTATTACTACCTTTCTCTATTTCCTCTAACTCTTTCAAATTTTCTTCCACATCAACAATTGGCACTTCCTTAGCTCTAAGCCAATCTTGTGTGCAAAGTAACGCTTGAACCATCTTCAATACAAAAATATTACACAAATATGTATAAACAAAGTCATATTAAGATATAAACAAACTTGATTTTATAAAATAAAAAGATAACGATGCATTACCTTAGGAGTTAAAGAACTCCGAAATGGATCTAGAGTACGACCTCCCGTACTAAAAGCAGATTCCGATGCAACGGTCGACAATGGGATGGCTAGTATGTCACGTGCCATGCGATTAAGAATCACATAACGCTGACCATTCTTACCCCACCATGTCAATGCATCTTGTTCTTCCTCCTCCGGCCCTAATTGATCATTTAAGTACCTATCCAACTCACTTATCGCATACCCACTTGTCCCCTTCAATCGTTTTGCTCTTTCTTTTAGTTTCCTCACATAATCGGAACCCACTCCTTTACTATTATCAATATCCATTGACATATTATCTCCACAATCTGGAATATTAGAAGTAGCATACATTTTTCTATATTCCTCAAATAAAGAGTAAGCGAACTCCTTCACATCATTAGCAAGTTTTGTACCCTTTTCCGGTCCATGCATATCCGTTAGTGTCAATTCAACAATGACCATCTTAGAGTGAGGGTCGAGAAGAAGAGCAACATAAATGAACTTATTCATCTTATCCACATCCCCCCAATACTTATCAAACTTTTTTTTCATTGCAATGGCCATGGCTTGAAAATTCAAGTCCTCACTTTGTTCCCAATTATTCAACATATCATACATAGAAGCAATTTCTCCTAAACCTTTATTAGCTGTCACATAATGGGAACCAGAAATTCGTTTAGTTAACAGATAAAACCCCCCTAGAAACAAAACCAACCTCTCCACTTTTTCCCAATCTTCGGGTTCGGGAGGCCTTTCATTGTCATTCAAATCCTCTCCATCAGGAAGAGATAACCCACTAAAAACACGTCGAAACTTCAAAGCCGTTTCCAACATTATGTATGTGGAGTTCCAACGAGTGGGGACATCAAAGGATAAAGAAGATTTTGAATCTATGTTTGCTTTTTGCACAAGATCTTTGAATCTAAGTATTCTTGCAGGGGAATTCTTAACATATTTCACAGCATTTCTAACTCTATCAATGCACACACCATGTTCTCTAATACCATCCCACACAATTAAATTAATGATATGAGCAATGCATCTAACATGGAGATTTTTTCCATCATTTATACATCCTGTTCTTCTAACCATTCTACTCAAGTGTGCACAAGCAACATCATTTGAAGAAGCATTATCAACAGTGACAGTAAAAAGTTTATCATCAATACCCCAATACTCTAAACATGCCTCAACTGCTTTTCCAATAGCCTCTCCTTTATGACTAGAAATTGGACAAAAATTTATGATCTTTTTATTCAATTTCCAGTCATTATCAATGAAATGAGCTGTAAGACACATATAATTAATTCTTTGTATTGAAGTCCAAGTATCAGTGGTCACAGAAATTCTTTGACATGTCTTAAACATTTCTCTCAATTTCTCTTTTTCACTATAATACAACTTTAAACAATCACGAGCAATGGTAACACGAGATGGAATGTGAAATTGTGGACATGCAACTTGCACAAAGTGCCTAAAACCGGATTTTTCCACATGCTTAAATGGTAACTCATCAACAATAATCATGTGAATCAATGCCTCTCTAACATCATTCAAGTTAATAATCCTACTCCCACACTTTAATTCACTACTCTCATGTTCTTGATCAAAATACAATTTAGTTTGCTTTTCTTTGCCCTTTTCTTTTTCTATATTAATAGGATTACCGAGACATGATTCTGCATGGTTTTTAACATTTTTTGAACCATTAAGATTACCATCAGCAGCAAAAGTTTTAGGACAGAACTTACATTCAGCTCGTAGTTTTCCATTCTCGACGTACTCTAAGTAATATTTCCAATACTCAGCTTTCCTCTTACTTTTTCTGTTCCATATATATTCCCGCCCCGCTTTTAGCTTCTTATCAGGAGGCAAAGTAGATTGCAATTCTTCCATATCCTTTTCAGAAAGTGGCTGTGACGTTTGTTCAGAAAAAGAAGCAGACCGTTTGGATTGAGAGCTCTCCATCTACAATATAATTATATACAATATAAGTAATTTTAAAGTAACAATTATATACACATACCATTTTATAAAAAAAATTTAAGAGCAACTTACATTGCAAGAATAAGAATCCGTGGTTCCTTGACTTCCTTCACTCCCTGCAAGAATAAAAACAAAAATAAGAACCCCTGAACTACACACAGGTTAGCCAACTTATTTAATCTTAATAATCTGAGTCCATACTTTTAGCAGCCTAGCAGGAATAAACACAAATTTTAAAGTATAAGTTAGCTTAAAAAGTGTCCATATATACACATTAGAAATATCAATACACATTAGAAATACTTTCAACTTTCTGAAATTTATGTTAAGAAAAAAATGAGAGAGGCATTGCCCACACAACACAACACAACACAACACAACCAACTTTCTGAAATTTATGTCAATACCCAGATCCACCACTGCCCACACAACACAACACAAGTACACAACCAGCTTCATTGGCAGCCCCACCCCTAGCCGCCTTCCGTGACACTCCACCCAAATTATGGATATTCAGGTAAGATGGTGTTTTACTGGTTGTATTGGACAAAAGTGTTTTACTGATAAGATGAGCTATGTACTTTTGGAGACTTTGGAGTAACGAACTAACTTGAAATGGCTTTCTATAGGACTTGTTTATGAAGTCAACGTTAGATTCTATTTTCAAAGTTGCATTTGGAGTTGATCTAGACAGTATGTGTGGCTCAAATGAAGAAGGGAAGAAATTTGGCCAGGCTTTTGATGATGCTAGTGCTTCAACCATGTTACGATATGTAGACATCTTTTGGCCTATCAAGAAATTTCTCAACATTGGCGCAGAGGCTAAACTTAAGAGAAGTGTCAAAACTGTTGATGATTTTGTTTACAAATTAATCAGTAACAAAGTGGAACTAATGAAAAGTTCACAAAGCAATGTCTCAGTAAGTGAATCATAACTTAGAAGTCTGTAATCATATCGGTTTACTGAGGAGATTAATGCATTCTTTCTGTGTGAATTTGTAGGAAATGCAGATGAAAAAGGATGATATCTTGTCAAGGTTCCTGGAGCAGAGCGACACTGATTTGAAGTATCTGAGAGATATAATCTTGAGCTTTGTAATTGCGGGTAAAGACACAACAGCAGTTACACTTTCATGGTTTGTTTACATGCTTTGTAAACACCAGAATATACAGGAAAAGGTTGCTGAAGAAGTAAGGAAAATTACGAAAATGGAAGGAGTTGGAAAATTTTCAGAACTTGCTGCTAGTTTGACAGAAGAATCACTTGAAAGAATGCAGTATTTACATGCTGCATTGACAGAAACTCTCAGACTCTATCCAGCAGTTCCAATGGTAATTCTAGCTAGTCGCAGTCAGAAAATTTCATTGCTCTCATAATCTCATTGTTTGTTCTCTTCCTTTTTATTTTTCTCTTTTGTGTTACACGTTACTTGCTGAAGTTTATGTCAATTTCAGAGGCACATTCCAACTTATCATATATCAACCAAGCTAATTTCTACCTTTCTCTCAATTTCTAATTTTGAAATCAAAATAATTGCATTTTCTCTAATTTCAAAGTCCAACCAAAAGGAGTCTAAGAAATTCAGGTACTTGACAAAAATAAACAATGCAATCATGATGAAAAACTAATTGTCCTCTGCTACAATCCCATTACCAAAACATAAAAATAAATAAATTCGAAGATAAACCATACTTGTTATCAATTCTAAACATTAAACCCTAAAACCCTAAACTTTAAACTAAAAAAAACCAAAAAAAAAAACATAAATTCGAAAGAAATTCGAAAATAAACCAAAAAAGAAAAAACATAAATTCGAAAACATTGAAGTAAAAAAAAGAAATTCAACATGCAAACATCAAATAATCATTATAAGCAATTGAAACATGAATAAACATATAAATTCTAACACTTAATTCATTATTTCGAATACAAAATACCCAAACATAATTAGATAATTTAGATTTACATTAAAAAAAAAAATAACTTACCGGAGAAATGGAAAATCGCGCAGTAGCTGTCTCATGCGGTGGTCGGTGGGCGCCTGGGCTTCGCCTGAGAGAGTGAGGAAGGCAGGAGGTGTCGGCGGTGGGCGTTGCCGCGTTGGGCTGACTCGGCTGAGACTTGCGTGACTGCGTGTCTGCGTGAGGGAGAGGGGGAGACAGCCTGTTTGTTAGGGTTAGAATGAAATGAAAGAGAATTCAAGCGTCACTCAAGGCCTCAAGCTGTCAAGCAGCAGCATTATTTTAATTTTTTTTTTTTTATTTTTTTTTTAAAAAAAAAAAACAATTTTTCCGGGTTTCAGGTCCGGACCTGAAAACCCCGGGTTTAGACCGGGTCCGGACCGGAACCGGGAACCTTGATTTTTAAGGACCGGGACCGGACCTGAATCAACAGGTCCGGGTCAGGTCCGGTCCGGATCAGGTCGGTTCAGGTCCGGTTTCAGGTCCGGTCCAATTTTTGTACACCCCTAACAACAATAACCTCAATTGTAACAACGACTATAAACATTTTCTATCCTCTTTTCCGGCCTGCGAGCCGAGTATCTTTGAGTGTAACTTTCCCGGACAGGGGTCCGGTTAACATTTCTATATATAAATTTTTTAATCTACTAGCAGACGCAGTCGGTTTTGCTATTCTCTCTTTGCATTTTTTACAAGTATTACAAGTTTCTACTACTCATCCGGTTAAAATGAGCAGCCGTTCTATTTTTCTCCGGATGAAGCGATGGTACCATGATATGCCCCTGAAATGGTTAACTGTTTACTCCAACGGTTAACAGGCAGCCGTTTCATTGGCAGCCGGATGGGTGATCAATAATTGATCTACTCCTACTCCGGATGGTGCAATAAAATTCCTCTGAAATGGCCAACTGTTTACTCCAACGGTAAACAGGCAGCCGTTTCATTGGCAGCCGGATGGGTGATCAATGTTTGATCTACTCCTACTCCGGCTGGTACAATAAAATGCCACTGAAATGGCCAACTGTTTACTCCAACGGTAAACAGGCAGCCGTTTCATTGGCAGCCGGATGGGTGATCAATGATTGATCTACTCCTACTCCGGCTGGTACAATAAAATGCCCCTGAAATGGCCAACTGTTTACTCCATCGGTAAACAGGCAGCCGTTTCATTGGCAGCCGGATGGGTGATCAATGATTGATCTACTCCTACTCCGGCTGGTGCAATAAAATGCCCCTGAAATGGCAAACTGTTTACTCCAACGGTAAACAGGCAGCCGTTTCATTGGCAGCCGAATGGGTTTTAAAACCGTTTGGGTGGCTTTTAGACAAAACCTGGTTGCATTAACCCACTAGGATTTTTACATTGCCGGATGGACCACTTTTGGGTCCTTGCCGGATGAATCCTAGATGCAAAGGATCTTTTCTAATCGGCTGCGAGTTTTTTAAGTAAATGCCGTTTGAGTCATTTGATCGCTAGAACAATGTACCACCCGGAAGGGAGCTGTTCTCTTCAACGATTTCACCCGGATGGGTGTCGCCGGATGACTGCTCTTTTTGGAGCAGTGGTTTTTAATATGTGTTCTTCCATCTGTTTTTTTTCACTAGAGTGGTGCTAATACAATTGTATGAATGGAAATTATAGGCTTTCACATTTCAATACTATTCACAAAAAATTACAATTTCCTTAGAAGTAGTACTTTTTCAAGTTATCTACATTCCAGGTACGAGGCAACCGCATTTCGTCTGGGTTTTCCAGGTGGCATGTGCCGTTTCTAACTTTTTCTAAAATCCGGTAGGGTCCTTCCCAGTTTTGGGTCAGTTTTCCTTGTTCGTTCGCCCTACCGGTTGACTCAAGCTTTCTTAAAACAAAATCTCCAACTTTGAGGGGACGTTTGCGCACCCTTTTGTTTTAGGCCCTCGTCATTCGCAGACGGTAGATTTCATGACGTAAGGCGGCATTGCTCCTTATTTCAGGAAGAGTATCCAAAGCGCATGGCTTCCCAATTTTCCTCTTCATCATATAACATGATTCGAAGTGTTGGCTCATATAATTCAATGGGAAGCACCGCCTCTGTGCCATATGTCATAAGAAATGGAGTTTCATCGGTTAACCCCTTCTTAGTAGTTCTGATAGACAAAGAACATGAGTCAATTCCTCTGCCCAAAGACCGCCTGCTTTTTCAATCTTCTTCTTTATGCTGCCTGAGTTGAGCTTGTTAAAAGCTTCAACTTGACCATTTGCTTGAGGACGGCCAACGGATGCAAAGTAATGGGAAATCCCTTGATCTTGCAACCAAGTCTTTAGGACAGGCGTCTCGAACTGGGGGCCATTGTCAAAGACCATTGACATAGGTACACCGAACCGGGTGATGACATTTCTCCAGATGAAGGAGATGACATCCTTAGTTTTGATGCCCTTTACCGCCTCGGCCTCAACCCACTTTGTGAATTAATCAACAACCACTAAAATGTATCTTTTTCCGCCTGGGGCAGGAGTGTATGGCCCCAAAATATCCATGCCCCATTTGGCAAAGGGAATAAGGCTGTGAATAGCCGTTAAATCAGTGGCCGGCTTTCGGATCAGCCGGCCAAACTTCTGGCACTTGTTACATCTTTTTACCAGATCTAATGCATCTTCCTCGAGAGTGGGCCAAAAGTATCCTTGCCGCCTGGCTCTTTTGGCAAGAGTCTTCCCGCCAATGTGTGATCCACAGAAGCCGGGGTGCAGATCTTCCAATATTTCCTTTCCCCTTTCTGGGGTAACACATTTGTATAGCGGCTGCAGGTAACCCTTCCGGAAGAGTTCACCTTTGTGCATTACGAAGCTTAATGCTCGTCTTTTAAGAGCAGCCGCTTCTGATGAGACACCCGGTAGAGTGTCGTCTACCAAGTAATCCCGGATGGGGTCCATCCAAGTGGAGCTTCGATCTAGAACTCCAATGGGATCATGTTCAATGCTTTTCTTTTCCATGACTTCCCAGAAGGCTGACCTAGGCGTATCACATGTGGCGGATGATGCCAATTTTGATAGTGCATCCGCCTGATTATTCTCGGACCTGGGTACTTGACTTAGATTGAATTCATCAAATGCCCCAGCCTCCTCCTTGACCGCCTGAAGATACTTAATCATCACCGGATGGGTGGCCTCATAATCACTGTTGTATTGGCTAACGATGAGTTGAGAATCAAAATAGGCGTTAACTTTTCTTGCCCCGGCTGCCTTACACATGCGGATACCGGCTAGCAGGGCCTCGTATTCAGCTTCATTATTTGAAGCTTGAAATTTGAATCGTAGAGCATATTCGTATTTGTCCCCCTCTGGAGAATGACAAATTACGCCTGCCCCACAACCATTCACAGTAGAGCTCCCGTCTACATATACTTTCCAAACTTGATCAGTTTTATCCGGCTGTATCGGCCTTGTCATTTCAACAATGAAGTCGGCAAACGCCTGACCCTTCACTACCCGCCTAGGTTCGAAAGTGATTTCTAGACTTTGAATTTCCACAACCCATTTAATCATTCTTCCGGATGACTCTAAAGTGGTCATAGGCCTTTTAAGCGGTTGGTCAGTATAGACAGTAACCGGATGAGCTAGGAAATAAGGTTTCAACCGCTTGACTGCTTTGAACAAAGCCAGATCGAATTTTTCGATCATGGGATGGCGAAGTTTAGCATTCCGGAGGACATGGCTTACAAAGTAGACTGGGAGCTGGTTGCCGTCCCTCTCAGTAAGGAGAACGGCACTTAAGGAATGATCTGAGACGGCTAAGTACATGTAGAGAGCCTCCTGGGGTAGGGGACTTACTAATCTTGGCAAAGAATGCAAGTGTTGCTTCAGCCTTTGAAATGCCGCCTCAGCCTCTTCACCCCATTCAAACCTTGACCTCTTTTTGATTGCTTGAAAGAAATACAGGCACTTGTCACATGACCGGCTGAGGAATCTCCCCAATGCCGCTAGGCAACCGGTAAGCTTTTGAGCCTCTCTGACGGTACGAGGCGACTGCATGTCAATCACCACCTGTACTTTGTCCGGATTGGCCTCTATGCCTCTCTGATCAATAAAAAATCCGAGAAATTTCCCAGACTCAACTCCAAACATGCATTTTTTCGGGTTTAACATGACTTTATGCCGCCTGAGGGTGGTGAAGGTTTCTCGGAGGTCAGCTAGATGATCCGCCTGTAGTTTTGACTTGACTATCATGTCATCAATGTACGCCTCCACATTCCTTCCAATCTGATCATAAAAGACCGAGTTCATCATTTGTTGGAAAATGGCAGGCGCATTCTTCAACCCAAACGGCATCACCGTGTAGCAGTATAGCCCTTGATCTGTGACGAAAGCCGTCTTTTCTTGGTCTTTCTTCCACAAGGGTATCTGATGGAAGCCGGAGTAGGCATCCATAAAACCATCAGGGCATGGCCGGCTATAGAGTCTACCAAATGATCTATCTTTGGAAGCGGGTAGCTATCTTTTGGACAAGCTCTGTTTAAGTCCGTGTAATCTACGCACATCCGCCAGGTTCCATTCGGCTTTTTCACAAGGACAACATTGGCTACCCAATCCGGGTAGTAGCATTGCCGGATGAACCCAGCATCTAAGAGTTTCTTGACCTTAGTTGCTGCCGCCTGGGACCTTTCCTCGCCATGGTTCCTTTTCTTTTGCCTGACCAGCTTATTCTTAGGATCCACAGCGAGTTTATGAACAGCAAGATCCGGACTTACACTCGGCATCTCTTCTACTTCAAAGGCAAACACATCTTTGAACTCCTTCAGCAAAAGGAGCAAGTCAGGTCCAAAGTTTTCAAAAGCAACCGTCCCAATCTTGACGGTTCTGTTTGGCCGCCGGCTGTCTTCAAGGACAATGTCAATTATTTCTCCAGCCGGCTGGGGGCGAAGGCCGTCTGGCCTCTCCCCAGACAGTGATTGCTATTGTTTCTCTTTTACAGGCGCCATTTGGTCCGCCTTTCTCTTTTTACCGGCTGGCTTAATAGCCGGTGGGCTTTGATCACAGTCGTCGAGTTCAACTATTTCTTTCTCTTGACCGTCTGTTTCAAGCGTTGGTTTGATGTCCGAGAGGTAACACTCTCTCGCCATCTTTTGGTCCCTACTCAAGGAATCGACTGTGCCATTATCCCTTTCAAACTTGATCAACATTAGAGATGGGATGATGACTGCTTTTGAGATGTTAAGGGTTGGGCGGTTAACAATCAAGTTGTAGGCAGTCAGTTCTCCTACAACAAGAAACATGACAACCATGTGCCGGCCCTTTCCCTTTTCTCCGAACCGGATGGGTAGATCAATCATGCCCACCGGATGTACTACTCCTCCCCCAAAACCAACAAGAGGGTATGAGGCCGGATGTATGCTACTGGGCTTGTACTTGAGTTTTTCCAAGCACCGGTAGCTTATGAGGTCAGATGAGCTCCCGGTATCAATTAAGATCCGGCCAACTCGTTGATTGGCGATTTTGCACTCGATGACTATGGGGTCATCATGAGGCCGCCTGACCTCTCCTCTATCTTTCTCGGAGATTTTAACTTCCGGAAATGAATATTTAGACAACTGGCCCTCATCCACTGAGTTGACCAGTTTCCTAATGTTATCCTTCGTGCCCCAGATGGTAAGCCCACCTCCCGCAAATCCACCGGCTATGGTTAGGATGGTATCCTCATCTGTATCCGATTGATTAGCCGGTGTCTTTGGGGGTGGTCCTTTTAATTGTTTGGGAGCACCCTTTGATTTGGATAAATTGGACTTGAGAGCCCCTTCATCAGCAAGCTGGTCAAAGAGCCGCCTGAGGCTAAAACAACCCTCAATATCATGGCCAATTTCCTCATGAAAGAGGTAGTATTTGCTCTTATCCCGGGCGCTCACGGGACTATTCATGGGAGCCGGTTTTTCAAGGTTCAACCGGTCCTTTACTTCTTTGAGAATGGAGGCACAATCCTTGTTGAATTCATACTTTGGCACATACGGATCCGACCTATTTCTTTTCTGCAAAGGTTGTTCGGATGAGTCTGCTGCCCATACCCCCTTTCTCTTATTTTCTTCCTCTTTGGCCGGCTGGGTAGGCCGATTCTATTTTTTGTCGGATCTTTTATAATCCGTTGGAAGTTTCACAGCACAAAGTTCCATTACTTGAATGTAAGCCTCCGCCTTCATAAGCGCCTCGTGAAGAGTAGAGACCCTCTTCCTAACCAAGTCAAACTTAAAAGTTGACCCGTCTTTTAGACCTTTAAAGAAATCAGTGTAGGCAACGTCATCAGACAATCCATGGATTTGGATCCTTATCAGGTTAAACCGCCTGACATATGACCGGAGCCCTTCCTTATCTCCCTGCTGAATTGCCCCTAGATCAAGGCTTGTTTTCTTGGCAGGGATATTCATAGAAAAGTTGGACGTAAACCAGTAGGCCAATGTCCTGAAATTGTTGATGCATCCGGCTGGGAGGTTGCCAAACCAACGTTGAGCAATCCCTTTCAACGTTGCCGGGAAGCACCTACACCATGAGGCATCATCCAAACCCTGCAAATACATCAAGTTGGTGTATGCCATGAGGTGATCTTCTGGGTTAGTGGTACCGTCATAGGCACCTACCAACACATTTTTAATTTTTGACGGCTGGGCCATCTCGGTGATTTCCCTGGAAAACGCCGTTGGCTGTTCCCCAAGGTTGAGCAGCCGGAGCTGCCAGTCCATAGGCTGGACAGGCGGCTGCTGCTGCCCCCCGAAAAGACCCGGCTGTGTATATGGAGATCCAAAAGGCGTGTATGGTGTCCCATGCAATGCCGGTTGGATGATATGAGGGCCAGATCGAGCGGAAACCTCGCTCGTCCGGCTGTCATTGTTTGTCCTCGAGTGCCTCCCTGATGTGACATTGAAGCTGTCTCGAAAGGTTGACGTTGATGCCGACTCGGAGCGCTGCTGAGTCTTTTTATCCTGAATGAGCGTCCGAGCATCAGAATAGACTTTCTTGGTTCCATCCGACTGTATGTGCCGAACGGGTTTCCTGGCTCCATCCATGGGAGTGTGTATATTTGAGAAATCAATGGGCCTAGCCGGCACCTTTGACTTCGGGTGTGGGGTAGATGCTCTACCCTTCACTATCTTGGCCGTCTTTTTTCCAAGACGCCTTTCTTCCGCCTGACCCTTACGGGGGCTGGCTGCGCTATTCAAAAGGCCTTTGATTTCCCCTTTGAAACTCATCATCATGTTCATGAGTTCATCCCTGGAGATTGGGGTGGCTCCTTCTGAGGCAGGAGTTAACCTAAGCGGTCCCCGGATGGGATGGTTTGGGCCCGCCTGCTGTTCTGCCCGTTCCCTTTTGTCTTTGGAATGAGTATGCTTGGTTTTGAAAGAACCATCGGCAGCTGTGTAAGTCTCAATCTCATAGTTTTCGGTTTTATCTTGGTTCGAGTGGACCTCAGTCTCACCAGCAGGTTGACTACCTTTACCCGGCAGTACCGGTTCTGAAGTCATCTAGAAAGTACTCTCCCAACAGACGGCGCCAGATGTTTAGGGATTTTTTATGTGTCCTACGGGAGAGTTACAATTTCCTAGTATGCTCCTTCCTTTGCCTATACCTGCACAAATAACGGAATACTCCGGCTGGGGCTGGGGTGTTCCGCCTCCGAAGATTAAGTTAGTCTCTTTCTTAATGAGGAAATAAGACAACAAATGTTTCTCGATTTGAGAGCGTTTGCAAGGGGATTTGTGTTTGGTTGGTGGTTGGAAAATGATTCGATCCCATTAATGAGGCCTGCCCTTACTATTTATAGTAGGGGAGAGCTGTACCTCAATTAGGGTACAATGACACATGTCGCAAAGGGATTGGGCCTGTGCTAACCGTTACGATCTTGACACGTGGAAAGCCATTATAGGGCCACGTGTCTTAGGGGTATTTTACCCTAAACAAGTATATACGACTATAACCCCCACTCGAATCTCGTGGTCAATGTTATCCTTAAAAGACAAGGGTACTTTCCTAGAATGACTCTTGGATAGAAGAAAGGAATAGCTAAACGGATGGAACTACCTGGCCTCCCTAAAATGGATACTTTTAGACTTGGCTTCGAACCAACTCCAGAGGACCTTAAGCGAGCCCGAGAAATTCCAATGCACGAAGAAGAGCTCGCACCCAGAAAGATGCAATGCCAATCGATCAATATCCTCTCACTTTAAATGGACAATTCATAAAAGAGGGAGAAGACTTCCCATGCTACCAATTCCCGGAACCACTTGCCAGGAATGGGATACGACAGCCTGTGTTCGAAATTTTCAAGATTGCAACTTTCTAGACGAGATCCCTACTCTTATTTATAAGGAACGAGCACCCCCATGCTTCAACTTTAACGTCACGGGTCTCCTCTTTGGGTATGAGAAAAATAAGCCTAAGCATGCCGACGATAACTCCGCGCTTATACAAACCGACTACAACGCGAAAACTTTGACCCCTCTTAGCTTATCACTACGGCAGAAAGACTACTCAAGGGATGGCACAAGACCGTGACGGTGACTACACCAAGGGAGAAGGACCTATGTTTGATGAGTCCGAGTCATCTGAGTCTGAGTCTTCTACTGCTGAGTCTTCTAAGTCTCTCGTAGTTGCTGTAGGGTTTCGTAGTGACCCGACACTACGCGGAAGGGAACCCACCAAGACCCGCCCCTTAATTAAAACAATTAACAAGCATATTAAACTTAATCAAACAAGATTAAGAACAAGAATTATACCTTTGACGCGTGCTTCGCTCCCAAAGAGCTCTTACTTCAAAATCCCGAAAACACGAGATCTCCGACGGATCGTACCCTCGACCCGACCCAAGCGTCCTAAGTCTTGAAGGTTAGACAGGACCCGGACAAAATAACTATGAGTTTTACGAATCAAAGGTTTACTCTTACTTAGAGTTGCCTTTTTAATTCCACTTAAGGTTGTTCATTCCAAAATACCCAAGCTTGGTATTTATAGGGAAATATTCCTTGATTTCCAATCTCCCATCAATGTGGGAGAGTTGGTAAAATGATAATTATTTAATTCCAAAATTAAATGATTAATCAATTCAATCACAAATAAACACATGGCACAATAATAGAGAAATCCAAGTGAGGACCAAGGCTTGGGGGACCATTGCCTTGATCCCCAAGGCCATGATTTGGTCCCCACACTCTATGCACAAAACCGGGTCAAGAAGGGCTAGCTGGCTGCCAGCTAGCACCGCCTTGCTGCCCAGCACCCAGCCAGCCAGCCAGTGCGTGTTGCTGCTGGGCTGTGCTGGTGCTGCGTGCTGGCGCTGGTGCGTGCCAGTGCCATGCGATGGTGCGTGCTGGCGCTGGTGCTATGCCTCGCATCTTTCTCTCGCACCATTGCTAGCATGGCCAGCATGCTGGCCTCTTGCCTCGCCAGCCATACGCATCAGTCTCGCACACTATGCGCACCACGCATCCAGCCCCTCTTGCACGCAATGCCTAACATGCGTGCTGCTAGCAAGCCACGCATGCTTGGCTTGACGCTGCTTTCTTGCTAGCGCTCCCTCGCATACACTCGCACAGCCACACGCATCAGCCTCAGCCATGCACCATGCACTATGCATGCACAAGCCTCGGCCAAGCACCACGCACCACTCATGCGCCAGTGCCTAGCACTAGCTGTGCTTGGTGCGTGTGGTCCTGCCATGCGCCCAGCATTGTGCTAGGTCCGCGACGGCACCAGGCCATCCTAGGGTACGCATGGTGCGCCTAGAGATGCTGCCTGGGCTGCGATGGTGCCCAGCCATCCTAGGGCACGCATGGTGCGCCTAGTGATGCTCTTTGGCTTGCGATGGTGCCCAGCCATCCTAGGGCACGCATGGTGCGCCTAGTGATGTTGTATGGGCTGCGATGGACTGTGATGGTGCGCTTAGCACACCTAGTGTGCTTAGGCTTGCGCCTTGCCATGCTAGGTGCATGCTAGCTTGAACTAGCCTAGCATCCACATGGCTAGGCCAGTGCGGTGCTAGGGCTATGTTCATACTTGTCGATTGTGATTTTGCGACGCTCGGTCTCGACGCCCTGGGCTTGATGTCCGACGTCTTATTCGTAAAACTTTGTCGACTCATTAAAACATTTTCGGATTAATTCATCGTCTCGGATCGGTGATTCGATTAGGTTCAATCCGAAGGGTTCAGTTAAGATCAAGCTGTAATACCAATTGTACCTCGATATTACTGATCGGAAGCGGCCTCCACCTAGGTTTTCCGATCACTTGACCTTACTGAAGAATTAGCTCCGTAATAATTCTGAATCCTCTATTGGAAGAATACACTTGTTGGAAGGACACCATTCCTTTCAATCTCCCACTTGTCCTTCCGGACAAGTGTGCATACAGTGTATAGCCAATTTCCTATGTCACTTAATGTTTCTTCTAGAACTATAAGGTAAGATTCTTTGTCATCCTTATTACGTTAAGAAGTGTTTCTCGATCTCCGAGTTCGACTGTCAATAAGCAGATGATTTCTAAAATCCATCTGAGCACGACCATGCATTTTCACAGTCTCGCTCTTCGAGCGGCCTTGTAAACAACAAAACATTTTCTCTATTGTTAGTAGGGGGACAATCCCAATCATACTACACACTAATCTATGGCGGTCATCAATCGTCCATCTGTTAGATGACCTCGATTAGGGACACTTTTCGATTTAATATTCAATGTTCACTTAACAGGTGTTTCTTTATCCAAGACATGGTCTTGATACCCTGTTGTGAATATTTCCGTAAATCGAATGGACTCATTATTTAATTCTAAACCACAATTAAATAGTAATGGAGTAAATGATAATTTTGCACAAAATTAATTACTCCATTAATGAATGGTTTTAGTACATTGTCTTACATTAAATATCCTCAATGTGCTTGTTGTGTTTCACTTGAGGCAGCGGTTTAGTCAAAGGATCGGCTACATTATCATCTGTGCCGATCTTACAAATTCTGATTTCACCTTCGGATTTCCATTCCCTTATCATGTGAAATCGCCTTTGCACGTGTTTGACCTTCTGGTGCTCTCTCGGCTCCCTGGCCTGAGCGATAGCTCCATTGTTATCACAATAGAGGTCTATCGGCCCCTTGATTGAGGGTACAACACCAAGTTCGCTAATGAACTTGCGAATCCAAACAGCTTCCTTGGCAGCTTCTAAAGCGGCTAAGTACTCGGCTTCAGTTGTAGAGTCTGCAGTGGTGCTCTGCTTGACACTCTTCCAGCTAAACGCTCCTCCATTCAGACATAATATGTACCCCGACTATGACTTGAAGTCGTCTTTGTCAGTCTGGAAGCTAGCGTCGGTGTAACCTTCAACAACCAGATCTTTGTGGCCTCCATACACCAGGAATTTGTCCTTGTTCCTTTTTAGGTACTTAAGGATGTTCTTGGCCACAGTCCAATGCGCCTCTCCTGGGTTCGATTGGTATCGACTCGTTGCACTCAGGGCATACGATACATCTGTCCTTGTACATGTCATGATCGATCCGATTAGCGAAGCATATGGGATCTGATTCATTCTTTCTCGCTCAACAGGTGTTTGTGGACACTGTTTCTTGCTGAGAGATATGCCATGGGACATGGGTAAATGCCCTCTTTTGGCATTCTCCATGTGGAATCGAGCCAGTACCTTATCAATGTAAGTACTCTGGCTTAATCCAATCATCCTCTTAGATCTATCCCTGTAGATCTTGATGCCCAATATGTACTGTGCCTCTCCTAAGTCCTTCATTGAAAAGCACTTTCCTAACCAGCCCTTTACGGACTCCAACAATTTTGTGCTGTTTCCAATGAGAAGTATGTCATTGACATACAGGACTAGGAATGCAATATCACTCCCACTGACCTTCTTGTATACACAAGATTCATCTGGATTCTTGATAAAACCAAACTGGCTAATGGCTTCATCAAATCGCAGATTCCAACTTCTGCTGGCTTGCTTTAGTCCATAAATGGACTTCTTCAGCTTGCAAACCTTTCCAGCGTTGCCTGGATTGACAAAACCTTTTGGATGTGTCATCAACACAGTTTCTTCCAAAATTCCATTAAGGAAGGCGGTTTTGACATCTATTTTCCATATTTCATAACCGTAATATGCAGCAATCGCTAGGATGATCCGAACGGATTTTAGCATTGCAATTGGTGAAAAAGTTTCATCATAGTCAATCCCGTGGACTTGTCTATAACCTTTTGCCACCAGTCTAGCTTTGTACATTGATACATTTCCATCCTTGTCTGTCTTCACTTTGAAGATCTATTTGCAACCAATGGGTGTATAACCCTCGGGCAAATTCACCAAGTCCCAGACTTGATTTTCAGACATGGAGTCCATCTCGGATTTCATGGCCTCTTGCCATTTTGTAGAGTCGGGGCTCGTCATAGCTTGCTTGTATGTCGCCGGCTCATCACCATCCATGACTAGGATGTCCTGATCATCGGTGTGCTCATTGGTCCACATACATCCGTGTGTATTAGACCTAATAAGTCACTTGCCCTTTCTCCCAACTTGGAGAATGGCTGTTTTATCATCTTGCCTAATAAGCATCCTTCGTATCTTTCAAACGACTCTAAGTCGAATGAGTCAAGAACACCTTCTTGAAAAAGTTTCTTGATGCGCTTGATGTTAATATGGCCAAGACGACAATGCCATAAGTAGGTTTGATTCGACTCGATGGTCTTAGCTAGTGGTATCAACTTTTGTCTAATCATATGCAAAATCATGCAATTTAATTGAACATAAATTTGTAAGACAAACTTGAAACAACTATTGTCAAAGTCTTACATCCAAAATTACTAGGTGTCCAACACCGTGGATCATAGTATGTTCAAAGGCATGATGAAAAACTAGAATTAGTTTAATTAAATGTCATAGACAAAATAGTGCATGCAAGCACGACCGAAAAACCATCTTCGTCGTCTTCTTGCTCTTGCACCAACACTTGATAAGCTTCTCACTTGGTTCCTGAAAAGCCAACATAAAGTGAGTCATACTTGGTATCTAATACCTTATGATAAGCTTAATTCACAAGTGTTTAGGAAGATACCGGAGGTAGTCAGAGTGTTCCCTTCTTCCTTGAAGAGCATGCATTCTCTCTTGTTATGGCCTTGCCCGCCACAATAGAAGCAACGCATCTTAGCCTTAACCTTGAAATCCCTCCTTCTTTGCGGTCTTTTGGTTGCCCCAAATGAGTTGGCTCGGTGAAGTAGCTCCACCACATTCTTCAAGGAATGTGTCTCCTTCAACTCAGAAATATATGCCTTTAGCACATCATATCTTGAGTGGAGTGAAGTGAGCATAATATGACCAGCCATTCCATCTTCTAGTGGAATTTCGAGGAGTTCCATGTGCTTGAAGAGCTTAGTCATTCTTTCCACATGGGGTCGGAGGGGCATACCCGGTCTCAACTTGGTGTTGCAGACTGTAGACCAAAGATGTACCTCTCTTTCGCAAGACAACCTTGATCCGATGACTTTACATTCATGTCTATAAGTGACCTAGTCACTTCAAACAAGAGTCCATCATTGTTGTCGTTGAAACTCTTAGAGAATCTCACACCGACAACATCCCTTAGTCCTCCAAGGAACAAGTCCGGGAAAGAGAATGAAAGTTTTTCTTTCCATTCTTCCGAGATGGAATTAGCCATGAGTTGTGACACTAATTTGCAATCTCTTGACCATGCACAATAAGTTTCGTCACTCAAGAGTTTCTTGGAACAGAGGGTTGGGAGGGAAGTATCCAGAACATACTCTTTGGAACAACTCTGGAGAGTTCTCCTGAGTTCTTCTTCCCATTCTTCAAGGTTTGTCAAGTTAAGCTTGATAGCTAACTTTTTAGGGAGTTTCGGGCACATTTGGTTGTTGTTTGAGTTACTAGCAGACATTGTTCTACAATTGAAATAATTTGAAGTGAAAAACCATTCATAAATCAATAAGTTGAAATTTAAAACGTTCATGCATATATCCAATCTTATTGAGCATTTTATCCACGCATTTAAAAAATTTGTCCCTTTATGGGCGAGAATAAAATGATTCCGAGATCCCAAAGATCAAGAAATGGTTAAGCATGCTTTGGCTTGTCTTAATCATTAAATATCTTAAGGTAAGCAATCCAATTGCTAATAGCTCCAAGCTACTCTCGGTTTTGATAAAATGTCGCATCTAATGCATTCTTGACATTTTATCTCTTTTGCCACGACATCTAAGGACTCCTTACTGATATCGTTGAGCTTAACCAAGACAACTTGTATACCTAGTATACCTTACGTTCCTAGGGAAGTAGTGATGCCTCGCTTTGGCGTAGCCCATCACATACGCGCATTAGTTCGGTAAGTGTTGTTCTTGGAACGACAAATTTTAGCTCAATATTATTAAAGGGACCTAGGGTTTCTATATTGGTTGATTTAAGTGAACTTAACTAATCGTCGCAACATAATAGAAATCCTAGACATACATCTAGCAATCATATATAATAATAATATATAAGGCATAAAATAGATGCATTTGGCAACTAGCATGACCCCTTGAAATCTTCAATTTCCATGGGTCTTCATCTTGGCTCGTCTTCATCGAAACGCCGTCTTGAGACATTTTGGCCAAAATGAAATAAAAGAAGCTAGCTAGAACGACTAAGATTAATCTAATAGTACAAAAATACTTAACGGTTCGCAGACCGTATTTAGATTTACAAAAATACATAACGGAACGCAATCCGTATTTTCTATCCTAGTCGGCCCCCACTAGTTGCCTTTTTCAAAGACCTGTTTTGAAAAGAATCTTTCATTCACCCATTCACTATTTGTGAATGGCCCATGCAATTTTACGAAATACATAATTAAACACGCAAAACTAGTAACTAACTTAGGTGGTTAATCCAATTAACGCGCCTAATTAAAACTAGTCAAAGTGGTTTAATCCATTATTTCTAAACGCAAAATGCTAACGCACTTAAAAGCTCCCACTAAATTCCGCATCCGTACTTAATTAATCCGATTAATTAAGTCGACATAACCCATAATTTGTCAAAATTTTGCAAAATCGAAAATCGAGGTTTTTAGCCTCGTTAAAATAATTATATAAAATTATTAAAATGGCCAAAAAATTCGCAAAATAATAGCTCAAACATTAAGCAAAACGTCCCACAAAACCCTTTGAGGGTGCGCACCATGGCTGCTAGGCAGCCCATGGCCAAACGCCATGGTGCGTGGTGCTGGCAGCTAGCAAGTGTGCCTAGCACAGCCTGCCTTGCTAGCTAGCACCAGCAGCATGCTACGCATGCTAGCAGCTTGCTGGCGTAGGCAGCAGTGGGCTGGCTGGCTGGGGCTTGCTGCCTCGCTGCCCAGCAGCCTAAGGCCCATGCACCAGCACACGCACCATGCAGACGCCTCCTCGCCACACAGCCACGCACCAACGATGCACAACCATTTGCGCACCACAGGCAACCTAAATGTGGGCTGCTAGGCAGCCCGGCTAGCCTTGGTGACGCTTGCGATTTTGCATCGATTTGCGTGCATTTCTCGGGATTTTGATTTCGATTTATGTGTGGCATAAATTTATTCTAAATTACATTTTAATTAATTTGAGGAAAAATAAAATAAAATAAAATTAAGTCCTACTTAAAGAAAATTTATTTTATTGGTGCACAAGCCTAAATTATCCAAAACTTCAATTTTGAACAAAATTAGGTCTAATTTTATGCTTAAAATAAATTGAGCTATGTCCAAAATTAATCTTGTCAATATGCAAATTAATGATGGATTTGACAAATGGGAGATGGAAAAATAAATTAACCATCCAATGATAAAATTTTCAACTTGCATACTTGTGTAAAATACCAAGATTACATCTTCCAATATGAAGATTAATCAAATTTTACTCACATGTAATTGAACTTTATGGATTTTAATCAACCAAACATGAAAAAATCCAAACTTTGTTCAACATGGAATTTAGGGTTAGGGTTCCAAACATTTAAACCTTTAAAGATTAGAGCTTTAACATTACTTGGGAACTTAAAATTACAAGATCACAACAAGCTTTCACACTTTATTGCAATTTATTTGCAAAATTTGTGAAAAACAAGTTTATGTGAAAAATTGGTATATCAACTTAAGCACTAATAAAAACTCCATTATTATGCTCAAGGATATTTTAAAACCAGTAGATTAGTGATGCAAATGTGCATTTAATCTAACCTTGTAATGCTTGCATTAATCAAGGCTTAAAAAGAATTAAAATTTTCGTTGAAAAACGAAAAACCCCAGAACAAATGGGTTTCTGGTTCGAATTTAACTTTTGGACAGACCTAAAAGGGTTGAATCTGTTCCAGAATGTCGATTCCACCCAAAAATCACTATTTTTAAGCCAAAATTTGGGTTCGACAGCCAAAACGAAAATAAAATCGAGTTTTAAAATTAATTAAAACGAGCATCTAATCTAATTAGAAGAACATGAACCAGAAAATTAAATTCTTTTAAAACACCTTAATTAAAAAAATAATTGCAAAAATTAAAAGGAGCGTGGCTCCGATACCGCTGTAGGGTTTCGTAGTGACTAGACACTACGCGGAAGGAAACCCACCCAGACCCGCCCCTTAATTAAAACAATTAACAAGCATATTAAATTTAATCAAACAAGATTAAGAACAAGAATTATACCTTTGACACGTGCTTCGCTCCAAAAGAGCACTTACATCAAAATCCCGAAAACACGAGATCTCCGACAGATCGTACCCTCGACCCGACCCAAGCGTCCTAAGTCTTGAAGGTTAGTCAAGACCCGGACAAAATAACTATGAGTTTTACGAATCAAAGGTTTACTCTTACTTAGAGTTGCCTTTTTAATTCCACTCAAGGTTGTTCATTCCCAAATACCCAAGCTTGGTATTTATAGGGAAATGATTCCTTGATTTCCAATCTCCCATCAATGTGGGAGAGTTGGTAAAATGATAATTATTTAATTCCAAAATTAAATGATTAATCAATTCAATCACAAATCGACACATGGCACAATAATAGAGAAAGCCAAGTGAGGACCAAGGCTTGGGGGACCATTGCCTTGATCCCCAAGGCCATGATTTGGTCCCCACACTCTATGCACAAAATCGGGTCAAGGAGGGCTAGCTGGCTGCCAGCTAGCGTGCCAGCTAGGGCTGCCACCTAGCACCGCCTTGCTGCCCAGTACCCAGCCAGCCAGCCAGTGCGTGCTGCTGCTGGGCTGTGCTCGTGCTGGTGCGTGCCAGTGCTATGCGCTGGTGCGTGCTGGCGCTGGTGCTATGCCTCGCATCTCTCTCTCGCACCATTGCTAGCATGGCCAGCATGCGTGCTGCTAGCGAGCCATGCATGCTGGCCTCTTGCCTCGCCAGCCATACGCATCAGTCTCGCACAGCATGCGCACCACGCATCCAGCCCCTCTCGCACGCAATGCCTAGCATGCGTGCTGCTAGCAAGCCACGCATGCTTGGCTTGACGCTGCTTGCTTGCTAGCGCTCCCTCGCATACACTCGCACAGCCACACGCATCAGCCTCGGCCATTGACAAGCGCATTTTAGGGCGCGCTTTAGAGCATATTTTAGGATGATTTTGGATGTATTTGGGGCCGCTTTGGCCGATTATTACCTTGTTATGCTTACGTTCCCCATATTACGTGCTTCACGGGTTTTCGGTTTGTTTTTGATGTGTTTTAGGGTAATATCAACCGAGTTTAATCGGATCCTGAGCCCTTGATGCGTAACCGTGCTAGCCTTGACCGGAGTCCGAGGAGTTAAGGAAGTTCAAGTGTCGTGCATTGATTACATAGCATAGGCAGCACGACCGTGTTACCATAGGCACACCCGTGCTGGCCTATAAGCAAGCAACCCCAGGCAAAGCAGCACGGCCGTGCAAGCCAATAGCACGGCCGTGTCAGTATCCACGCACCCGCACGGCCTTGCAGGCCATTAGCACGGCCGTGCCAGATGTTGCCCGTGCCCGTGTCAGCTTCAGTATGAGCCCCGTGCTAGATCATATTCAACACGGCCGTGTCATTTTTAGCACGGCCGTGCCAGGAAGCTGCACGGCCGTGCCATATATAGCACGGCCGTGCCAATTTGAAGAAGAAATCCGGTTTACTTACTGACAAGCTAGCACGGCCGTGCCAAATACAGCACGGCCGTGCTGATCCAGGGTTAACTGCGCGCTTGACTTCTCCGCATTAGAAGACGTATATAAGGCCCAACTTTAAGAGGATTCCGCAGACAGTTTTAGAGATAGTTTTGAGAGCCTTTGTAGAGAGTTATTGGAGAACGTTCTTAGTATTAGAGATTCATTAGTTTTCTTAGAGATATTTCTAGAGATTTTAGTTTTCTTGGATTGATTTGAAGCAAGATTTGCGAAGATTCTTTGTATTATTCATTGACGACGGATATCAAAGTTCTGAACTTTTCCATTGATTCGCATCAATACAATTGGTATTATTCATTCTTGTTTATTAATCAAGCTTTATTATTCCTTAATCAGAATTCATGTTTATATCTATTATGCTTTTGGAATTCATTATTGCTTTGATTATGAATATGTGTGAGTAGTCTCCTAGCTAGGGTTTCGGGATGAAACCCGGCCTAGGTAATCTATGTAATTGAGGATTGATTTTGATAAACGGATTGTGATTAAATTGATTATATGCGATTGCATGTTAATTCATTATAATAGGAGTAGCTAACCTAGAATCTTGAATTTGATTGCATGATATTCTTGATTTGAACAAGAGATTGTGAATTGAGTATTTCATTATTGAATGTGGTTTGATTATGTATCGAGTAATGTTAAGTGCATGAGAAATCCAAGCTTAGTATTGCCCGTTGTCTTCCTATCACATGATATTGATCAGACTTATAGTCTTTGCATATCCCGTTTGTCTCTGTGATTCCTTGTTGCTTAGTTACCAATGGTTAGGCGGATTCCCGTTCTCCCTAGTGTCTTAGTTTATTGATTTATTCCATCTTATTAGTAGTATTTTAGAACACCATTTTCCATTGATTTCGAACTAGCTTAGGTTTAAGATTGATTTGCAATTACTATCGTTCCTCGTGGACCGAACCTTTATTTGCCATTGTACTTGGTTATAGGGTGTTCGTATAAGTATTGTTTGATTGAGAGTTAGATTGTAGCGACCATTTTAACCCTCGTCAAAATGGCGCCGTTGCCGGGGAGCGGTGTTTGTTAATTGCTTTTTGATTTCTTGAGTCTAGTTCATCATAAAAAAGCACAAAAAGATTCTTCCCTTTTGGCTACACTTGTAGCCCTGCTATTTAATTGGTTTGGTTAGTGTGTATGCGCAGGTCTAAACAGAGAGAATTAATACCCTTCGATCCAGAAATCGAAAGAACTTTGAAGAGCAATCGTAAATCTTGATTGACGTCATCAAACTCTCAAGGAAAGGAACACAACACACAACAGGTTCCAATGGAAGACATACCGCGCCAACCCAATCGGCCAGCACCACGACCCCTTAAGGAGTTGGGAACTCCTGGGGAGTATAGAGCTTCAAGTGGGATTGCTCCACCCACTACTGAGGCCAATGATTTCGAGATCCGGCCGGCTATGATCACCCTCATCGAGAGAAGGCAGTTTAGTGGTGCCAAGCATGAGAGCCCTTTGGCTCATTTGAACGAATTTGAGAAGTACTGCAATACCATCGAGGTTAATGGGGTGAATCAAGAGTTCGTGAGATTGAAGCTTTTCCCCTTTTCACTTATTGGGAGAGCTCTCGAATGGTTAGAGAAGGAGGTGAAGCCGAACTCTCTACACACTTGGGATGATGTCACGACAGCATTCTTGGGAAGATTTTATTCCCAAAAGAAGACGACCGATGCTAGAGCTTTGATCCAGGGATTTCGGCAAAGGAGTGGGGATTCAATCTACGAAGCATGGGAAAGGTACAAGGAGTATCAAAGAGAGTGCCCACACCACGGAATCCCAACATATCAAGTTTTACAGATTTTCTATGGAGGATTGAGTCCTCAAGGGAAGACCAGTTTGGATGCGGGAGCAGGTGGCCCCATTATGAACAAAACCGAAGAAGAAGTCATTGATATCATAGAAGATGTGGTATGACACCACATGGATTGGCAAGATGGAGAGCGAGAGGCCACGAGCAAGAGTGGAGGAGCGGTCTATTCGGTAGACCATCTTAATGCAATCGGGAATTTGACATCGCAAATTGTAAATCTAGGTAAGGAAATGTCAATTATCAAAGAGAAGCTCAACGCTCCACTGCATCAAAATCTTCCATCCTATTCTAAGGGAGCAGGTATGCACTCTAACTCTAATAATATGCCTGCGGGATGTATATTCTGTGAAAACTGTGGGTCTTATGACCATGATACCTCTGCCTGTAACGTAGATTCCCAATTTCAATCCAACTATAATGATGGTAATGAGTGTGATAATGAACAAGTCAATGCCTTGTCTTATGATAATAGACCTAGGAATGACAATAACAGATATTTACCACCTAATCAAAGAGGGAACAATTATAATCAACAGGGTAATAATTCTGACTACCAACAGCAAAACCAGTGGGGAAACAGGAACCAAAGGGACCAAAATCCCCAAGGGTCTTATAATCAACATGGTAATTTTGGTAATCAGAATAATTACCAACAAAATGCAGGTAATCAAGGGCAATACAATCAGAACATGAATGCCAATAACAGGGGAAATTGGAATAACAATGGTAACAGGAACAACTTTCAAAATCAAAATCCCCAACAGTCTAATGCGCGTGGCTCCCGAGCCTCTAATGACAACTACAATGCTCAAGGACCATCGCAAAGGACTAGTTTGGAGGAGATGATGGAAGCACAGACCAAAATGTTCAACACTTTCATGGCCACCAGTGACAAAAAGTTTAATGAAGTGATGACACATAATAAAATGCTTGAAACCCAGATTTCTCAGTTGGCTAGTGCTATAAAGGATGGGGTTGGAGTGTCAAAACTCCCACCTCAAGGTATTGACCCTAAAAACTCTGTAAATGCTATCACCACTAGGAGTGGAAAGACATTGAGGGGGAGCGATGAAGTAGTACCCCCTAGGAGTCAATTTGTGACTACACCTACCACTGATACTGTTATAGAGAGTGAGGAGGAGAGGACCGGAGAGAATGATAAAACTGTAGAGGTCCTAAATGAAAAGGAAGTAACACAAGTCAAAGAACCCAATCTATTGCAAAAACTTCCTTACCCCCATAAGTTTGTGAGACAAAGACTCTTCTCCTGGGTCACCAGGCGTTCCTTTACGTTGGCCAAGGATTTCTCCAAGGCTTCGTAAGAGTACATTTTTAGGCGAAGAGGTTTCAGCTCGGCCTTGAGATTTGTGATGGTCGCCTCCAGCTCGTCATTCCTCTTCTGGGCCGCCTCTAACTGAGCCCGAACAGCGGCGGTAGCCTGCGCCTGATAATAAAGAATATCAATGGTCAGAACTTCATTTTGGGCAATTTGAAACATTGCCTTATCACAGTCAGAGGCGGCCAAAGCTTTTGCAGCCTTTACCTCTTTGTTCTTCCGATCAAGCGGCTTGCGAAGGCCGTTCACTCGGAGCAGGGCCTAAGTACAAAGGAACAGGCGTCAGTTTCCAAACAAAAGGAAAACAGGTGTCCAGAAATTCAAGTACTCAAAAATATGCTAAGTATACCTCAGCAAGGACCCCTGCAATCCCGTCTAGGTTAAGGGTGCCGACACCCCTGACCGCCTCCCTTTCAGCTGGAGGAACTGCCCTGATCATAGACTTGGCCATCTCTACCAAGTCAGGCTCCTGAGAGCCGGCTGCATCAAGCATAAACAAACGGATTAGACCTAGTAAAAACGGGAGCAAGTCTAAAATTTACAAGGACAACTTCATACTTCTAGGCGGCCCAGTTGGAGTTTTTGAAGAAGTGGCCGGCTGTTTCTCAGCCGCCACATGTTTCCTGGCAGAACCAGGAGAGCTCCCAACAGTCGTCTTCCGGGCCTTGGGGTCCAGCTGTTGGGAAGATGAAGCTCTTGGAGCACCCGTCTAAAAAAGAAGAAAAAAAGTCAGTATATGCATAAACACAACTCCAAAAAGAGGGTGAAAGGTTCGGAGCTCACCAAGGGTGCCCCCTTCTTGGGAGAGTCGGTTGAAGCTTGTTGCATGATAGAGGCCCGCAACATGGCCGCCGCAGTCTTGGAGGCGGTGATTTTGCTCATGGCGTCAGCTGCAAAAACAAACAACAAAGTTAATAAAAGATAAACAACAAATGTATGGAACAACAGAGTATTCGACAGGCCGACTACCTCTTGAGCACCGACTGCTGAGGCCACAGGCGGCCAAAAAGTACTCGTCATAGAGCCACTTGAAGCTCGGGACGCAGTGCAGGGGTACTTGCTCTCGTACCCCTGAAGTAGAATCGACCCTCGACTCTACTTTAAAGAGTCCTTTATCAAGGATCTCTTTCTTAGCCTTGGGGGGAACAGGCGGCATGCTACAGCCGCCTGCAAGAAGAGGCGGATTCCTGTTCCACCTATTGAAGCGCTTGTTCAGCTCAATGTCTGAACTCTCAATGATGAGGAAGGTGCTCCGCCAGTCCTTCCACTTGTTTGCTTTACCTCTCGTCATGAGTTAGCCCCTGTGGCTTGTCAATTGATACCAGCCGGTACCGCCTGTCTTAGGGGTCCGGCTGAGATAGTTCATATGGGCGAAAGCCTCGAAGCTCGGCTCCACCCCATGCAGTTCGCACCCGGCCACATAGCCGAGTACGTTGACCCAGGAGTTTGGGGCTAACTGCCATAACCCCAACTCATACCCATCCAAAATCCGCTGAACAGCCGGATGTAATGGGAAGCGCAGCCCTGCCTTGATGGCCGCCTCGTAGCAGCCAAAGCAGGCGCTATCATAACTGGAACCAGCCGGCCAGACGACTGTGTCTTCTGGATCCGGCACAAACACTAGAAATTCGGGGCCCATGGTGTGGTTTGCAATAAAGCTCTCCACTTTCTCTTGCATGGCTGTGATCCGGCCCCGAGGTACCGTGCAGTAATAGGGGGTGTTTATCTCTCGGTGAGAGGCGGATGGCTCCGCCCAATTGTCCCCCTTCTCAACTGCGTGAGAAAGTCTCGCCTCTTGCAGGCGGCTGTTTTTCTCTTCTGTGTCCAAAGAAGCATGGCCAGAAGAGCTTGATTCGGAATCGTCCTCTGACGAGTCCGAAGAGGACGACTCCTCCCCTCTCCCGGAGGGGCCCGCCTCCTCTCTTTGAAAAGGAGCAGATTTCTTAACTGTTAAATGGGAAGGGGTCACTATGACTCCCCCCTCAGAATTGCCGGCTTTCAGGCCGCCTTGTTTCACTTCCACATCTGGCGCCTGGTCAGATGTTTCACTAAGCGACACCCTGTGGGAGGAGCCGTCTGAATTTGAGATCCTAGCAGTCTTTTTCGTTCTGGCCATCCTGCTCTGCATAGACACAGATACAGTCGGACTTTGTATAAAGGGCAAAGATGGGTCCGGAAAAGGGCAGGCGGCACTCCTAGTCCTAGATTCAGCCGTCCCCGGTGACCGGCTGATCACTAACCTAGGTCGTGTCGTGTGCTTCCGTGGTGCCATTTCAAAAAATAAAAAGAAAATTAAGAGTAAGAGAACTGACAGTTACCTGAACGAGTGACGGTTGATGAAGTTCTGAAAATCCTGTGCAGGCGGCTTGTCAGAACAGGCGGTAGGCAGAAAAGGTCTAAAATGTCAGAGCAAGTTCAGGGGTCCGAATGTTCTCAAAAAGTTCTCAAAGTGTGAAAATGACTCAAGACAATCCTCCCTTATATAGGCGAAGTGAGAAGGCGAAGGGTCACTTTCAGAATTCAAAATTTGGGCGGGAAAATCTCTCGTCCTTTCGCCGACTGACACCTGTAGAAGGTCGCCGCCTGTTACAGTGCGACACCTGTCACAGGTAACACGTGACCAATCACGTGCCACCTGTGAGGGGCAAATGATTAGGGGATTTTGCTCCCACCAATCGGAATGCGCCACGTGGGCCAATCAGGTCCTGCCAAGTGTCCCCCAGTTGGAACTGTCAGGGCTTGCCACGTGGCACGCGCTTATTCGTCCACCTTGGACCTGTTATGTCATGACATGTGGCATACTCCATGCCTAATGGAGAAACCGGCCACCCAGGCCCAACTTCCGAGGGAAGCCCAATCGGCCCTAGGTTAACCTAAACCTAGGATGGGCACGTTTCCCAAGGTTATAAATACCTCCCTTAATCCTCATTAAGGGGGATTACGAAAAAGAACGGAAAAAACACATTAATTACACACAGTAATAACCGGCTGATCTCGCTAACAAAGCAGATTACCTACATTAAACACTCTCACCTAGAGAGACCCAATCACTTTAATTTCCGCATTAATTACTCCTTAATCAAGTACTAACTTGACCGTTGGAGGCGGAGCTCCCAGGAGTCTCCGTTATTTTGCAGGTACAGGCGTCCGGTTCCAGTCTCGGAATTGTAACTCTCCCGCAGGACATCAGAAAACCCCGAAACAGACACCACTCACGGGTGATTTCACATAAACTCCTAGACATGACTACTAAATTATGAAAACTAGAAGAATGTAGAAAGCTAATGAGTCAAATTGCACATAATATGGCGAATTTGGGGGATTTTTATAAGCAAAATCGAAGTAGAAATCGAATTGTATTCGGACTGGAATGACCCAGATCCATCGCGCCGCGATAAAGTTGTCGCGCCGCGATAAAACCTAACGTCCACGATAAAAAGCGCGTCCTGATTAATCTACCGATTTGATTTTGACTCGAATTTGTGCTTTGATTTTTCCGGATTTCACCCAATAATTTCACTTTTCCAACATATAATTCTCCTTATCCTATAATGACTCAACCTTTTGATTTAATCCTAATCAATTTGGGGGAATTTCTCAAATAATTCTAAATTTATTTTTGCCTTATTTTCTCTTTTCATTTTTTCTTTTTGGGGGAGAAAGTCGGATACCCTACAATGATAATAAAAATGACGGAATTTTTGCGCAAAATTTATCACAAAATCACACACGCACATACACATAAATGATTGTAAAAATTAAAAAAAGGCTAATAGAGTAAATAAGTAGATAAAGTCTAGTATATACACGAGTCTAACATACGTACATAAGATTCAATAAATGTATAATACATCACAAGCAAAGTCCAAAGATAGTCCAAAGAAAATGATGCAAGAAACAACTATGGCACTGGAGGACGAGGCTCTTGAGGAATACCCATCAGATCATAGAAATACAAAGACCGCATGGTCAACACCTGACTAGAATCAGTACCACTAGTCTTAGGGATCACGAGTGTAGGACCCGTCCATCGAGTACCCCCATCAGGACCATACTGCTGAAAACTCCCACCAGCAAAGGGAGTAGGCACAGGCTGCTGCGACGACGAGCCAACCTCGTACGTCCCATCACCAAACGGAGATGACAGATCGACCGTAAACGCGTCTCGAACCACGTGAGGTCGTACCACCGGAGTACCATAACTAGGTGGAACCATATCTGTTAACGAAGAACTGGCACCGTCATCAGCCGCCGCCTGGCCAGGCACCTCGCGCCTGCTTGGGGTCTTCAACGAGGTACGTTGACGTCTCACTCCCGCCTCTCTCGAGCCCTCTTTCCTCGAACGAGTACGTGGCCGAGGACCAGGCTTAAACAAAATATAAAGAGATATAAGTCAGTCATTGACAAAACAAAAACAAATAAAAAACAAAAGAAAAATGCATAACGATATATCGGTGCAACATCTTCCGTATGTCGACACGACGCCCGATGAATCCACCTCGCCAGCTAATAAAGGCAAGCGCCGAGGGCAGCTGCCATCCGTGTCACCACCCCGCAAGAAAACTGCGAAAAATCAGACAAGATTAGAAAACGAGATGATACATGCACCAAACAAAGGAAAAGGTGAGAATTCACCCATGTCTGAGAACGAGGGGTGGACCGCTCCACCAATCGCCACTCCTTCGGGGCTGGAAGGATTGTTTCCTCAATAGGGCCATGCGTGGGGGCTCAAACTCCTCAGGCTCCTCCGACTTTTATAAAACAATCCAACAATTAAGCACTGTTGGAGGCTATAGAAAAGATGAAGCGGCTAGTAGAGATTTACAAACCTCCTCACGGTAAGGTGGGCAAGCTAGTCGAGGGAGCAGCTCCTCCGCATAAGAGCGGTCCGAGTAAATGTGCCTCCGCCAATCTTCGCCTATGGCACCATCGATAGCATACACCCGGAGTCTATCCTGACTCATCATCTGGGCAGGAGGATCCGCAGGGACTAGAGGAACGACTAAGGAGTCCTTAATGGCCACTCTCTCGCCTAGGTACCATACCACCTCGTAGGTACCCAAGAAGAAATGCCTTTGAGTTGTGTACCTGAAAGACCAGCCTTAAATCGCAAAAGTCACCCCGTAGACGATATCGAACCTCAGGACGCTGCAACGAAAGGTATAAGTCAGCAACTCATCAATGAAAACCAAAAGAAACAAAAGATAGGAGTATCCTTACGTCAAGAATAATAGCGCCGACGACGGCAGCAGAAGTGAGACCGACGGCGGTCATGCCAACTGGCAGCTATCGGAAGCCCTCTAGCCCTAGGCCTTGTTGGAGCCGGCGAAGGGAAGTACTCGTAGAGCCAAACCTGCGAGAAGTCAAGAAATCTAAGAATCGATAAACATCAATATTAGAACTAAAAATCACAATATTAGAGGAAGATATACCTCTACGGCCTTTCAAAGGCCAGAAACAACGATCTCTGTCCTGCAATGCCATTGGCGACACACCGACCGCAGTCTCAGGAGTAGATCAGCGTAGCCAATGTTAGCCCAGTCGTACGTGCCGACTCGCTGGAGGTCGCGCAACGTAGATAGATAACATAGCAAATCACGACTTCCCTTGTCAAGAGAAAAGGTCCCTAATAGGAGAAGAAGAGAAAAAATGCGAGCCCGCTGTTACGGGGTTGTCAGATCATCATTAAAAGCCTCTACCAGCAGTCGAGTACGGATCGTCCTCTTGCTCGAGACCTTATCCCTAGCTCTCCAGTCTCGGGAGAGGCCAGACTGTACATCTCATCCGCAAGAAGTAAATTCGACCGAAACTCAAGCTCGCTGATGACAGAGAAGTCGAGTGGGGTGATAGTCATCTCACCCCACGGAAAGTGAAAAGTGTTCGTGGTGTCCTAGAAGAACTCTAGGGCACCCCGAACGATGAAACAACTCTCTCGGAAAGACTAGAAGACTGCAGCAACCCGTAAGAGGGGAGTCAACCCACAAGACTCCCAAAGCGCTCTCACCACCTAATTGCTAACGATATGTTGGCGGTATGCAGAAAGAATAGTGTCGTTACCCGAACCATGACAACGCACGTGCTCCTCGGCAAAACCTAGAAAAAACACGCTGGGAGATGTGGTGAACCGGCTGAAAAGCAAGGGTATGCTCGTCCTACTGAGGGAGAGACCACGTCCGGCTAGTAGAAGCGCCATCTTTTTCCCCTACAGGCTCGTCCTCTCGGTGAGACGAGCCGGAGCGCGAACCAGAGACCTTGACGTCAAGCCATACTCTTTATTGTTGCCATAACAATAGAAAATTAAAAGGTTCTATAGTATCTAAGTTCACCTAGCCGCATGATACTATGTTCGTCAAAACAGAGTACAAAAATTCAAAAAAAAAGCATGATTTTGATTCGCACAACAATAGAAATTTTGAGCACCAAACAATTTCTTGTAAGTTTATGACAAACATTGCAACAAATTAAGTGCAAAGAGCAAGCAAAATCATGAAGAACAAGCCACTTTGCACTCACGAACCTAGAGTATTCAATAATGGCAAAATGTTTGTGTCTTCACCAAATCAAGAAATTCTAGTCTCAAAACGTTCACAAAACAATATACATACAAGCAATTTCATGGCAAGAAATCAACCAAAATTGAGCAATAACATAAACATTTTTCGGATTTTCCGGAAATTCGCAAGATAATGCTTAAAATTCACCCAAAGAAAGAAGAGTTTGAGCAAAACATACATAGATCGGTGTAGTAGAATGAAAATGCAACAATTTAAAACAAATTTGAGCAAATTTGGTTGAGAAACGAACGAGATTGAGCAACTTGAAGTTACGCAAGCAAACGACAAAGAAGAGGGTTTAAATTCGCAAAATGTGAATTTATCACGGCACGATAAGCCTGTCGCGGCGCGACAAACCTGTCGCCGTGCAATAAACCTGATTCTGCCTGCGTTAGCTTTTGTGGGTCCCACAATTTGACGTGATGGTCTACATTTATCCATTTTAGCCTCTTGATGCGCAATTAAGTCTTTGATTTGATTGGTAATCAGCGCGATTACAATCTTGATTGATGATCGGCCTGATGACGATCACCGCATTGATTAAATACGCCTAAGCATTGGCAAAGCACGATTGAGCATGCCTAAACATTGGCAAAGCATATTTAAGAACGTCTAAGCATTGGCTAAATACGCTTGATAATGCCTAAACATTGGCTTAGCATATTTGATAAGCGCCTAAGCATTGGCTAATCAAATTTAAGAGCTCCTAAGCATTAGATAAGCATGTTCACCTAAGAATTGGTTGAGCATATTCAATACACCTAAGCATTGGTTAAATCCGCCTAAACATTGGTGGAGTGACTTCTACGGAAATCAATTTGAAGCTCGGTAAAACCTTAAGAGATGGGGTTTTTATGGTAGATTTTCCAAAGCTGGAGAGGATACCACTTCCAGGAGTGGAGGCGAGAAAATTTGAAGATCGCTAAGCATTGTGATCTTCGACAACGTTCCCTAAGATGTGGAGGTTGTCCCTTTAAGAATTGAAGACCGCTAAGCACTGTGATCTTCGAATTTGAAGATTGTTAAGCGCTACGATCTTCGAAGACGTTCCCTAAGATGTGGAGGTTGTCTCTTTAAACTAAAGATGGCTAAGCACTGCAATCTTTGACGGCGCTCCCTACGATGTGGAGTTTAGCAAATTGATGTCGCGCAGAGACGGGTACCTGATAGGGATGACAATATTAAGTGAATATCCGCTAACCCGCTCCACCCGCTTTAAGTAAATGGACGAAAACCCGAATTAAATGGATGAGAAGCGGGTGACGGATGAAGCGGGTGATGGATCGGATCGGATATGGATGATACTTTTTTCACCCGTTAACCATTCACCCACCCGTTTAACATATATTAAATTTTAATCTGAGAATTTTAATAATAAAATATGAAATGTGCAAGAAAATTACTTGTTTTTTTTTGTTACAAATTAATTTTTCAAACAATACGTTGTTATTGTTTCCTTTTTTATTAATAAAATAAAAAAAAATTATTGTATAAATAATCGAAAATTAGAGTTTATGTGGGTTTTTTTTCTCACTTTAATACTCATCCATTAGTCATGCGCTCCACCCATTTCATCTGCTGATGATGGACGGACGGATATGGATGATGGGTGAAGTGGGTGACAGATGGATGTGGATGGAGCGATTAAAATAATGCATGGATGCGGGTGAAGCTCCACCCGATCCGAATCCGATCCATTGCCATCTCTAGTACCAGACGGTGCAAGATATGCGTTTCTTTCCCCTTAACTCCTTTATTTGCAGAATTAACACTTTCTATAGGTATCGGCGTTAAACAGAATGATTTAGGATCGCAGAACATTTTGAATCATTCTCCATCCCCATTGATCTACTTTGACTTTTGTTTTCGAAACTTATGTTTCTCCAAACTCAATCAAAGTGGGGGCTTCTATAGACACCTGATTGTGTCTCCCCAATAACCAAACCCAGTGATGAGTACCTTTCACGTCTTTGGTTATCGAGTTAGGTGAAGAGTTAAAGAGTTTAAGAGACTCGTGAATTTCCTTTATCCTTGACCATTTCTAAACTTCCTTTAAATGTTTTAACCCATAATCATTCATTTTGTGTCATTGAAAATCATTCATTTCGTGTCCTCTATATAAAACATCCAAACTAGTCTATTTTGGTCCATGATTCTGGTCCAATTATTTTATAGTTGGATGGGGCTTGAAAAGATTTTTCCAACGATATATTATAAGCCCAAATCCGACTTAAACGAAGAAGTTATGGCCAAAATACTATATCGAGCCCGAACCAAGCCTTACCTACGACCCAATGAACATGTGAAGGGTCCATTAATCATAAGCTCATTCCTAAACAAATTAGGATTTATTACAAACTTCTAGAATCCTTTAGAAGGTTGTTTTTGATCCTAAGTCCCTTAGGATTATTTATTATTAGCTTCTAGAATCCTCTAGAAAGTTTTAATTTATCCTATTTTTGAAAATATAAAGATTTAAGAATTTTACATCGGATAAAACATCTGTTTTTCAATGACCCTAATTCCGGTCAAAGTAGAATACATACGAATATTCGTTTAACCCAATCCGATTGGGAGTAGAATTCCGTACGGATTCAATCTTTCAAAAATCATCGCTGAGCGACTGCACCGTCGCGCCGCGATAAGCCTGCCGCGCCGCGGCAAAGCTATCACGCCGCGATGGAATCTATTTTACTCCGAGTCGGATTCTAACTCTTTTCTGATCCTTTGACCCTCTTTTTTCCTTATAAATAGAGGTCGTTTAACTCCGTTTTCAATCACCAACAATCATCATCTAATCCTCTCTCTAAGCTAAAAGCTTTTCTCTCTCTCTTCTTTCTTGATTTCTAGCCTTAGCCTAACACATCCCAAACATATATCTTTGATACTTTTCCCTAAGCAAACACTATACCTCCATCATGAGCTTCGAATACTCCAAGCCAATCTCGAAGTTGCCTTCGACCTCAGCTCGACGTGAAAGGTTGATAGTTCTGAGGGTTTGGTCCAAAATCTATATTTAAATTATTATTTGATTTAATATTTCTTGAAGTTACTAACGTGTTTATTGTTTTGATAGAAAGAGATACGAGGCAGCAAAGTGAGTAATTCGAATACTTAATTAATCTTTTGATATAGAAATCATGTTAGGATGTTGATTTTGATTCCTAGTATCATGTTTATTAGGGTGTTAATTAATATTTATAATATCATGCTTTATAGTATCATGTTTATGTGAAAGCTTTGATCTTAATCTTTATTTTATTAGTGACATGCTAGGGTTTGTTATTAATCCGTTTAATACCTGCCTAGGATCTTGCTAATCATGTTCTAATAATGTTTTGATGATATTATGATGATGATTGTTGTGTCAATTAATTATTATATGTTGCTTGATTATTCATGATTTATTGTTATTGCTTGGTCACGCCTCTTCTTGCAGGTTTAAAAGGAATTTGTACTTGAAATCACGCCTAATAAGATAATTAATAATTTTATTTAGGCTTAATTTGATTTTAATTCAAGTGATCACCAATACACTAGTGGAAAAAATGCTATTAGCAGCAGCCTATTAGCAACTGGCGCTAAACACGCAAGCTACTAAAACACTAATTGCAACTGGCTAATATAATGTCAGTTACAAATACTATGTCATTAGCAACTGGCATGGTTATGAACGTTGCTAATAATTGGTGTGTAAAAGTTAAAATTTATATTTAAGTTGATTGATGTTAAGCTCAATGGTTTTTTTAGATAATTTGAAAAGAAAAATGCAGTAGTAAAGCAGCAGATGAAATGGGTATATCATAGTAAACTAATTCTTACATGATTTTCTCCATAATCTAAAAATTCCAGCCACCTTGAACAAATTGCCAATGCTTTCATTTTCTTGCTGAAATAAGAACATGCAACGTGTGGTGAAGTGCAAACATATGTTCTGCAACAGGTGTAGTTGCATGCCTTCTTCTAATCATGTGGTTTTATATTACATCTATGCTTCTGTTACTTTGTAGAGCTAGTCACTTCAGAATTTAAACTGTTGATATAGCATTTTTGGTTGTGGGTGTCATCTTTGCCTTGCTAACAGGGAACCAATTATGTGTTTTTTATAGGGCCTTGAAAAATTAGTTTAGAAAACCAAAATTGTAGTATGATTGCAAGAATAAATAATATAATTTGTAGTTTGAATTGGCAGCTTGGTAAATTATTAGTCCAATGGCTTTTGAAGTGCTTGATTATAATTTTTGTGATTGCTCAATGTTATACATATACAAGATTCTAGAGTTGGGGGAATTAGTAATATTCTTGTTTGCACCAGGTGTTATTCTTGATCCTCAAGGTGTTTAACCCTTTTTCTGAGCCAAAGGTTCCAACACCAACACACCAAGTTTGTACAAATTACCTACTGCTATTATCCTTGCATGATCTGATAGGTAAAAAATCATTTTTGTGTTGTTGTTAAAGTTCATGGTTGCATGCTCCTACCATATTCTGACTGCGTTCTTTTATCTTTCTTTTTTTCTTTTTTATTTTTTCACTTGAAACCCATTTTAGTTTATTGACATAGTTCAAAGCTTTAATCAAAAACCTAATTTTAAGTGTGAGGTTGTAAGGCAATATTCACATGTATCTGTATGAGAAATTGAGAACAGCTGCTTAGCGTGTGAAATTTAAGAACATTTGAGTTAACAAAATTTCAAGAATGAACTTTAGTATTATACATGTGTGGGTGTATTTATTGCTGTTGTGTTGTTAGATTTCATAGTAAAATTCAGTGTTTGTATTTGGGTGCTTTTTTTGTTCAATTTTACTTATGTTTAGAGGAATTTCTAATAAATTGTTGTTTATTGTACTTTTATGTTTATCAGGAAAATCCATGGCTAATGTAGTTGATTTGAGTCGTTGCTTCTCATAAATGTTGTCGCTCCGGGACGATGTCGCTACTGCAGATTTTTTTTTTTCGGTTGTGTAGATTGGTAGCCTTGCAATTTTTAAAAATTTGTATTTAATGTATACAGTAAAATTAACACAAATTTTTTTATATGATATACATAGAAGTTCTTGCATAAATTTGGATAAAAAAATTGCTTTTTTTTTAATTTAAAAAAATGACTATTAGCAGCTGGCTGAATTATATGCCAGCTGCAAATATATACTAATAGCAGCTGGCCTAACTATTGCCAGCTACAAATACATACTATTAGCAGCTAGACGAACTATATGCCAGCTACAAATAGGTACTATCAGCAGCGGGCCTAGTTATTGGTCAGTTGCGAATAATACTTTTTTATGTTAAAAAAAAAAGACTAATTGCAACTGGCTAATAAGTACCCCAGTTGCGAATAATTACTATTAGCAACAAACAAGAGCCAGTTGCAAATAATATTCTCATTAGTAGCCCCCGCAATAGCAGCCCCACGCGCCAGTTGCTAAAAGCCACTTTTTTCCAGTTGCTAATAGCGTTTTTTCCATTAGTGGTAATAGATTTATTTGTGCATTAATAATCAACCAACGTAGATTAAACAGGTTTAGGGTTAACTTGATGTATGTATGTTGATCGAAAAGCGCACATAAATATCATAAGAATTAAGTATAGGTCGATTTAGGGCGGGTTCAATCTCTTTTAGGTTGGATTCGTACCATCATCCCCAAATATCCAGTCATGGTTCCGGACCACTATAGAGTTAGCGATCTCCGTGATCGTGAATGGGGTGTAACCTTCACACCCGTGAACGGTTTACAAGTTCCTAAAGCTTGTTGGCGACTCTTTTATCTCTAGCTTCCTTCCCTTTGGACGCCACCATGCCTAAAAGCATGATCACAGTGGGGCTCAAAGTTGAGTTTGAAAAATTCCCTACAGTTTTTTGGTGACTCCACTAGGGCTCAAAGTTCACTGGGGCTCAAAGCTTCCTTCCCTTTGGACGCCACCATGCCTAAAAGCATGATCACAGTGGGGCTCAAAGTTGAGTTTGAAAAATTCCCTACAGTTTTTTAGCGACTCCACTGGGGCACTCGAATCTCGTGGTCAATGCTATCCTTAAAGACAAGGGCACTTTCCCGCCAAATCACACAGCAGTATATACTTAATCGAATTTGTACTCTTTTTTTTTCAATCTAACCAAATCCCAGTAAGGCAAACTCGCGAATGTAGATAACGATCTTGAGCTGCCGGTTTTTAGGATGAAGCTGCAGATGTTGAGTGATAATCTGAGACTATGACATACTGAGATTCGTGATATTTTTTCTGAATTTTCATCATCACATTCGCTATTCTTATTATTACTACTAAGTACTAACCATTTTATCATTATCATGAAATGCGATGGCTTAGAGCACATCCTTCCTAACAACCTCTTTGCTTAAGATGCCCGTCTGTACTATTTCATATATATTGCATTGTCTGATGAAAGATTAGATAGGTTTTGTTTTATTGATTGATTATTTTTAAATGAATCGTTGGTATTGAATTGATTGATTGAATTAAGAAGAAAGAAGAAAATGGGGAATATGACATCAAATGTAGTAGCGAAGTTATATTCTTCCCACCAGAATCATCAACATATGATTGTGATTAAAAAAGAAGGAAGGTAGGTTTTATCAAGAATAACATCTGATAAAAATGAAGATTTTCATATATTGGATACTGTAGACATCTACTTTTGGTCCCCTGTCTCGACCGGAAGTGCTATGACGATAAATAATTCCAACTTTGTGCTAGATTGGAGTAAGGAATGCTTATGGACTACTAATTAAGGCCTAAACACATAAAACTAACTAGCTTGACCCAAATGAAATGAACTAAAGCTTGTTAATACTAAGCCCGATCAGAAATTAGGCCTAATCCCGAGATTAAACCTAATTTTGACGGATTTAGAAGCGCCTAGGTTAAAATCTAGGGAAGCGCAGGAAAAGACCACGCGCAACTCAAGGAGTCGCGCTGGCCTGGCGCGCGCAACTCACAAAGTTGCGCATGACACCCAGCGTAACCTCCAGAGATGCACTTGCGGAAGATTCAGAATATCATAAATATACTGAATCGAATCTTACCATAAAGTCACGCGCAAGACCAGAGGTTGCGCTGCCTTGTGCAGCGCAACTCAATCACTTGCGCGCACCACCTGCTGCGGTATAATGTTCGAAACTCTAAACTCACCCATTCCCTATAAATAGAGGTTCAATACGAGCTTTGCACACACCGAAATTAACCTAAAAGTCAGCAGTAACTTTGTGAATTTATGTAATAATCATCCCTCTTGTCCTAAACATTCACCCCTTATTTATTTTGTTCTTACGGTGGAGGTTCCCGAACAAGAATAAGTTCATAAGTGTTCTAAACGAAGATCTAGCAAGGAAAAGTGGTACAAGTAGACCAATTTGGGCATAGGTAAAGTTATGATTCATGCTAAATATCCCTTGAACACTACTTGGGAGAAATTCATGAACGAGTATCTTACAAAATATCCCTAAAACTCATTGGCGACTCCTTATTAGTTTCTTACAAAAAAAAAAAAACCAATTTGGGCATAGGTAAAGTTATGATTCATGCTAAATATCCCTTGAACACTACTTGGGAGAAATTCATGAACGAGTATCTTACAAAATATCCCTAAAACTCATTGGCGACTCCTTATTAGTTTCTTACAAAAAAAAAAATAAAAAAAAATAAAGCGTAGTGATAGAATCAATTCTAATTCAAGGTCCCCCAAACAACCAGAAATTCAAATCCTAACACCTTAAAAAATTGTGGCCACTTTCTGGAAACATCCTCACAGATACTAAGAGTGGTAATAAAATTGTGGCCACTTTCTGGAAAACATCCTTTTCCAAGGTTCACCCTTTTGTATACACATGGCAATGCTGCTCATCTCAGTCAGTTGCAAGATCTCTTTATTAAGCTTAGGTCCCACCTTCATATAAATATATAATCAGGTTTTTTCTTTTTCTTTCTTTATTTATTCTTATGATTTCTATCTATCATTATATTTACTATGTATTTATTTATGTATCAATGAATGTTTCATTGATTACTATTTTTTGAATTGTTGGTTTATTTTGCAGTTATGATTACGCAAGATACGGAGCTTCAACTACCAAGGTATGCATGTCATTTACCTAGCTACGAGTTGTATTGTTTGTGTTTGATCGATGTACATGTGAGTAATTTTATTATATGTTAGGTGATTAGGGGATTTTCCCCGCCCAATCACAGTCTGCCACATGGACCAGCCAGGGCCTGCCGTGTCAGGCAGTAATCAGTCCAGCATGCACCAATCATGCCACGCCATGTGGCCCATGACATGCCAACCTGGAAAAAGGCCACCAAGGCCCGATTTTCGAGGCAAGGCCTAATCAGTCCTAGGTTTACCTAAAACCTAGTATCGAGCACGCACTTCAAAGCTATAAATACAGTAATTAAGCCTCAATTTAACACATTCGGAATTAATTACTCTCACCAATAGAAGCCTAAACACACGTGCATACTAATCGCTAGACCAGACTTAGGATTATTTGCACTCCCCGATCACTCCTCCCCTTTGAGGAACCAGATCACCCTCTTTACTTTCCGCACTTTTTATTCCACATAGAAGCACTAACTTGATCGTCGGAGGCGGAGCTCCCACCACCCGGAGTCTCCGTTGTTTTGCAGGTACAGGCACACGGATCCAGTCCCAGAATCGTAACTCTCCCGCAGGACACCAGAAAATCCCGAAACATTTTGGCGCCGTCTGTGCGGAGAGTACTTTCGAGATGGAATCACAGTCTGTACCGATTCTAAGTGACAAGCGTCCCATGGACGACCCCCAGGTCTACTCAGACCAGGATACGGACAATGAAACCGAGGTCGAGACCCGCACGGCCTCTGACGGGACCCTCAGAGCTCGACGCACCCGTCCCACCGAAAGGAGAGAACGGGAGGACTGCCTGGATGGATCTAGTAAACTAGCAGACCAGCCGCTTGATCATCAACAGGCGGCAGAGGGATCTGCTCCCATCACTAGAAGCGGACTCATGACCTTCATGAATAGCTTCAAAGGGGAGATCCAGGAGCTTATTAACAAGAGGACGCATGTTCCACCAAAGGAAAAGTCGGCCAGAAGACCCTCCCAATCTGGGAGGAAGAAGCTTGTAAAGGATCGGGAGGCGACTCCTTACCCTAAACCTAGGGCGAGGGAGGAACCAGTGATCGACCTAACTAAGTACCACTTTTCTCACCAGGGAAGAGAAAGCCCATCCGTCATGTTCAGCCGGACGGGTCAAAGAGAACATACTCTGATGCTCGAATGTTGCTTGAGTAGAAGAAGAATGACCGACTGTCAGAGTCGGCCTCTACGTCTGATTTTCAAGACAGCCTACATAATACCTCCCTGAGGTATTCAAAATCAAATTATGAGAGCCAGACGCTCGGAGCCTCCTCTCATTCTGGTTCCTAGAAGCATCAGGCGGCCCCATATGTGCCTCCTCAACCATACGTCCCACAGTCCTAATATTTCATGCAGCCTACTCTTTTTGGAGGACAGGCGACAAGGAATGTCCAGCCTTTGGACTGGCAACTTAGGTTGCTCAAACTTGGAGAACAACCATCCGCCTTCTCTAAGGAAATAATAGAGGCCGCCTAGCTGGCCAAAGTAAAAAATGTGTTGGTAGGGGCATATGATGGCACTACCAACCCAGAAGATCACATGATGGCATACACAAACCTTATGTACCTCCAAGGCTTGGATGACGCCATATGGTGCAAGTGTTTCCCGACCACATTGAAGGGAGTCGCCCAGCAATGGTTTGGCAACTTGTCGGCCGGGTGTATTAACAATTTCAAGACCCTCGCCTACTTGTTCACATCAAACTTCGCAATGAACATTCCTGCTAAGAAGACCCCCCTTGATCTGGGGGCCATACAGCAGGGAGAGAAGGAGAGACTGTGCTCTTACATCAAAAGGTTCAATCTGATGAGAATCCAGATACAAGGACTACCTGATGAAGTAGCCTATACAGACTTTTTCAAAGGTTTGAAGGACGGGCCGAACTTCAAATTCGACCTCGTCAGAAAGAGGGTGACCACCCTCCAAGAAGCAATGATGGAGGCGAACGCCTACATTCAGGCGACTGACCTCTGTAATGTTGGAAAACAGTCGGACCACAAAAAGTCCGACAAAAGAGAAAGCCGGCCAAAGCAGTCGGCCAATAAGGAAGAGAAAAAGAGAAAAGAAGTCTGGGCGGCCGACTCCTCCTAACAGCCGTCCCAGAAGAAGAATAAGGAATTTAAACCATACTCTCCCAAGTATGAGTTTAACAAGGATAGCCATGCCATCCTTAATGAAATAAAGGACCGGATCTCAATTGAGAAGCCGGCCACCATGAAGGGTTATGTTAGCAATCGGAACCAAAGTAAATACTGTCACTACCATGAGGATATTGGCCATGAAACCAATGAATGTATCAGCCTCAAGCGCCTTCTAGACCGCCTGGCAGACAAAGGAGATCTCGACTCCTATGTCAAGAAGTCTAAGAGGAATCCACCCCCCAAACAGAAACAGGCGGCCAAGAGGAAGCAATGGTCAGCCAACAGCTCTGACACTGACGAAGCGCCCATTTATACCATAGAGGGCGGCTTGGCAGGAGGTGGCCCTACTATCCGGGCCAACAAAGATAACATCAGGCGTCTGGATGTTAACTCCGTCGAGCAAGGACGGACCTCCAAAAGTTCATTTCCTGAGGTTGTAATCACTGAGGAAGACTTGGGAGGTGTTAGGGGGCCGCATGACGACCCTATTGTAATTGAATGCAAGGTGGCCAACCAAAGAGTTGGTCGAATCCTTATTGATACTGGAAGCTCATCTGACCTCATCAGTTATCGATGCTTGACCAAGCTCAAATACAAGACTGAGAGCATGCAACCAGTCTCCCATCCTTTAGTAGGATTCGGAGGAGGAGGAGTCCACCCAGTTGGACGAGTGGATCTCCCTGTCCGCCTGGGTGAGAAGGGGGAGGGTCGTCACATGGTGGTCCGATTCCTTATAGTTGAAGAGTTGTCGGCCTACAATATGATCCTAGGGCGCCCAACCCTCAATGAATCTAATGTTTTTATCATCCCATCTCTCATGTTCCTCAAGTTTGAGAGAGATAATGGATCAGTCGGCTCCCTACGGGGAGACCAGAAGATTGTCAGGGAGTGTTACCTCTCTGATATAAAACCCACTGTGGCGGCTGCTGGCCCTAGTGGAGAGAAAGCTGACCTTGAACAAATCAAGGATGATACGCCTGCCCAAGTAGTAGGCGGCAAGAAGGGAAAGGTCGCTCACCTGGGGGCCGAAAGAGAGGAAAAACAATAGCAATCACTGGCCGAGGAGCGGTCAGACGACTTCCGCCCTCAGCCAGCTGGTGAGCATGTGGACGTCACCCTGGAGGACTCACGTCCTGACCGAACAGTTAAGGTTGGGACGACTGCTCTTGCTGCGCTTGGTGATGATTTTCACCAACTCCTGAAGGAATTCAAGGATATCTTCCAATTTGAAGTACATGAGATGCCAGGTATAAGTCCAGACCTGGCAGTACATAAGCTGGCTGTGGATCCAAAAAAGAAGTTGGTCAGACAAAAGAAAAGGATCCATGGCGAAGAAAGAAGCCAGGCGGCTGCCGCCTAGGTTAAAAAGTTACTTGATGCTGGGTTCATTCGGCAATGTTATTTCCCTGACTGGGTCGCCAATATTGTCTTAGTAAAGAAGCCGAATGGTAACTGGCGCATGTGTGTTGACTACACGGACTTCAACAAGGCATGCCCCAAAGACAGTTATCCATTGCCCAAGATCGACAGTCTAGTCGACTTTACAGCCGGCCATGCCTTGATGAGTTTCATGGAAGCCTACTCTGGTTTCCATCAGATTCCCCTGTGGAAGAAGGACCAAGAGAAGACGGCCTTTGTCACAGATCAGGGCCTATATTGTTACACGGTCATGCCGTTTGGTTTGAAGAATGCCCCGGCAACCTTCCAGAGAATGATAACCACCGTCTTCTTTGACCAGATTGGAAGGAATGTGGAGGCGTACATAGATGATATGATTGTGAAATCCAAACTCCAGACGGACCATTTGGCTGACCTCCGAGAAACGTTCACCACACTCAGGCGGCACCATGTCATGCTCAATCCCAAAAAGTGTGTTTTTGGAGTTGAGTCTGGGAAGTTTCTCGGATTTCTTATCAATCAAAGGGGGATAGAGGCTAACCCCAAGAAGGTTCAGGCGGTCATAGACATACAGTCGCCACGCACTGTCCGAGAGGTCTAGAAATTAACAGGTTGTCTGGCGGCCCTAGGGAGATTTCTCAGCCGGGCAGGCGACAAGTGCCTTTACTTCTTTTAGGCAATAAAAAAGAAAGCTATGTTTGGATGGGGGCCGGATGCTGATGCGGCTTTCCAAAAGCTGAAAGAACACTTGCACTCCTTACCAAGGCTGGTCAGCCCTTTGCCCAAAGAAGTGCTCTATATGTATCTAGCAGTGTCTGACCATTCTCTAAGTGTCGTCCTCCTTGCTGAGAGAGACCGGTCTATCTTGTCAGTCACATCTTGAAGAATGTCGAGCTAAGATACCCCCTGGTTGAAAATTTTGGCCTTGCCCTCTTCATGGCAGTTAGATAGTTGAAGCCCTATTTTTTGGCGCATCCAGTCGTGGTATACACAGACCAGCCGATCAAGCGGCCCCTGACAACCATGGAGTCGTCAGGCCGAATGATCAAATGGGCGATAGAGATACAGAGCCTTGAAAACACATTCGAGCCAAGAAAAGTAGTGAAGGGGCAAGCATTTGCTGACTTCATAGTAGAAATGACTCGGCCTTCTAATTCTAAAATTTTAGACCAAGTCTGGAAGATCTATGTAGACGGGAGCTCCACTATGGTTGTGGTGCAGGCGTCATATGTCAGTCGCCCGAAGGTGACAGGTATGAGTATGCACTACAATTCAACTTCCAAGCCTCGAACAATGAGGCATAGTATGAAGCTCTACTGGCCGGAATCCGCATGTGCAAGGCGGCCGGGGCAAGGAAGATAGCCGCCTGTTCGGACTCACAACTGATAGTTAGCTAATATAATGGTGATTATGAAGCCACCTATCCGGCCATGATTAAATATTTACACGCGGTAAGACAGGCGGCTGGGTCACTTGAGGAATTTCATCTAACTCAAGTACCTAGGTCCGAGAATAACCAGACGGACGCCCTCTCTAAACTTACATCCTCGGCCTCCTGTGACACTCCAAGGACCGTTTTCTGGGAAGTTATGGAGAAACGAAGCATTGAGGAGGAACCTATCGGAATCCTTGATAAAAGCTCAACTTGGATGGATGACATCCGAGCCTATTTAACAACCGGCACCTTGCCGAGTGATCACTCCCAGGCGGCCCTACTGAAAAAACGGGCGTCCAACTTTGAGATATGTAAGGGGGAACTCTTCAAGAAAGGGTATCTTTAGCCCCTCCTGAAATGTGTTACCCCAGAAAAAGGACGAGAGGTCTTAGAAGATCTACACTCAGGGTACTGCGCTTCTCACATAGGCGGTAGGTCGCTTGCTCAAAGAGCAAGGCGGCAAGGTTACTTCTGGCCTACCTTGGAAGCTGACGCCATGGAAATGGTTAAAAAATGTGACAAGTGCCAAAGGTTTGGCAAGTTAATCCATCGTCCGACCACAAACCTCACGGCCATCCATAGTCCTATACCATTCGCTAAGTGGGGCATGGATATCCTAGGTCCCTATACGCCTGCAAGAGGCGGCAGGAGGTACATACTGGTTGCAGTTGACTACTTCACCAAGTGGGTGGAGGAAGAGGCAGTTAAGGGTATCAAGACTAAAGACGTGATCTCCTTCATATGGAAAAATGTCATCACTCGATTTGGGGTACCCATGTCTATGGTTTTTTATAACGGTCCCCAGTTTGAGACGCCTGTTCTCAAAAACTGGCTGGGAGACCAAGGTATCTCTCATTGCTTTGCATTAGTCGGCCGACCACAAGCAAACGGCTAAGTAGAAGCTTTCAATAAATTCATCTCAGACGGTATCAAAAAGAAGATTGAAAGAGCAGGCGGCCTATGGGCAGATGAACTATCGCATGTTCTCTGGGCCATCAGGACGACTGAAAAAGGGGCGACTGGAGAAACTCCATTCCTCCTAACTTATGGGGCAGAATTTGTTCAACCAATTGAACACTACGAGCCGACTCTTCGTATAATGTTGTATGACAAAGAAGCAAATTGGGAGTCCATGCACCTAGCATTGGATTCACTCCCAGAACGTAGGGGCAATGCTGCCCTACGCCATGAAGTCTACCGCCTAAGGATGACAAGGGCATATAACAAAAGGGTACACAGGCGTCCACTTAAAGTGGGAGACTTTGTACTACAGAAGATGGAAGCAATCGGTAGGGCCAATGAGTTAGGCAAATTAACTCCCAATTGGGAGGGACCCTACCGAATCTATGAATAGGTTAGGGACGGCACCTATCGCCTGGAAACACCAGACGGCCAACCCCTACCTAAAACTTGGAATATAGATAATTTAAATAAGTGTTATTTTTGAATGATGTAATTGTCGAGAGCTATTAATAAAGCTTGCAAATTTGCTACATTTATATATGTTATAAACAGAGGGGCAAGCCACCTGCTCAAATAGCAGACGGATACTCTCCATTTTTTACCAACTGAGGGGCACCTCGACTGGTCGAACAGACGGCTACTCTCCATGATCAGCCCAGGCACCTAGCCGCCTGATCATGCTCTGAATTTTAAACTAATACGACCTGTCCTAACATCATAGAAGGCGTCCGGCGACATCCTTCCGGATGAGATTCGTCGCAGAGAGCAGCTCCCTTTTAGGTGGAATAATGCTCTATAAACTAAGCACACGGCACCTAAACGACTGTCTCCAAGGACAACCACGTAGTCATTTTGAGACAAGGATAACTCTAACACTAACAAGCAAGTGCTAGCAGTTGACATTTGAGTCAGATGACCGCCTATATTACTTGGGATAAGTACAGGGGGTACCTATTTAGTTAATAGCCAAAAAAAATTGGCGAATCAAGGGGATCAGCCGGCCTCCGCTGTCTGGTACCTTTACTACTCAAGCAGGTGACGGCGACTGAGTGACCCTAAGGTTAACTGATAGTCACTCTCTCATACTTAGCATGGAATCTAAAAAGTATGATGAGTCCGACTGTTTTTTGGCAAACAGGAACTCTCAAACCACTACTCCTACTAGGTGAACACCCTTTGAGTAAATATCCAAGCAACACTTGGCAAATCAAGGGGACCATCCGGCCTCCGCCACCTAGTTACTCTACTACTCAAACAAAAGTGGCGGCACCAGGTAAACCCGCGTGGGTAACCAGTCGTTCCCTAGGTATGGAACCAAAAAGTTCGAGAGTCGACTGTTTTTTGGCAAACAGGGGCCCTAGAACACTATTCCTGCTTAATCAAGCTAGAATTACATGTGGCTATATCCATAGACACAATTAATTCAAACAGGCAGCTCGATAGGAAGCAGTCTGTTCCCTTCAAACTTGGTAAAAGAAATCAAAACAGAAATCAGGCGTCCAACCACCTAGGTAACGCCCAAACAATGAATCCGATCTAAGTTAAGGCAAGCCTAATATAGTTGAACTAGTCAGCACCAAGCCACTACGACTAATAAGGAGGCCCATAAATATTAATTTACAAAGCAAAGGTTAGAAGATCTAATGTATTTGCTAAAAAATGCGTTAGGGTCCGACTGGGTTCATGGCCGACTAGTCGACAACACTGGAACAAAGACAACAAGTCGCCCAGGGGCATAAGCAGTCGACACCATGAGTAGTCGGCACCTGATAAAGTAGTCGGCACCTGATAAACCTCCATCCTAGCCTACTATACCTCGCAAAAAATTTATCAAAATTTTATCATTTCAAGACAAACAAATAACAAGCTAATACAGTCGGTATGGCATTCAATAAGATATCAAGGATGCTCTATACTTGACAAAAATAAGCATAAACAAGATGGAGAATCATTGATCAAAGACGACCGAACAGTCGCCAAATTAGTATTAACAGCCGGCCATAAAGACTGGCAAAATAGTAATAAACCCCGGACCCCTGGCCGGGTAAAGATGATACAAGAATAAACGGCGCACAGGCCGGAGAAAAGTTTGAAAAATAAAAAGCTTCGGTCTCAACTGCCGTCTGATCGAGCTTAATTATGGGCGCTTGATCCTTCAAGGCATCCTCTTTGTTTGGCTCGTTTTCAAGGGCAGGATCCTTAGGAGCATCCGCCTCCGTTAGCTTGTCTGCCATCTCCTCTTCCTCCTCGTCTGAGCTAGAGCTGGCCGCCTCCTCCTCTCTTTCATCCTCTTCAGCCACCTTCTGCATGATTCTTCTATTATACTCTGAAAGGAATGGTGTCCTTCCAACAAGTGTATTCTTCCGATAGAGGGTTCAGAATTATTACAAAGCTAATTCTTCAGTAAGGTCAAGTGATCGGAATGCCTAGGTGGAGGTCGCTTCCGATCAGTAATATCGAGGTACAATTGGTATTACAACTTGATCTTAACTGAACCCTTCGGGTCGAACCAAATCGAATCACCGATCCGAGACGACGAATTAATCCGAAAGGATTTAATGAGTCAACAGATTTTTACGAATATAGACGTCGGAAATCAAGCCTAGGGCGTCGAGACCGAGCGTCGCAAAATCACAAGCAACAAGTATGAGCGTAGTCGTAGCTAGGCTAGGCTAGCTCATATCAAGCCTAGGCGCACCATGTGTGTGCTAGGCGCACCATGGTGTGCTAGGCACCATCGCAGCCTAGGCGCGCCCTAGCAGCCCATCGCAAGCTAGCAGCATGCTAGCATGGGCGCCTGGGTGCGCATGGCAGCTATCGCAAGCCACACAAGCACCAGCCAGCCCATCGCAGCTAGCAGAGTGCTAGCGAGGGTGCCTGGGTGCTCATGGGTGCTGTCGCTAGCCTATCGCACCAAGCACAGCACCCTCGTGTGCGTGTGTGTGCATAGGCGCTCTCGCAACACCCTAGCATCACGCACAGCACCATCGCAGTGCTAGGCACATGCGTGTGTGCGTGTGCGTGTGCATCGTCGCCGAGCAGCCTCGCAATGAGGCACCTAGCTGTGTGCTTGCATACATGCCTTCGCATGGCAGCACCAAGCACAAAATGCTAGCAAGGAGCACCAAGCCCAGCATGCGTGGCTCGCTAGCCGCACGCATGCTAGGCCTTGCGTGCATAGTGCGCTTGCTGGGGTGTGCGCATGCTAGCTGGCTGGCAGCCTTGGCAGCCAAGGCAGGCTGCCAGCCCAGCTGTCCATGAGGTGCCGATTTAGGTGAGGGGTGGGGACCAAGCTTGGGCAAGGCCTTAAGGAGCAAGGCAATGGTCCCCCACCCATTCATGGTCCTCACCTAACCTTCTCTCTCTATTTGACACTTGTTGCATTGTTATTAGTTTTGTTTATTAATTTATTTTAGAAATAAATTAATTAGCAAAATAGACATTCTCCCACATTGGTTGGGGAATGAAATACAAGGGTTCATTTCCCTATAAATACCAAGCTTGGGTATTGGGAAATGAACAACCTTGAGTGGAATTAAAAAGGCAACTCTAAGAAAAGAGTAAACCTTTGATTCGTAAAACTCATAGTTATTTTGTCCGGGTCTTGACTAACTTTCAAGACTTAGGACGCTCGGGTCGGGTCAAGGGTACGATCCGTCGGAGATCTCGTCTTTTCGGGATTTTGAAGTAAGAGCTCCTTGGGAGCGAAACACGCGTCAAAGGTATAATTCTTGTCCTTAATCTTGTTTGATTAAGTTTTTTATGCTTGTTTAATTGCTTTAATTAAGGGGCGGGTCTTGGTGGGTTTCCTTCCGCGTAGTGTCGGGTCACTACGAAACCCTACAGCGGTATCGGAGCCACGCTCCTTTTAATTTTTGCAATTATTGTTTAATTAAGGTGTTTTAAAGAATTTAATTTTCTGCTTCATGTTTATCTAATTAGATGCTCGTTTTAATTAATTTTTTAAAACTCGATTTTATTTTGGATTTGGCTGTCGAACCCAGATATTGGCTCAAAAATAGTGATTTTGGGTGGAATTGACATTTTGGAACTGTTTCAGATCTTTTAGGAATGTCTAGAAGCCAAATTCGAACTAGAAACCCATTTTTCTGGGGTTTTTCGTTTTTCAACCAAAATTTTAATTCTTTTTAAGCCTTGATTAATCCAAGCATTACAAGGTTAGATTAAATGCACATTTGCATCACTAATCTACTGGTTTTAAAATATCCTTGAGCATAATAATGGAGTGTTTATTAGTGCTTAAGTTGATATACCAAGTTATCACATAAACTTGTTTTTCACAATTTTACAAATAAATTGCAATAAGGTGTGAAAACTTGTTGTGATTTTGTATTTTAAGTTCCCAAATAATGTTAAAGTTCTAATCTTTAAAGGTTTAAATGATTGGAACCCTAACCCTAAATTCCATGTTGAACAAAGTTTGGATTTTTTCATGTTTTGGTTGATTAAAATCCATTAAGTACAATTACTTGTGAGTAAAATTTGATTAATCTTCATATTGGAAGATGTAATCTTGGTATTTTACACAAGTATGCAAGTTGGAAAAGTTTTTTATCATTGGATGGTTAATTTATTTTTCCAATTCTCTTTTGTCAAATCCATTAATTTGCATATTGGCAACATTAATTTTGGACATAGCTCATTTTATTTTAAGCATAAAGTTTGACCTAATTTTGTTCAAAATTGAAATTTTGGATAAATTTAGGCTTATGCACCAATTAAAATAATTTTATTTTAAGTTACACTTAATTTTATTTTATTTTATTTTCCCTAAAATTAATTCTAAAATAATTTGGAATTAATTCATGTCACACGTAAATCGGGATTAAAATCCCGAGTCATAGCACGTAAATCAAGGCAACACACACAAGTGCCACCAAGGCTAGCCGGGCTGCCTAGCAGCCCACATGTGGCTGCATGTGGTGCGCACAAGGGCGAGCCTTGATGCTGCTATGCGTTATTGTGTGGCAGGGATGCATGGCTGGGGTGCGTGGGGTGGCTGGGGCTAGCTTGCGAAGCATGCTGCTGGGCAGCAGGGCAGCAAGCATCAGCCCAGCGCACCACGAGCATCATGATGCGCCTGCCCAGCAGGCCAGATGCTCGCAGGCACCAGCATTCTAGCAAGCATGCGAAGCATGCTAGCAGGAAGCTGGGCTTGAGGTACTGCTTGCTAGGCACAGCAGGCCTCACCCACGCACCATGGCGCCATACCATGGGCTGCCTAGCAGCCATGGTGCGCACCCACCAAGGGATTTGTTGGGTGGTTTTGCTTAAGGTTGAGCTATGATTTTGCGAAATTTTCCATTTTAATAATTTTAAGTAATTATTTTAACAAGGCTAAAAACCTCGATTTTCGATTTTGCAAAATTTTGACAAATCACGGGTTATGCCGACTTAATTAATCGGATTAATTAAGTACGGATGCGGAATTTAGTGGGAGCTTAATTAAATGCGTTAGGATTTTGCGTTTAGAAATAATGGATTAAACCACTTTGACTAGTTTTAATTAGGCGCGTTAATTGGATTAACGACCTAAGTTAGTTACTAGTTGTGCGTGTTTAATTATGTATTTCGTAAAATTGCATGGGCCGTTCACAAATAGTGAACGGGTGAATGAAAGATTTCTTTCAAAACAGGTTCTTTGAAAATGGCAACTAGTGGGGCCCGACTAGGATAGAAAATACGGACTGCGTTCCGTTATGTATTTTTGTAAATCTAAATACGGTCTGCGAACCGTTAAGTATTTTTGTACTAATTAGATTAATCTTAGTCGTTCTAGCTAGCTTCTTTTATTTCATTTTGGCCAAGATGTCTCAAGACGGCGTTTCGACGAAGATGAGCCAAGATGAAGACCCATGAAAATTGAAGATTTCAAGGGGTCATGCTAGTTGCCAAATGCGTCTATTTTTATGCCTTATATATTGATTGCTAGATGCATGTCTAGGATTTCTATAATGTTGTGATGATTAGTTAGGTTCACTTAAATCAACCAACATAGAAACCCTAGGTCCCTTAATAATATTGAGCTAAAATTTGCCGTTCCAAGAACAACACTTACTGAACTAATGCGCGTATGTGATGGATTACGCCAAAGCGAGTCATCACTACTTCCCTAGGAACGTAAGGTATACTAGGTATACAAGTTATCTTGGTTAAGCTCAATGATATCAGTAAGGAGTCCTTAGATGTCGTGGAAAAAGAGATAAAATGTCAAGTATGCATTAGATGCGACATTTTATCAAACCGAGAGTAGCTTGGAGCTATTAGCAATTGGATTGCTTACCTTAAGATATTTAATGGTTAAGACAAGCCAAAGCATGCTTAACCATTTCTTGATCTTTGGGATCTCGGAATCATTTTATTCTCGCCCATAAGGGACAATCTTAAAATGCGTGAATAAAATGTTCAATAAGTGTGAATAAGTGCATGAACGCTTTAAATTTCAACTCATTGATGTATGAATGGTTTTCCACTTCAAATTCTTTCAATTAAAGAAATCATGTCTGCAAGTAACTCAAACAACAACCAATTCTCTTTGCGCTCAATTCTCGACAAGGAGAAGTTGAGCGGGCCAAACTTTCTTGATTGGCAAAGAAATCTCCGCATTGTACTAATGCAGGAGCAAAAGGAATACGTCCTTGATGAGGAAATGCCCGACGCTCCCAATGAGGAGGTCACTCAGGCTGCCCTTAACCGATGCATGGTGCCAATCGGGATGTCAAATGCATCATGTTGGCCACAATGTCTCCGGACCTTCAAAAGAATTTCTTTGAAAAGGAGACAGCTTTTGAGATCATTTCTGAGCTTCAGAATATTTTCCAAGAGCAGACCCAAACTGAAAGGTTCGAAACCCACAGGCAGATCCTTGAGAGCAAGCTCAAGAAAGGAGAGCCAGTCGGCTCGCATGTTCTCAAAATGATTGGATTATTTGAAAACATGGAAAGGCTCGATGCTGGGTATTCAACTGAAATGGCAATTGACATCATTCTCCACTCCCTTCACAAAGGCTATGATCAGTTCAAGATGAACTACAACATTCATAGTATGGAGAAAACCCTCACCGAGCTTCATGGTATGTTGAAGCAAGCCGAGCAAACCCTCAAGGATGAGGGCAAGCATGACATGCTCATGGTGAGGAAGGGCAAGTCGTTCAAACGTGCGGGCAAAAAGAAGAGCTATAAAGGGAAAAAGAAGAAATTCCCGCCTAAGTCAAAGTTTGCAAAGGGCAACAAGGACAAGAAGGCAGCTTCTTCTAAGTCTGATTCCGAATGTTTCTACTGCAAGAAGAAGGGACATTGGAAAAAGGACTGCCTCAAATTCAAGGAAAATAAGAAGAACGGCAACGTTGCTTCTTCATCAAGTATTTTCGTTATAGATTTAAACTTCTCTAGCAAAACATCATGGGTATTAGATACCGGATGTGGCTCACACCTTTGTTCCAATGCTCAGGGACTAAGGATAAGTAGGAGGCTAGAGAAGGGAGAGGTCGAGCTTCCGGTCAGCAACGGAGCAGGGATGTCTGCCGTCTCCGTTGGAACTCTCAGTTTGTCTTTGCCCACTAGGGTTGTTCTAGAACTTGAAAATTGTTATCATGTTCCTAGAGTGACCAAAAACATTATTTCAATATCGGCGTTGGACGCCAAAGGATTCGAATTTCGAATCAAAAACAATAGTTGTATTATATATTTTGATAATGTTTTATATGGAAAGGCACATTCAAAAAATGGTCTTTATGTGCTGTCACTAGACAAACAGGTCTATAACATCGAGAATACTGCCAAAAGGGCTAAGACCATCGAGTCGAATCAAACCTACTTGTGGCATTGTTGTCTTGGCCATATTAACATCAAACGCATCAAGAAACTTCTTCAAGAAGGTGTTCTTGACTCATTCGACTTAGAGTCGTTTGAAAATTGCGAAGGATGCTTATTAGGCAAGATGATCAAACAGCCATTCTCCAAGTTGGGAGAAAGGGCAAGTGACTTATTAGGTCTAATACACACGGATGTATGTGCACCTATGAGCACACCCGCAAGGCAAGGTTACCGATATTTCATCACTATTACCGACGATTATAGTAGATATGGCTATGTCTACTTAATGTCGAATAAATCTGAATCCTTTGAGAAGTTCAAAGAATTTCAGAAAGAAGTTGAAAATCAACTTGGCAAGAAAATTAAAGCACTTCGATCGGATCGAGGTGGCGAATATTTGAGCCATGAATTCGACGATCACTTGAAAGAATGTGGCATTCTTTCAGAGTTGACACCTCCCGGAACTCCTCAATGGAACGGAGTGTCCGAACGGAGGAATCGGACCTTGTTAGACATGGTTCGGTCAATGATGGGTCTTAGTGAACTCTCTATCTCGTTCTGGGGACATGCGCTACAAACAGCAACACTAACACTGAATAGAGCTCCGTCAAAAGCTGTTGAAAAGACTCCATATGAATTATGGACTAAGAAACCTCCCAGGTTGTCTTTTCTCAAGATTTGGGGATGTGAAGCATATGTCAAGCAATTAATTTCGGACAAACTTCACCCCAAATCGGATAAGTGTTTCTTTGTGGGATATCCAAAAGAAACCAAAGGGTATTACTTCTACAATAAATCCCAGAACAAAGTGTTTGTTGCTCGTGATGGTGTCTTTTTGGAAAAGGATCACCTTTCCAAAATGACAAGTGGGGAAAATCGAACTCGATGAAGTTCGAGAGGACGAGCAACAATGTCACCCTGACAAAACTGACAATCTAGATACTTTGGAAGCATCTAAGAAGATTGGTCAGAGTCAAACAGACAATGTAAATGCTCAACCGATTACCCTACGTAGGTCACAACGGCAAAGATCTCAACCAGACAGATACCTCGGTATCGTCTTAACTGATGATCAAGACATCCTAGTTATGGATGGTGATGAGCCGACGACATACAAGCAAGCTATGACGAGCCCCAACTCTGCAAGATGGCAAGAGGCCATGAAATCTAAGATGGACTCCATGTCTGAAAATCAAGTCTGGGACTTGGTAAATTTGCCCGAGGGTTATACACCCATTGGTTGCAAATGGATCTTCAAAGTGAAGACAGACAAAGTTGGAAATGTATCAATATACAAAGCTAGACTGGTGGCAAAAGGTTATAGACAAGTCCACGGGATTGACTATGATGAAACTTTTTCACCAGTTGCAATGCTAAAGTCCGTCCGGATCATCCTAGCGATTGCTGCATATTACGACTACGAAATATGGCAAATGGATGTCAAAATCACCTTCCTTAATGGGATTTTGGAAGAAACTGTGTATATGACACATCCAGAGGGTTTTGTCGATCCAGGCAACGCTAAAAAGGTTTGCAAGCTAAAGAAGTCCATTTATGGACTAAAGCAAGCCAGCAGAAGTTGGAATCTGCGATTTGATGAAGCCATCAGCAAGTTTGGTTTTATCAAGAATCCAGATGATTCTTGTGTATACAAGAAGTTCAGTGAGAGTGACATTGCATTCCTAGTCTTGTATGTCGATGACATACTGCTCATTAGAAATAGCACAAAATTGTTGGAGTCCGTAAAGGGCTGGTTGGGAAAGTGCTTTTCAATGAAGGACTTAGGAGAGGCACAGTACATATTGAGCATCAAGATCTACAGGGATAGATCTAAGAGGATGATTGGATTAAGCAAGAGTACTTACATTGATAAGGTACTGGCTCGATTCAACATGGAAAATGCCAAAAGAGGGCATTTACCCATGTCCCATGGCATAACTCTCAGCAAGAAACAGTGTCCGCAGACACCTGTTGAGCGAAAAAGAATGAATCAGATCCCATACGCTTCGCTAATCGGATCGATCATGTATGCCATGATATGTACAAGGCCAGATGTATCGTATGCTCCGAGTGCAACGAGTCGATACCAATCGAACCCAGGAGAGGCGCATTGGACTGCGGCCAAAAACATCCTTAAGTACCTGAAAAGGAACAAGGATAAATTCCTGGTGTATGAAGGCCACAAAGAACTGGTTGTTGAAGGTTACACCGACGCTAGCTTTCAGACTGACAGAGACGACTGTCTGAATGGAGGAGCGTTTAGCTGGAAGAGTGCCAAGCAGAGCACCACTGCAGACTCTACAACTGAAGCCGAGTACTTGGCTGCTTTAGAAGCTGCTAAGGAAGCTGTTTGGATTTGCAAGTTCATCAATGAACTTGGTGTTGTACCCTCAATCAAGGGACCGATAGACCTCTATTGTGATAATAATGGAGCTATCACTCAGACTAGGGAGCCGAGAGAACACCAGAAGGTCAAACACGTGCAAAGGCGATTTCACATGATAAGGGAATGGAAATCCGAAGGTGAAATCATAATTTGTAAGATCGGCACGGATGATAATGTAGCCGATCCTTTGACTAAACCTTTTCCTCAAGTGAAACACAACAAGCACATTGAGGCAATGGGAATCAAGCACGTTGGAGACTGGCTTTGAAATTCCCTACACATGTGTTTTAATTAAATAGGATATTTAATGTAAGTCACTGTACTAAAACCATTCATTAATGGAGTAATTAATTTTGTGCAAAATTATCATTTACTCCATTACTATTTAATTGTGGTTTAGAATTAAATAATAAGTCCATTCGATTTACGAAAATATTCAAAACAGGGTATCAAGACCATGTCTTGGATAAGAAACACCTGTTAAGTGAACATTGAATATTAAATAGAAAAGTATCCCTAATCGAGGTCATCTAACAGATGGACTATTGATGACCGCCATAGATTAGTGTGTAGTATTATTTACAGCACCGTTTCTTGTGCTGCGAGGACGTGACAGTCATAAATCATTTGCACAGGTACAGTTTAGAACTGTACTGGAATAAGACCTATGAGAGTACTTTAAGAGAATTTAAAATTTTGTCATAAGTACATTTCTCATTATGACTATCGGAACTTATTTCCTCCGACCATGAGTACTGTGAAGTTTTCTTGTTTGAGTACTAGACTCTTTGATGTTTCCAAACGTCTGCCGTAACTGGGGATCATAACGGGAACACTCGGGAGACTATGTCTTCTTAGTAAGAAGAACTTACAATACAAGACTGGGATTGTCCCCCTACTAACAATAGGGAAAATGTTTTGTTGTTTAAAAGGCCGCTCGAAGAGTGAGACTGTGAAAATGCATGGACGTGCTCAGATGGATTTTAGAAATCATCTGCTTATTGACAGTCGAACTCGGAGATCGAGAAACACTTCTGAACGTAATAAGGATGACAAAGAATCTTACCTTATAGTTCACGAAGAAACATTAAGTGACAAAGGAAATGAGCTATACACAATATGCACACTTGTCCGGAAGGACAAGTGGGAGATTGAAAGGAATGGTGTCTTTCCAACAAGTGTATTCTTCCGATAGAGGGTTCAGAATTATTACAGAGCTAATTCTTCAGTAACGTCAAGTGATCGGAATGCCTAGGTGGAGGCTGCTTCCGATCAGTAATATCGAGGTACAATTGGTATTACAGCTTGATCTTAACTGAACCCTTCGGGTCGAACCCAATCGAATCACCGATCCGAGACGACGAATTAATCCGAAAGGATTTATGAGTCAACAGAGTTTTACGAATACAGACGTCGGAAATCGAGCCTAGGGCGTCGAGACCGAGCGTCGCAAAATCACAAGCAACAAGTATGAGCGTGGCCGTAGCTAGGCTAGGCTAGCTCATAGCAAGCCTAGGCGCACCATGTGTGTGCTAGGCGCACCATGGTGTTCTAGGCACCATCGCAGCCTAGGCGCGCTTGGCAGCCCATCGCAAGCTAGCAGCATGCTAGCATGGGCGCCTGGGTGCGCATGCCAGCTATCGCAAGCCACACAAGCACCAGGCAGCCCATCGCAGCTAGCAGAGTGCTAGCGAGGGTGCCTGGGTGCTCATGGGTGCTGTCGCTAGCCTATCGCACCAAGCACAGCACCCTCGTGTGCGTGTGTGTGCATAGGCGCTCTCGCAACACCCTAGCATCACGCACAACACCATCGCAGTGCTAGGCACATGCGTGTGTGCGTGTGCGTGTGCATCGTCGCCCAGCAGCCTCGCAATGAGGCACCTAGCTGTGTGCTTGCGTACATGCCTTCGCATGGCAGCACCAAGCACAACATGCTAGCAAGGAGCACCAAGCCCAGCATGCGTGGCTCGCTAGCAGCACGCATGCTAGGCCTTGCGTGCATAGTGCGCTGGCTGGGGTGTGCGCATGCTAGCTGGCTGGCAGTGCGAGAGGCCTTGTGCGAGGGGCCATGTGCAAGAGTGTGTGCAAGGGACTGCTAGGCAACAGCACTAGGCTAGCAGCACCAGCGCCCAGCAGCTCGCAGCGTGCTAGGGCTGATGCGTGCTAGGCCAGTGCGTGTCAGCACTGCTTGCTAGCACAACAAGCTGGCTGGCTGCCCAGCCTTGGTGCTAGGCGCCAGCTGGCAGCCTTGGCAGCCAAGGCAGGCTGCCAGCCCAGTTGTCCATGAGGTGCCGGTTTAGGTGAGGGGTGGGGACCAAGCTTGGGCAAGGCCTTGAGGAGCAAGGCAATGGTCCCCCCACCCATTCATGGTCCTCACCTAACCTTCTCTGTCTATTTGACACTTGTTGCATTATGATTAGTTTTGTTTATTAATTTATTTTAGAAATAAATTAATTAGCAAAATAGACATTCTCCCACATTGGTTGGGGAATGAAATACAAGGGTTCATTTCCCTATAAATACCAAGCTTGGGTATTGGGAAATGAACAACCTTGAGTGGAATTAAAAAGGCAACTCTAAGAAAAGAGTAAACCTTTGATTCATAAAACTCATAGTTATTTTGTCCGGGTCTTGACTAACCTTCAAGACTTAGGACGCTCGGGTCGGGTCGAGGGTACGATCCGTCGGAGATCTCGTCTTTTCGGGATTTTGAAGTAAGAGCTCCTTGGGAGCAAAGCACGCGTCAAAGGTATAATTCTTGTCCTTAATCTTGTTTGATTAAGTTTTTTATGTTGTTTAATTGCTTTAATTAAGGGGCGGGTCTTGGTGGGTTTCCTTCCGCGTAGTGTCGGGTCACTACAAAACCCTACATACTCTTCAGTACAGGCAGTGAACTTGGAATCCCATTGGGCATAGTCAGATTTTGGGAAGAGGGTCAACCAGGTCATCTTCATAATATTGGTCGCGTCCTCCATCATGGCCTGAGCTAAAGCCAGCTTCTCGGTCTCAACATTGGCCTTAAGCTCTTGAGTGATGGTCACCTCCTGCTTCTCTAAGCGCTCCTTAACCTTGTCCAAAGACTTTTGGAGACCTTCAGCTTTATGGGCTATATTCTTAAGTGGCTACAATTTGTCCTGGAGGCTTTTGACCGTCTTCTCCAGCTCTTGATTCTGTTTTGTGGCCACCTCCAACTCGTCTTTGATCTCCAAAGTGGCAGCCGCCTGATAATAAAGAATATCATGTGTCAAAAGTTCATTTTGGGCAATTTCAAACATTGCCTTGTCAAAGTCAGAGGCGGCCATGGCTTTGGAAGCTTTTACCTCTTTGTTTTTGGCACTAATCGGCCTACGGAGGCCGTGTACACGAAGCATAGTCTGAAAAAGAACGACAAGCATCAGATTCGCAAAAAATAGGCGGCAAGCAAAGTCACTCAACATTTCAAAAATACTAAGTCTATCTCGGAGAGGAGACCCATGATTCCGTCAAGGTCAAGGGTGCCGACTCCCCTGACCGCATCCCTCTCCTCTAGAGGGATGGCTTTCACCATAGACTTGGCCATGTGGACCAAGTTTGGTTCTTGATGGCCGCCTGTATTCAGAAATATAAAGTTAGAACAAAAGAAAAATTTCGAAGAAAGAAATTAAACAAGGGCCGAGGGAGCCGGTTATACCTCTTGGAGGCTGGTTGTCCCTTGGGACATGCGCTTGTTTATCCCCACTTTGTGGGGTGCGCGGCTGTTTTTTATCCGCCTGCTTCCTGAAGGAGCCATGCGTACTCCCAGTTGTCTGTTTCCGAACCTTTGAGTCCGGCTGCTGGAAGGAAGAGGGTTTGGACGAGCCCGCCTGCAAAAACACAGAAAGTTAATAATGGCAAAAAGAGGATTTCAAGGAAAAACTCGAAAGATCATAACTTACCTTAGGCGCCTCCTTGGCAGGAGAATTAGATGATGGCCGCTTGAGGCTCATAATGGAGGTCCGCAGAAGGGCGGCCGCCTTCTTGGATGCGGAAATATGGTCCATAGCTTCGGCTACAAATAGGCACAGCAAAGAGTTAGAAAAACATAAATAAATCAAATGATGCATATAGAAGCACAGGGGGTCGGCTACCTCTGGGGGCCCGACTGCTTAGGCCACATGCGACCAAAAAATACTCGTCGTAAAGCCATTTAAATTGGGGGACGCAGTTCAAAGGCACCTGCTCCCGTACCTCGGTAGTAGAGTTGGCCCTAATATCTACTTTGAAGAGTCCTCGGTCAAGGATCTCTTCCCTTGCTTGACGAGGAACAGGCGACATGATAGGGCCGCCTGCAAGAAGAGGCGGATCCCTATTCCACCTGTTGTATCGCTTGTTCAGAAGTTTATTGGGATTGGTGACGAGGAAGAAAGTGTTTCTCCAATCTTTCCACTTATTTTCCTTCCCCCTAATCATCAAATAGCCCTTGTGGCTTGTTATTTGGTACCAGCCGGTACCGCTCGCTTTGGGGATCCGGCTTAAATAATTCATATGGGTGAACACCTCGAAATTGGGGTCCACCCCATGCATTTCACATCCGGCTACATAGCCAAGGATGCTGAACCAAGAATTTGGAGCTAACTGCCAAAGCCCCACCTCGTACCCGTCGAGGATTTGTTGAACTGCCGGATGCACGGGAAATTGGAGTCCAGCCTTAATGGCCGCCTCATAGCAGCCAAAACAGGCATCCCCGTAACTAGACCCCGCGAGCCAGATAATTGTATCTTCAGCATCCGGCACAAATAAATTAAAATCTGGACCCATCACATGGTCCATTGGAAAAGTCCCTATTCGCTCCTTCATGGCCTTGATTCGACCTTTTGGGACGTGACAGTAATAAGGGGTATTCAACTCCCTATGGGAGATGGATGGTTCTGCCCAGTCGACCCCTTTTTCGACTGTATGAGATAATCTCGCCTCATGTAAGCGAGAATGTCTTTCTTCCGAACTTGGAGAAAGACGGCTTGAAGAGCTAGATTCGGACTCACTATCGGAAGAGTCCGACTCCCCTCTCTCTGAGGGGGCCGACCCCTCTTCTTTAGAAGGGGCCGACTACTGACCAGCTAAGTCAACAAAAGCATTAGAAGGGGCCACCTTGACCCCCTCCTCAAAGCCCCCTGTGACAGAGTCACCTGGGGTACCAGCGGCATCAGGCGGCCTGTTTGATAGCTCGCTCGCTGGCACATAAAAGGAAGAGTCGTCTGAGCTGGCGTATCTGGCCGTCCTCTTAGTCCAGGCCATAGTGTCCTGCACAGACACAGAGACAGTCGGACTTTGTATAAAGGGCGAAGAGTGATCCAGAAAGGGGCAGGCGGCACTCCTAGTCCTAGATTCAACCGTCCCCGGTGACCGACTGATCACTAACCTAGGTCGTGTCGGGTGCTTTCGAGGTACCATATTTCACAGAAAAAGAAAAGAAAACACAAGAGAACAGACGGTTACTTGAGTCTTAAGAATTGCTGAAGAAGGAAGTAGAGAAAGTGGTCGTCCAAAAAAAAAACAGTCGGCTTGTCAAAGGTAGTCGGCAAGTTAAAACTTATCCAAAGTACCAGAGCTCAAGTTCAGGGGTCCGAGAGTTCTCTTTCAGAAAATTTGCAAAAGTGTGAACAAAAGACTTTCAGGCAAGGCCCTTATATAAGGTAAAATGAGAATGCGAAGGGTAACTCCCAAATTTGAAAATAGTCGGGAAAAACTCTCAGCCTATCACAGGCCGACACCTGTAGCAGGTCGTCGCCTGTTACAGGACGACACCTGTAGCAGGTCGTCGCCTGTTACAGGCCGACACCTGTAGCAGGTCGTCGCCTGTTACAGGCCGACACCTGTCACAGGTGACATGTGACCAGTTACGTGCCACCTGTGAGGGGCAAATGATTAGAGGATTTTCCCCGCCCAATCACAGTCTGCCACGTGGACCAATCAGGTCCTACCATGTGTCCGCCATTAAATACAGTAATTAAGCCTCCATTTAACACATTCAGAATTAATTACTCTCACCAAGAGAAGCCCTAAACACACGTGCACTCTAATCGCTAGACCAGACTTAGCATTATTTGCACTCCCCGATCACTCCTCCCCTTTGAGGAACCAGATCACCCTCTTTACTTTCCGCACTTTTTATTCCACATACAATTACTAACTTGATCGTCGAAGGCGGAGATCCCACCACCCGGAGCCTCCGTTGTTTTGCAGGTACAGGCACACGGATCTAGTCCCGGAATCGTAACTCTCCCGCAAGACACCAGAAAACCCCGAAACATTAGGTGTGAGTAAATGTAGAACACTAATAACTAATGTATGTATGCATAATATATATGTTTGATCGATGTACAAGTATGATCAAAGTTGGTTGATACTATGAAATTAGAAATGGTACACTTTAAGAAACTCAAATTGGTATTATGCTTGTCATCTTAAATTCTTAGGAATGTAGATGGTTCTAAAATTATACTATGCAATTAAGCTTCTATTTTTTAGCATATTTTTCCAGTTTGAATTCTTATATCTTGATATTATGTTATTGAGAGCATTTTTATTTTAGAGTGATGTATAGTTTTTGCAATTTTATATGACTTCAAAGCATAGTATTAATACATTGTTTGAGTTGAACTTTATTCATTGAGAATAAGATCATCGAAGATGCAAGAGCCACCAATGCACACAACTTCATCTCAAGACTACCACAAGGCTATGACACCTTAGTGGGAGTGAGGGGAGCAGTTATCATCATCAAAAGGGCAAAGATAAGGTTAGCAAAACTCGAATTGGTTGACATCTCTTTTGAAAGCTTGGGTGTTAGAGATCTTCCCTGAATAAATTTGTGTAATGGCTTGTATTTAGTTTTCCTTAAATCTTATAGCTTTTAATGCTATTACTTAAAATTTATGTAGACCATTGGGTGGCTAAAATTTATTAACTTTATCGAAGAGATGATAACTTCTTCTTTTTTCTTTCTTTTTTTTAACAATCGAAGAGATGATAGTTGAGCTAGCTAAATATCACCACATTTACTGTATTTCTTAATTTATTTATTTATTTATTTATTTATTTATTTATTTATTTATTATTATTATTATTATTATTATTATTATTTCTTTTTTATTATTATTATAATTATTACTATTATTATCTCAAAAACAGACAAAGTCATACAACCTACATTATATTAGTGGGAAGCCGAGATACAATCTGGGCCCTCACTCCTCTAGCTATAGCAAAGCCTACCCTAATGAAGATATGGGCTGCAACACGAGCCCCAATGTCTTGCGTCGTCGAGAACCTCTTAACCCGCTTCAGCAACGCAACAGCCTCCTTCTCTAATTCCCCATGCGAAGAAAAGGAGAAGGGAATGAAACCATATCCAATCAGTCGACGTAGCTTCATACTTCACCCGCTTCCGATGAGCCGCATCAGCCACAACCCGTCTAGGAACAAAGTCAGATAGCCCTGTCTGTGTCAAAGGAGAAGACCTTGTTAATTCCACACAAGCATCGCAACCACGATCCCAGGAATAAAGTAACACATCAGCAGGTCTGAGTATCCCGTCATTCCCTCCAAACAACCCTATGTCAACCTCCTTTCTTACTGAAATCCCAGATCTGTAGCAAATATCAACAAGGGTATCCCGACAACATTATCCAGATGTTTAATACCCACAATACCAGCACACGACACCGTGTGATCACCAAAAATATCCCCAGTAAAAACCCGAGAACAAGTCGAGCACGGCGTCGAGATAGAGAACAATGGAACACCCATCCCGTAGCACAACAGACATCGGTAGGTCTTTGCGTTCATCGTCTAACCCAACCCAGAAATAGGAACTGCCCGAAGCCAAGCAGAGGAGTGATCTCCCTGCTGCGATTTCCACAATGCTGATTGCCGAGGAGACAAAGAAAAGGCGGATTCTACAGAAGCGGTAACCTTTGTGAAATATATATCTGCCAATTTCTTCATGAGTTTAGGGGAAGCGATCTCACTGGGATTACTCATAATGTCATACTTCACTATTCCATTAAACAGACTCAAAGCATCTTTAAAGGCTCGTCCCAGACCAACAATGCCAGCATGTCGTAAAAGTTGTGTCTGCAACCTAGCTGACTGTAACCGAGAATCAAGAAAAGCATAATGACGAACATCACCTGTAGAATATACCCCAAGCCCTCCAAACGCAAATGGTAAGGTGGCAAGGCGCCATTGCCAATCACCAAACCCAGGCCCCGAAGCAGTAACAATACGCTCCAAAGAAGATCAAAGAGCCCCGTCGAAGGTGCGCTGAGCCGTCTCAAAAGTACTAGGAGGACAAGTACGTAATGCAAAGTAGAGTTTAGAAACTCCGGTACATGCCCTAAGTAACAATAGCTCACACTAAGGATCATCAAGCATAGCAACCTTATCCATAAGCGCAATGGTCTTGGTCACCCTCTGCATCACAAGCTCACCACTAAAACCGAAATCGGAACTAAAACCTTGATGCTATTTTTTGAAGCTTAAAGCATTATTAGTAGACCTGTCAATATTCGACCCGACCTGCAAACTCGACCTGAACCCGTCCCGTTTTTGTGGGTCTTGAACAAAGTTTTTTTGACCCATAACCCAATTTAACGAACCCGTTTAACCCGTAAATTTGCGGATCAAACCTGACCTGAACCCAGATCCGACCAGTCAACCCGATTTTATGGGTTTTTTTAAATAAATACATGTATTAAGAAGTATTAGTTTATTGATTAAGTTTGATTGTTTGTCCACTATCTGACATTCGTTATTTCATCTCTTTCTCATTTATCTATCTCATTTAACTCCTACTCAAATCCACATTAATCACCTCATACACCAATTATCGACCTACACTAATTGCATAATCTATATAACCCACATCATCGTCATACCATCGATCGATTGGCAGATCTACTAATATTATGTCAAGAAATATTATAGTCCACATATATAATGTTGGTCCCTTCCTTTAATTTTGGGATGTTTAAAAGTTTTATTTTTAAGTTTATTCTTTTTTTTATTAGTTAGAATTTGATGTGCTTCAATGAAATGGTGACGATTTAAATTATGTAGTATGTAATGGCTAAAAATAATATGGTGAAAATGTTCGATTAAAAAATTGGAAAAAAATAGCAAATTAATCTTGAAAAAAAAAATAAAAAAAAACTTTAAAAATATGCTAAAAAATAAATAAATAAAAAACTATTCTAAACCTGTTGGGTGGACCCGAACCCGACATTTTGGGTTAGGGTTAAGCATTTCTCAACCCGTGATCCAAAGTGACCCGACCTAAAATGATCCGTGACCCGGAGCGACCCGACCCGAACCCGTCCCGTTCGACCCGATTGACAGGTCGAATCATTAGTGAAACAAAGATCGAAATGCTACTTTAATTAATAAGTTCTAATACGATGTTATACAAATAGCACAAGAAATCAAATTCAAAGCCCAAAGTTACTCATTACCTATTATTTGATAAGTCTTCTTCTTAATTTCTCTTGCGCTGACTAATAAAACCTAAAACGAAAAAAAAGGCCCAATGTTACTCACAATTGAACAATAAAATACAATCCAACTATAATTGTGGCCCAATGAACATTATAATTCAAACCTATTTAAGTAAAAATTATAAAAAATATGATATTAAATTATACTTTTTTCTCTAATGGATAAATCACAAAAAGAAGGTCAAAAGAGGAGTGCGAATAATGAAAAAGTGCAAATGGTGCATTTAAAAATACGGAGAAAGTATTTAACAATTTATAAAAAATTATTTACAAATTAACAAATTACATAACTATTTAAAAATTATAAAAACAAATGATATTCAATTATCATTTTGCTCTGGGCCTCCAAAATGTCAGAAACGACCTTGTTCACAACTTACTGCAAAGTCTTGTCATGCTAATTTTATACTTAATGTTGAAAAGCTTGTTGTTCTTGAAACCTTAATAGAAGGGAACTTTTGTCATAAGTGTCCTTGTATTTTGGTTACTGGTGGTGGCTAATCTGATGTTCAATGTCGAATGTTCGTCAAGATGCTACATGATGCGTTACGGATCCTTATTTGTGCCTTGGTTGATTTTAATGCTTACGGGATTGAGATTATGAGATCTTATAAGGTCGGCTCATTTAACTTAGCACATGAAAATTACATATTAACAGTTCCAAGTTTGAAGTCTGAAAAGGATTTACAAGAGTACAATATTCAAATTAGTAAGCTCATAGACATACCTATGAAAGAGTTACGAAAAGCAAATTCTTTGAGAGATTAAAAGTGGTTGAAAGATACAGAGGATATTTCTGATTCACTTTTGTTTAGGGTAAAAATACCCTGTCCACGTGGACCAATCGCGTGCTGACATGTGTCAGCATCAGAAAGGTTCTGAGAGGACCAACCCCTTGGTGACACGTGGCACTTTAACCCATGAAAGGGGAACTGATCCCCTTACACTATAAATAGAGGAAAATCCTCATTTATTGCACATTCATAAATATACACACAAAACCCGAGCAATATTAATTGCAAAATTCTCTCGGAATCCGAAAGAAAAACCTTAACATTCCGCACTTTTATACATCCGAATACGTTCTAACTTGATCGTCGGAGGCGGAACTCCACCTAACCGGGGTTTTCCGTGGTTTTGCAGGTACAAAAGGTCGACGCACATTCTTGGAATTGTAACTGTCCCGAGGGACTCCAAAAACCCCGAAACATTTGGCGTCGTCTGTGGGGAGAGTACTTCTGAGATGGCTTCACAGCAGTCTGTACCGCCTGTTAATGAGAACCAGCCTTTGGCTGGAGTAGAGGTCTATACAGACCAAGAGAGTGGTGACGACTTCGAAGTCGACACCTATGTGGCCCCAGACGGGTCACTCAGAACAAGACGCACCCGTTCCAAAGAAAAAAGGGAACGGGGGGAAGACAAAGCTGGTTCAAGCAACCCAACCGTCAAGCCAGCTGGGCTACCCCAAGCGGCGGAGGGTGCTGCTCCCGTTACTAGAGACGAACTCATGAAATTCATGACAAGTTTCAAAGGGAAAATCAAGGACCTGATAAACAAGTCAACTGGCACCAACAAGGGTTAGTTAGCCAAAAAGCCTTCTCCCTTAGGGAAAAAGCACGTTAAGGATCGTGTGCCTACTCCTCACCCTAAACCAAAGGGGGAAGATGGGCCCATGATCGACCTTTCAAAGCTCCGTTTCCCTGAATCAGGGAAAAGGAAGGCTATCCGGCAAGTTCAGCCGGATGGATCAAAAAGGACTTTCTCAGATGCCCAGATGTTAATCCAGCAGAAGAGAAGTCAACAGTTGTCTAAGTCGGCCTCAACATCGACTTACCCAGACAATTTCTAGAGTACTTCAATGAAGTATTCGGAAACAAACCGAGAGAGTCAGTCACGCAGCTTGTCCGCACGTATTGGCCCTCAAATTATCCAGTCGGCTTTGTATGTGCCCCAACAGCCATACATGCCATATGGATCACCATACATGCAACCGGCCCTCTTCGGGGGTCAGGCGGCACTGAATGTCCAGCCTATGGACTAGCAGCTCTGGCTGCTAAACCTTGGGGAACAGTCGTCGGCGTTCTCTAGGGAGATAAATGAGGCGGCTCAGCCGGCCAAGGTTAAGAATGTGTTGGTCGGTACCTATGATGGTACCACCAACCCGGAAGACCACCTAATGGCTTACACCAACCTCATGTACTTACAAGGGTTGAATGACGCTGCCTGGTGCCGATGCTTCCCAAAAACAGTGAAGGGCATAGCCCAACGATGGTTTGGCAATCTTCCAGCCGGTTGCATAAATAACTTCAAGATGCTTACATACTTGTTCGCGTCCAACTTCTCTATGAACATCCCAGCCAATAAGACAAGTCTTAATATGGGGGCTATTCAGCAGGGAGATAGAGAAAGGCTAAGGTTCTATAACAGGCGTTTCAATCTGATGAGAATTCAGATTCAGGGGCTGTCTGACGAAGTAGCTTACACATACTTCTTCAAGGGTCTAAAAGACGGGTCAACTTTCAAATTCGACTTAGTTAGAAAGAGGGTGGCTACCCTCCAAGAAGCTCTGACGGAATCCGAAGCCTATATACAGGCAACGGAGCTTTGTGCCATCAAGTAGCCGTCGGACCCTAAAAAGTCCGACAAAAATGAGAGCCGGTTAGCTCAGCCGACCAAAAAAGAAGAGAGCAAGAAAAGAAAAGAAGTCTAAGTGGCGGACAATTCTAGTCAACCGTCCCAGAAGAAAAAGAAAGAGTTGAAGTTGTACATCCCCAAGTACGAGTTCAACAAGGACTGCTCCTCCATCCTCATGGAGATTAAAGACCGGTTGACCATTAAGAAACCGGCTGCAAAAAAGTCCCATCAAAAGCTGGGATAGGAGCAAGTATTGTCATTTCCATGAGGATATAGGCCATGACACTAATAGCTGCTATAGCCTCAGGCGGTTACTAGACCATTTGGCTGGTGAGGGGGCTTTAAAGTCCTATATTCCAAAGTCCAAGGGTAACCTCAGAACAAACAGTGGTCAGCCGCCCAAGAAGCCTGACAACCTTGCTATAAGCTCTAGCACTGATGAAGAGTTAATCATTACTATAGCAGGCGGTTTCGCGGGAGGGGGTCCTACCATCCGGGACACTAAGGACCACATCAGAAAGCTGGAGGTCAACTCAGTGGATGAGGGCCAGGCGTCGAAAGACACCTTCCCTGAGGTCATCATCTCTAAGAAGGACCGGGGCAAGGTCAGGCGGCCTCATGATGACCCCATAGTAATCGAATGTAAGGTTGCCAACCAACGGGTGAGCCGGATCCTCATTGATACCGAGAGCTCGTTTGACCTTATCAGCTATCGGTGCTTGGCGAAGCTCAAGTACAAGCCTAGCAGCATGCACAAAGTCTCTCACCCCTTAGTTGGTTTTGGTGGAGGAGTAGTGCATCCGGTGGGGAGGATTGACCTACCCATCCATTTAGGAGAAAAGGGGGAGAGACGACACATGGTCGTCAAGTTCTTGGTGGTTGAGGAATTGACCGCCTACAATCTGATTTTGGGCCGTCCAACCCTCAACGAGTCCAAGGCAGTCATCATCCCATCCCTCATGCTTATCAAATTTGAGAGGGATGATGGGTCAGTGGGTTCCCTGAATGGGGATCAGAAGACGGCAAGGGAGTGCTATCTCTCAAACGTCAAGCCTACGGTGGCCGCAGCCGGCCAAGGCGAGGAACCTATTGACCTTGACGACTTCAAGGAAGACGCGCCTGCTCCCAAAGCATCCGGCAAAAAGAGAAAGGCGGACCACTTGGTGGCCGTAAAAAAGAGAAGCAATAGCAATCACTGATCGGGGAATAGTCAGATGATCTCTATCCCCAGCCGGCTGGTGAAAATATCGACATTGTTCTTAACGACAGCCGTCTAGAACGAACCGTTAAGGTGGGGACAGTTGCTTTTGCCAAGTTGGGTGCAGACTTGCACCAACTGAGGAATTCAAAGAAATCTTTGCCTTTGAAGTGGAAGAGATGTCAAGCGTCAGCCCTGATTTTACTGTCCACAAACTCGCCGTGGATCCAAAAAAGAAGCCAGTTAGGCAAAAGAAAAGAAATCACGGCGAAGAAAGATCTCAAGCGGTTGTCGCCGAGGTCAAGAAGCTGATGGATGCTGGTTCATTCGGCAATGCTACTACCCGGATTGGGTAGCAAACGTTGTCCTTGTTAAAAAGACGAATGGTACTTGGCGGATGTGTGTCGATTACACAGATCTGAACAAGGCATGTCCGTAGGATAGCTATCCACTTCCAAAGATCGATAGTCTGGTCGACTCTACAGCCGTTCATGCCTTGATGAGCTTCATGGACGCTTACTCAAGCTTCCATCAAATACCCTTGTGGAAAAAAGATCAAGAAAAGACAGCATTTGTCACTGATCAAGGGTTATTCTGTTACACGGTGATGTCGTTTAAGCTGAAGAATGCGCCTGCTACCTTCCAACGAATGATTAATACAGTCTTCATTAATCAAATTGGGAGGAATGTAGAGGCGTACATTGATGACATGATAATCAAATCTAAGCTACAGATGGATCACCTTGCTGACCTCCGAGAAACCTTCACCACCCTCAAGCGGCACGAGGTCATGCTTAATCCCAAGAAGTGTGTCTTTGGTGTTGAGTCTGGGAAATTTCTCGGATTTTTGATTGATCAAAGGGGGATAGAGGCCAACCCGGAAAAGGTACAAGCGGTAATTGACATGAAGTCACCCCGCACTGTCAAGGAAGTTCAAAAACTTACCGGTTGTCTGGCGGCATTGGGGAGATTCCTCAGCCGGTCATGTGATAAGTGTATCTACTTCTTCCAGGCAATAAAAAAGAAGACTAGATTCGAATGGGGGGAAAATGCTGAGGCAGCATTCCAGAAATTGAAAAAGCACCTCCACTCATTGCCATGGTTGGTTATCCCTCTAGTAGGAGAGGTTCTCTATATGTATTTGGTCGTCTCAGATCATGCCCTCAGTGTCGTTCTCCTAGCTGAGAGAGGCGGCATTCAGCTCCCGGTCTATTTCATTAGCCATTTTCTTTGAAATGCTGAGTTGCAGTACCCCTTGGTTGAAAATTTTAGCCTTGCTCTTTTCATGGAAATCAAGAAGTTGAAACCTTACTTCTGGGCACACACTACTACAAAAATAGGCAAAGGAACCTCTAATAAAAGACCTGTTGGTTGATACAACAGGTCTCTTTAATATAAGAGACCTAACATTACTGATAACAGGTCTCTAATGTATCAAAGGGCCAATTGCTTTAGATAGAAAAGAGATAAGAGACCCGTTGTTTATCATAACAGGTCTCTTATGTATGTAAGGGCCCACCCCTCTTAAACCGACTCTCGCCTTTCCTCCGTCCATTCTTTCACCTCCTCTTTCTCTCTTCTCTTCTCACCTTTAATTAAATTAAACAACTCCATTTCCCTTTTCTTCGTTATCCCCTCTTTCTCTCTCTTCCTCTTACCCTTCCCCTTTCTCTGTGCAATTAAGCACAACGAAAGTCCGCTGCAACCATAGGTGGAGTAAAAAACCCCCACAATTTCCAACCTATAATCGTCGCTCATCAGATCAGGAATTCAGTTGCACTTTAAAAGGTCGCTTTCTCTCTCTTCTAGAACTCCATCGTCGTCACCACCTTTTAGGAATTCAGTCCTATAGGCGATTTGAATTCGTCGCCAACAAATCGCGCCGGCCACCACAACGATGCTCTATTCGGTTGATTTTTGTTTTCTACGAAACCCTGATTTCATAATCTCTCCATTTCATCAGTTATAAGTTATAAGTGATCCTAGTTTCTGCAATTAATTCAGAATTTCAGAGGTAATACTAGTAAGAAATCATCTACAATTGAATGTTGGTACTTTTATCTTATCTTTTTTTATTGATTCTTTTTGTTCATGGTGTAGATTTTTGCATCAAAATTACTCCTTTTTTTTTAGTAAATTGGTATTGGAGATTTGTTTTATAGTTTACAAATTTTTTCCCCTGTTTTTGTGAATTCACTAAAACCAAAAGTCCTCCTTGGTATTTGATATTTTGACTCCGACCACCTGCCTTCGTGACCAGACCTCCGACGAGGCAGCGACTAACGACGACGGACGACCTGACCGGCAGACCCCACCTTCGGTTGTGGATTGTTCCTTCACTTTCCCAAAATCTCCAATCAAAATTCAAAGTAAGTTATAACCCTAAATTCCTAATTTGATCAAAATCAGATTTTTGTATTTTCTACTGTGTAATTGTTTATGTTATTGTCTATTTAGTTGTCTAATTGTCTTGTTCTATTAATCTATTATTGATTTGTTGAATGTTGATTTTTGAATGAGTACTTGAGTTGTTATGTGATTTTTTTTTTAAAATTTTAAGTTAATTATGTATTTGTGTTTTTCTGTTTTGTGTCTAATTTTTTTGTTGTTTAATTGTTTAAATGGGTCAGAAATTTGGAATGTTGGAAAATTGAATACTTGGTTGAATAATTGTCTTTTAATAGTTATGGTAATTGATCAATTGAATAGGTGATTAATTAGTTTATTTTTTCTAATTTAATAAGACATGTCACAATTAATCAGGATATAAAGCAAGGCTCTGGATATGTGATATAAAGCACTATATATGCCGAGCAGTTATTAATCAGTTCATAATTTAAAATATAATGATGAATTGGGTATTGGTTTTGAATGTTATTTTGTATTCTTCTTCTTTTTTCTCGATCCTAACTTGTTTATTGGCTTTTAATTGACTAACTTTTTGCATAATTTATATTATTGATCAGGTTATTGACGCTACAAGTTATTCTATTAATGTATTAAAAGTATATGCTTGTAAAATCTTTAAATCAATTAGTTATTAATTATTTTAACAAGTTTCTGTACTTTTAATGTTAATGTAGTATTCTAATACTTGTAAATTTCAATAATAAGTTTATGTAAGTTTCTTTAGTGGATTCCTTCTGTAATTTAAACTTTTTTTTTCCAATAGAGCAGAGTAATGAAATTCAAATTTCAAAATTTAATACCCGTGATAAATTTGTCATGGGAATTTTTATTTTTTTACAAAAAATATATATGGAAGAGACCCGTTGTGTAACATAATGGATTTCTTTGATACTGATAGGTCCTATTTTGCACATGTTTTAGGTGGGTATCTAAGCTCATTTGATTACAAAATTAGAGATCTTTAGTGCAAATTTGCATTATTTGCTTAAGTTGTGCTCTACTACTCTTTGTTTGTGTGTTTTGATGAATTTCAGGTGATTTATATGAAAATGGAGTATGGTTGGCTAATCTAGAGTATAATAATCATGGAGTATGAAAACATATTGCTTAAGAATATCAAAACATGTGTTCGAGACGAACTTAAGTGAAAATGAAGCAAAACGTTGATGAAATACTTGACAAATATGACACATGTTCACTATTATGCTCATAACTTTTGATATATAAATGATAATGGAGTGATTCAAATTGCATTGGAAATTAGACTTAAAGACCTTTCCAACGATATATTACACGCCTCAAACGAAGCTCCAGATATGAAGTTATGACTGATTTAATATGAGTTAAATACAAACTATTTGCTGCAGCCTCTACGTGCCCGATCGGGCATGGTCCGCCCGGTTGGACCGGGCACATAGGAGTTAGATGATTTTTGGTATTTTCGAAGGTAGCAAGCAATTTATGAAGACCGCCCCATGCGCCCGATCGGGCAAGGTCCGCCCGGTTGGACCGGGCACGTGGTGGAAGAAGTGCTACGAAGGAAAGCAACTCCGTACTCTCACCGCCCGATCGGGAGGTGCTTGCCCGGTTGGACCGGGCACAGTTATGCGGCACTCCGTATTATTATTTTCTTATTTTTAGGTCATTAAGGGTATAAAAACCCGTTGCAATCTTCTTTAGAAAACGAGTTTTAATTTTTCCTTTAGTCCTCTTTCTCTCTCTAGAGTTCTAGTTTTATATTTTAAAGCAATTGTAATTCTTTCCATTAGATTTGAGCATTTATCTTCAACAATTTAATTCCGTTCAATTGAAGAATCTTTGGTATTTATTTCTATTTCATTTTTTTCAATTATTTTTGCTTTTCAATTATGTTTTCTATAATTATGATTGTTATTGTTTATTTCATTATGAGTGAGTAGATTTCCTATTCCAAGATCTAGGGTAGCCCAATTATGATTGATGCATGAATTAAAAGTTTAAATTCTCTAATGACTTTTACAATTGCTATGCTAATTTGATTTTGATTATGTCAATACTAGGTTAGACGTAATCTTAGTATTGTGATTATTCCATTGTTTCTATCACAACGAGAGTTGGGTTTAAACAGATTTGAGTAGATCAATTTAAGGTTTGATTTTCAACATGAGAATAGTTGGGTTGATGATTGGGAAGTGAGAGTAATGTGTTTAATGTCTCTAATATGCATGATACCATGAGAATAGGCTTGATTGTATGTCAGAGAAGCCATTGATACTCGAGAGAGGTCCTTGGTATTGATTAGGGTTTACTTTTCCCCATTCAATTGGAATTGTATGTTAGGGGTAGAAATATAATTGCATCATTCGTAATTGTGGTGATACTTGATCTTGGATGTTTTAATTATTTGATTTCTTCATGTTCTTTAGTTTATTTTTGTATTTTCTATACATTAGTTCTTTAGTTAATCGATCATTGTTGAATTCTGCTTAGTAATTACTTGAGTCTAAATAGTTATTGGTGAACCATAGTCTCTTGGGATTCGACCCTTACTTGCCTGTCTACATAGTAGTGGTTAGTTAGGTTATTTTTGTTAGGTACGTGACACGCCTACCAAATTTTGGCGCCGTTGCCGGGGACTAACGGTTTCATCTAGTTATTTGTGATTCGTATTTGCTAAGCTTTTGGTTTGTTGCGTCGGCTATTATTAACTTCTTTTTCTCTTATGGGTTGAAGATATACATGCCTTGGAGATGGATGATTTATTCTCACGTCTTGCATCTAGCAATTGTTTTTGTCACTATCTTTATCATGAAAATCGTGATTGCCCTTATAGTGAGTATTTTGTTCGAGCGCCAAACGATTTTAGAATTTTTCCATTCATATATGATTATTCTGAAAAACGGCTTGTATTGAATGAAATTTATTGGAGGATTCATGACGAATATTATCATAATTTGTATAATACGCCGGAGGAAGAATCATTGGTTAAAAAACCAATGGTTAAAGAGTCATTGGCTATAGAATCAGTGGTTGAGGTATCATTGGTTTCAATAGAAGAAGAATCATTAGTTGTAGAACCTTTGGTTGAAAAGTCATTAGTTGTAGAACCAATAGTCGAAAATTCTTTTTCTTTTGTTAATGGACTTATTCGTCAGCGTAAATTAATAGAGTCGTCATTAGGTGGTGATAAAGAACAAGACTACCTACATACTAATTCTGTTAATTCTAAACTCTTAGCGGATGAAGTAGGAGCTAGTGGCATATTTTCATCTCCTTATTTAAATTTCTCTTTTTACCTTGAGTTATCTTTGTGTGCTCCTAACCTTTTCTATGTAAGGATTATTGTGCTTGCAATTAAGCCCTATATAGTGCTCAATGAAATGTTTGCAGGAGCGTATGATAAGTTACTCAAGGCGTTAAATTCTTCCGATGGAAAAAGAATGGTCAAGCTAAAGACCTTATAAACAAGCGCTTTCGGGAGGCAACCCGCTTTTCGTTTAATTTTTTTTCAATTTTTTATTTATTTATTTATTTTTATTTTTTTTTAGTTTTATCTCCCTTGGTGTCTATATGTCGTTTTTGTGTTGTGTTTGTTATTTTCAGAGAACATCGGTATATAGGAAGAGCGAGATACCGAGAGATTTCATCAAAAGTGGAAAACAAGGTGTTTTGCTCGCTGCCCGGTCAGACCGGGCAAGGCTTGCCCGATCGGGCGCGAGCAATAACGTTGGAAGAATCAAGTGAAGATTGGGAAATCCTCTCCGCCCGATCAGACCGGGCATAACCAGCCCGATCGGGCGCGAACAGCAGCAAGTATTGACGATGATGGTGTTGACGACGATGATGATGATGGTACTGAGCTTGAGTTCGAGTGAGAACTCCGGTATTTCCTACTCCCCACTTGCTGCAATGAGGACATTGCCAAGTGTAGCTTGGGGGAAGTTTGTGCATAGTAGCTTAGGTATGTTCTATGAGTTTTCATTGCTTTGGTTTGTTTGATTTTATTGCTTTTGGTGTGTTTTATTTGCTTTCATAGGTTAGTTTTAATTGCTTTGATTAGTATTTCAGAAAAAAAAAAAAAGAAAAAAAAAAGAAAAAAACTTGAAAATACGAGAATCATGACAATTAATGACCATTGAACTACTTCCCTGTGCCCCTACCCTTAATGATAAAAAGGTTTTGTTTCAATGTTGATTGAAAGGCTTGCATTGTAGACTAAAAGATCATGATTTGACCTTGAATTTGTTGATCCCTAACAGGAGTCAAAGTTATTTAACCATGTATGATTTAGGAGCTTGACTGTGTTAACCGTGAGGCTTGAGCTTTATATATTCATTCTTGTGTGTGTTTAGTTCCTGGTGTAGCATTGATCTTAGTTTTGACTTTAGACTCTTAGTAGTGTGCCGTAATGCATTGCACGTGCACATTGAAATGACGAAGGCCATGTTCATTAGGTAGCCTCCAGACGAAATTAGAACATCCGTTCCCTTCTTGCTTACCCATGTTGTAGCTTGACTATATTTTTCGTAAACTTCACAAAAAATTACCCCTTGGCCCCAATTTGGTTACTTTTCCCAAGTTTAGCTTGGGGGAGCTATATTATGCAGTATTTTGTGTGATTTTAATTTCAAGTTGCAATTGATGAGAGACATATAAAAAAAAAAGAGAGAGAAAAGAAGGAAGACTAGCATGGAGGTTTGTTAAAAAAAAAAAAGAGAATGAATCGAAGAACAAAGAAGGAAAATCTTGTACTTAAAATGAAAGAAAGTGTCTTTGTTCTCGAGAAAAGAAAATAAAAAGAAAAGAAAATAAAAAAGAGAAAAAAATGTTGATGTGAATAAAATAATAAAAGGAAGCTTGAAGTTAGAAAGAAATGTGAAGAAGTAATGGGTGCTTTTATTGTAGTTGGGTTTGTGTTTTGTTGATTGAAAAATGGTGAATCGAGGTGTGACTCATTGCATTGGATAGCTCCCCGATTAGGCTAATATAGCCCACATTTCCCAAATTATTTTCCTACCCATTCTTATTCCCGGCCTACGTTACAAGCTTCATAAGTCCTTCCGATCTTCGTGCATAGCGTTGTGTTCATGTGAAATGAGTCTTTTGTCAAAATGTTGAAGTATATGTTGCATTTCGAGTCGACATTGACTAGGTTGAGAGATATTATAACCCTCCAAACATGGGAGTGTTGTGAGATGGGGGGATTGCATTATTGGTGGGGATGGTGAGAGATCGAGCTCATTTTTAGCTCGCCACATAAAAAGTGTGTTAAGTGACCACCGATGTGAGATACTCTAGTCATCGATTCTTGAAATATACATGGTTGGTCTCGTTTGACGATTGATTAGGTGGATCGACGGTTTGAGTAATTTAATGGTTGGCTAGGATGCATGCTTGTTTGATTTCGATTTTGAGTCGTGTTCTATATTTGCATTATGGGGTGAAGTATGTTGTTTGGTTGTTGATTATCTTTGATCATCTTACTTGAGGACAAGCAAGAGTTTATCTTGGGGGAATTTGATAGGTCCTATTTTGCACATGTTTTAGGTGGGTATCTAAGCTCATTTGATTACAAAATTAGAGATCTTTAGTGCAAATTTGCATTATTTGCTTAAGCTGTGCTCTACTACTCTTTGTTTGTGTGTTTTGATGAATTTCAGGTGATTTATATGAAAATGGAGTATGGTTGGCTAATCTTGAGTATAATAATCATGGAGTATGAAAACATATTGCTTAAGAATATCAAAACATGTGTTCGAGACGAACTTAAGTGAAAATGAAGCAAAACGTTGATGAAATACTTGACAAATATGACACATGTTCACTATTATGCTCATAACTTTTGATATATAAATGATAATGGAGTGATTCAAATTGCATTAGAAATTAGACTTAAAGACCTTTCCAACGATATATTACACGCCTCAAACGGAGCTCCAGATATGAAGTTATGACTAATTTAAGATGAGTTAAATACAAACTATTTGCTGCAGCCTCTACGTGCCCGATCGGGCATGGTCCGCCCGGTTGGACCGGGCACATAGGAGTTAGATGATTTTTGGTAATTTCGAAGGTAGCAAGCAATTTATGAAGACCGCCCCACGCGCCCGATCGGGCAAGGTCCGCTCGGTTGGACCGGGCACGTGGTGGAAGAAGTGCTACGAAGGAAAGCAACTCCGTACTCTCACCGCCCGATCGGGAGGTGCTTGCCCGGTTGGACCGGGCACAGTTATGCGGCACTCCGTATTATTATTTTCTTATTTTTAGGTCATTAAGGGTATAAAAACCCGTTGCAATCTTCTTTAGAAAACGAGTTTTAATTTTTCCTTTAGTCCTCTTTCTCTCTCTAGAGTTCTAGTTTTATATTTTAAAGCAATTGTAATTCTTTCCATTAGATTTGAGCATTTATCTTCAACAATTTAATTCCGTTCAATTGAAGAATCTTTGGTATTTATTTCTATTTCATTTTTTTCAATTATTTTTGCTTTTCAATTATGTTTTCTATAATTATGATTGTTATTGTTTATTTCATTATGAGTGAGTAGATTTCCTATTCCAAGATCTAGGGTAGCCCAATTATGATTGATGCATGAATTAAAAGTTTAAATTCTCTAATGACTTTTACAATTGCTATGCTAATTTGATTTTGATTATGTCAATACTAGGTTAGACGTAATCTTAGTATTGTGATTATTCCATTGTTTCTATCACAACGAGAGTTGGGTTTAAACAGATTTGAGTAGATCAATTTAAGGTTTGATTTTCAACATGAGAATAGTTGGGTTGATGATTGGGAAGTGAGAGTAATGTGTTTAATGTCTCTAATATGCATGATACCATGAGAATAGGCTTGATTGTATGTCAGAGAAGCCATTGATACTCGAGAGAGGTCCTTGGTATTGATTAGGGTTTACTTTTCCCCATTCAATTGGAATTGTATGTTAGGGGTAGAAATATAATTGCATCATTCGTAATTGTGGTGATACTTGATCTTGGATGTTTTAATTATTTGATTTCTTCATGTTCTTTAGTTTATTTTTGTATTTTCCATACATTAGTTCTTTAGTTAATCGATCATTGTTGAATTCTGCTTAGTAATTACTTGAGTCTAAATAGTTATTGGTGAACCATAGTCTCTTGGGATTCGACCCTTACTTGCCTGTCTACATAGTAGTGGTTAGTTAGGTTATTTTTGTTAGGTACGCGACACGCCTACCAGATACCTTCCAAAGAGACCTGTTATGTTACATAGCAGGTCTGTTTCCCTTCTTAAATTAGTAATCTAACTACGCTCAAAGAGACCTGTTGTCTCACTTATTAGGTCTCTTATTAATCATAAAGAGACCTATTCTACTGAACAGATCTCTTTACCAAAGATACCTATGAGCTAGAGACCTCCTCTTAACAGGTCTCTTAGGCCTATTTTAACAGGTCTCTTCGACCTTTTTTGTGGTAGTGACATCCGGTGGTGGTCTACAAAAACCAACCCCTCAAGCTGCCAATGGCAACTTTGGAGTCATCCGGCAAAATTCTCAAATGGGTCATTGAAATGTAAAGTCTAGAAATAACTTTTGAACCAAGAAAGGCAGTGAAAGGTCAGGCATTCGCCGACTTCATTGTCGAAATGACAAGGTCGGCTCAGCCGGAAAATGTTGATCAGGTTTGGAAGTTATATGTAGACGGGAGCTCTACTATGAACGGTTGTGGTGCAGGCGTAATTTGCAAGTCTCCGGAAGGGGACAAATATGAATATGCAATACGGTTCAAGTTCTAAGCCTCAAATAATGAGGCGGAATATGAGGCCCTGCTAGCCGGCATCCGTATGTGTAAGGCGGTAGGGGCAAGAAAGGTAGACGCCTGCTCTGATTCTTAATTGATCGTTAGCCAATACCATGGTGACTACGAGGCCACCCATCCGGCTATGATCAAATGTCTGCAGGCGGTCAAAGACGAGGCCGAAACACTTGACGAATTTCATCTAAGTCAGGTGCCCAGGTCAGAAAATAATCAGGCGGATGCACTGTCTATGTTGGCATCATCCGCCTCTTGTGATACGCCTAGGTTAGTCTTTTGGGAAGTCGTGGAAAAAAGAAGCATTGAATATGATCCCATTGGAGTTCTAGACCGAAGCTCGACCTGGATAGATGTCATTCGGGCTTATCTAGCAGACGGCAATTTGCCGGATGCCCCTTCAAAAGCGGCTGCATTGAAGAAGTGCGCCGCAAGTTTTGAGATCCATAATGGAGAACTCTTCAGGAAGGGTTACCTCCAGCCGCTGCTGAAATGTGTTACCCAAGAAAGGGGGAAAGAAGTTCTAAAGGATCTACACTCAGGCTTTTGTGCATCACATATAAGCGGCAGAACTCTAGCAAAAAGGGTTAGGCGGCAAAGCTACTTTTGGCCCACTCTTGAGGTAGACGCCATGGAAATGGTGAAGAAGTGTGACAAGTGTCAAAGATTTGGAAAACTCATACACCGTCCGGCCACTGATTTGACAGTTATCTACAGCCCGCTTCCATTTGCAAAATGGGGCATGGACATCCTGGGTCCATATACGCCTGCTACAGTCGGACGGAGGTACATTTGTCGCTATAGATTACTTCACCAAATGGGTTGAGGCAGAGGCGGTCAAGGGCATTAAGACAAAAGAAGTCATCTCCTTCATTTGGAGAAACATCATCACCCGGTTTGGGGTACCTATGTCTATGGTCTTTGACAATGGCCCTTAGTTTGAAACGCCTACCCTCAAGAGCTGGTTAAGGGATCTCACATTGTTTTGCATCAATCGGTCGTCCCTAAGCGAACGACCAAGTTAAAGCCTTCAACAAGCTCATCTCAGACGGCATTAAAAAGAAAATTGAAAGAGCTGGCGGGCTATGGGAAGATGAGTTGCCTCATGTCCTATGGGCCATCAGAACAACTGAAAAAGGGGCAACCGGTGAAACCCCGTTTCTCATGACATACGGCACTAAAGCCGTTCTACCTATTAAGCATTACGATCCAACACTTCGAATCATGCTCTATGATGAAGAGGCCAATTGGGAGGCCATGCGTCTAACATTGGATTCACTCCCGGAGCGCAAGGGCAATGCCGCCTTGCGTCATGAGATATACCGTCTGAGAATGACGAGAGCCTACAACAAAAGAGTGCACAAACGACCCTTAAAAGTGGGGGACTTTGTGTTACGGAAAATGGAGGTCATCGGAAAAAGGGGTTAGCCTCTCAATTATGGTACAACCGGCAAAAAAGTAAATTGTATAAAAGCACCTCAACCGGCTAATTACCTCAGCAAGCAGCGAGTTGATACGGTCAATGTTGACCTGGTGCACACCCGGCACCGCCTCCTTTTCGGACCGAGTGAGGGTCCTCAGCATCCTCTTGGCATATTGTTGGAGGTCAGGCCAACCAGAAGAGGTATCTGCATCAACAGATTTATTTGTTAAGTATTGAGCATAGGCTGTACCTAAATTCTGCCGGCTTCCTAAAGAATCCCAATATTAGGTAGCTTAGGCCTTGACTCGCATAGGCCCAAGAGGCCAGGGGGGATCAAAGGTGAAAGTCATACCTTCATTTCCAAGCTGAGAGGTCATCCCACCCCCAGGCGCATTGGAACCGGTCGCTACAGCAAACTGCCGGCTTGAGGGAGTTTCAGGCTCCTACGTCTCAACCTTAGCCGGCCTTGTGTTTAGGCCAAGGCCTTTCAGGATTTTGCCTACTGAGGAAGGCCTTTCAGGCACAGGCGGCCTTCTGGAAGAGGGAGGGGCAGCTGGAGTCCTCTTGGACTTGGAAGGAGGCTGGGAGGGGTCCTCGCACGGTCTTTTTAGCATCTTGGTTAGGGAGAGAGGAACATTCTTGCTCCCCGTTTGAAAAAGAAACAAAGCAACCGGTTAATATCAGATTTGACATCAAACTATACAGACGGTAATATCAGCCGGAGCTTACCCCATCATCCTTGGCCGCCAGTTGGGCCCTCTTCTTCTCTAACTGATCCTTCCGAATCTGAGCAGCCGATTTAGCGGGTGTCTTCTCTGGAGGCACCATCTCTAATCCTTTCTCTACAAAGGAGAAAATCAAAGTCAAAATCCATTCAAGCATGATACAGACGGCATAAAGTGTCGATTATCAGTCAACATACGTCTACTAAACGTTGTGCTAAGGCCACAGGCGGAAAGGAACGCCTCGTACTTTAGCCAGTTCGGATGAGGGACCCAATTCTTGGGGACAATGACTTCAGTCCCATCATCCAAAGGCATGGAGGTCTTCTTGAAGAGCCCTGTCTCCATTATTTGCATCCAAGCCTCATCCGATACTTTGAGAAGGGCGCATTTCTTTCCAAGGAGAGACGGGTGCTTGCTGTAGTACTGACGCAGCCGGTGGTTTAGACGCAATGATGGGGAAGAAACCAAGTAAAACTTTCTCTTCCAGCTGCTCCACTTTGACGGCTTGTCAAGCGTCATCATGTTTTCCAGATGCGTGGTCAACGTATACCATGCATTCCAGCCGCCTGGGGCATGACTGAGGTAGTGCATATGTGCAAACGCCTCCCAGCTAGGCGTTATGTCCTGCATCTCGCAGGCAGCAATGTATCCAAATATATTCACCCAAGGATTGGGTGTTAACTGCCAAACGCCAAGGTCGTAGCCTCTTATAATGGCTTTTATTGTATTATGGAGGGGGAACCGGAGGTTGGCTTTGAATGCCGCCTCATAATAGCATAAATATTCGTCGGAATGATCAAGGTCGTCATCCCAGACGACGGTTACCTCTACAGGCGGCACTAAAATTTCCCATCCTTCCCCAACCGGGCGCTTCTGTAAAAATCCGGGTAAGGTAGCATTTAGAGTGACCACATCCCTTGCGGTCATGTGCGCCTCTGCTGGATTATTGATTGGGGCCATTTATACGCGTCCTCATCTCCTTGGGGGGCATCGGCTCCAAGGAACACTCTGAAGAGTCTGATTGTTGGACGGTCTCTTCACCGCTTATATCCTCGAACTCCTCTAAAATATCATCACTGGGCGTGCTAGGTACACCTGGATGGTCATACTGTACAAGGTCAGCCGGAGCTTCGGCTGAGCTGTCTGATTGGTAGTCGAGGTCTACAGTCGTCCGTCTCGTCCGAGCCATTCTGTCCTGCACATGAACAGAGACGGTCGGATTCGCAGAAGAGTAAGGGTGGTCCAAACACCCCCAAATGGCATCCCCAATCCTAGACTCAGCCGTATCAGGTGACCAGTTGAAATCTGTCCTAGGCCGTGCCGTGTGTGTGTTGGGTGAGTCCATTATTCTTTACAAGCTATACAACCGGGAAAACTCAAAAAAGTTGCAATGGGTAGAGACGGTACCTCGAAAAAGTTTTGAGTTTGGGGGAGGTTGACTATCTGGATCAGCAGCCAAAACTCTCTTTATTGCTTGCTAGATACCCAGACTGTTGCCCGGATGTACCCACTTGAAGAGTAACTAAAAATTGTAGAAAAACCCAAGCGTTCCTCTGAAGTTTTGATTGAAGATACCCCAAACGATTGACCGGCTGTGGGTGTACTAAAATCTAGGAAGATGTCAAAGGACCCTAGGAGGTCTTAATATGTTTTGAATGAAGAAGCACTCAGACGGTAATCGGTTGAGTAAAGAAAAGGAAGACGGTTGTGCAAGAACTAGCAGCCGGTATCAGAGCGCACTTTTTCTCTCAGAAAAATTTCTTAAAAAATTGCATAGTGTGAGAATGAGGGGAGGGGGTCTCTACTTATAGAGAACCCCAGAAGGCGAACCATCACCTTCCAAGTTCAAATTCAAATTCAAAAAAAAAGAGAGAAAAGGAGACGAAACGTCACCTCCTCAGAGCATGACACCTGTCAGGTGCCACGTGGCAAGCCACGTCACACCTGTGAGGGGCAAATGTTTAGGGTAAAAATACCCTGTCCACGTGGACCAATCGCGTGCTGAAACGTGTCAGCATCAGAGAGGCTCTGAGAGAACCAACCCCTTGGTGACACGTGGCACTCCAACCCATGAAAGGGGAACTGATCTCCTTACACTATAAATAGAGGGAAATCCTCATTTATTGCACATTCATAAATATACACACAAAACCCGAGCAATATTAATTGCAGAATTCTCTCGGAATCCGAGAGAAAAACCTTTACATTCCGCACTTTTATACATCCGGATACGTTCTAACTTGATCGTCGGAGGCAGAACTCCACCCAACCAGGGTTTTCCGTGGTTTTGCAGGTACAGACGGTCGATGCACATTCTTGGAATTGTAACTCTCCCAAGGGACTCCAAAAATCCCGAAACAACTTTCATGTAATATTGAATGGAAGAAGAGAGCTGATATCGAGGTTTTGGATATTGAAATGGGGTTTTCTTTTCTTGCTAAAGAATATCTTCCTAAGAAAGTGAAGGAAGTCTTAGGAAAATGAAATTTTGAGATTTTTAAACGATATGTATGTGTTTAGGAGGTAAAGTAGTAAAGAAAAATTAAGAAAGTATAGAATCAATTGATAAGTGTTAAACTTATATGAGTATGTAATGGAAAATTTACGTTCAATATCATATCATTTGCATTATGTATACTGCATCAAATTTCCTTCATCATTTTTTTGCATTGGCTGACCTTTATTTATCAAGAGTGTCATTTTTATCATTCTTTATACTTCTCTAGGGAAGGACTTTTCATGGTTCCCCTCATGTGAGTTGTAGGTTATAAGATGGCATGACCACTAGGTACTACCTGGCTTTCTAGTAATTATTTAAAGTTCTGATCAGTTGAATACTTACGAAAAGGGAGGATGGGTAACTAGCCAATATGCCCACTGGGGTATTTATCCATGAGACATGTTGAATTAATTTTTTTTAATTGAGTCATTCATATCAAAATAAGTGTGAACAATATGTATTTTTCGTCTATGTCAAAGCTTGACTTTAATACTGAAGAAGAGAAAGATATTGTGGAGCAGGTTTTAAAAAATGCAATTCTTTGCTTGATTAAGGAGGACAGGGGTCTTCCTGCTATTGAATTGATGTTGTCAATTCTTCAATGGGGCATTGCTGCACCTTGTTTGAACTCCTTTTCCAAGAAGGGCTTGTGAAGGCCCAATTTGTCACCAAAACTGTAAGCTATCTAGCATATAGTAGTAATTACTACCTTTCTTTAATAGATAAGACATGTCTTCTCTATATTGGTAACTGCTTTACTTGATATTTTGCAAATTTTCATGCTATCCAGTAGCAAATTCCATAAACTTGTTGTTAGAAAGTGTGACACTAGTTGATACAGAAAAAATTAGCTTGTTAGGTCCTCGGTCATTGAAGTTTATGTTTGTATTTAACTGTTGTAACTCATTAACTCTGCTGCTTGCTTTGTTTTTGCAGTTTGCAATGGGCTTAAATATCCCCGCAAAAGCAGTTGTTTTTCAATGGTAAAAAAAATTGATGGTGATAATCATCATTACATTGGATCTGGTGAGTATATTCAGGTGAATGAAATTATCTTTCCCATGACCTATATTATAGTGCATCTGATAATTGTTTGATTTTGTTTTTACGCTTTGATTTTTCAACTTTTTTAAAGATGAGTGGAAGAGCTGTTGGTTGGGCTTTTAAAATTCTGTCTATTTCCAACCAACTAGTCCAATGTTTAAAACCACTTCAACCCAATTTAAAATACTTAGTTGCGCCAATTAATTTCTCATATTAATTTATACACACTAGTTTGATGATTAAATACAGTAATTGATTTCATTAAATACAAAATAAATGAATCATTTCAATTTATAAATAAAATATATAATTTATATATAATAATATAAAATATACAGGGTATTACATAGTGTTTGAGCCATCATCATTCGTCGTGGCCGGCAGCTTAGGTTATGTCCGTAGAGTCACCTTGGACTGTAGGACGTACGATTTTAGCAACCTTTTCTCAACCAATTTGTCCAACAACCTCTTCAGACTGTAGCATTCGTTGGTATCATGACCCACATCCTCATGAAAGTGACAGTAGTTGTGTTTGTCACAGTACTTGACCAGACCTTTCATCGCCTGGGGCTTATCAGAATACACTCAGCTCTTGCTTTCCATGAGGATGGACTAGCAATCTTTATTAAAATCATACTGGGGGACGTACGGTTTAAACTCTTTCTTCTTTTTCTTAGACGGCTAATTGGAGTCATCAACTTCCCATATATCTTTTCTTTTCTTGCTCTCTTCTTTTTTCCGAGCCGGCTGTTCATGCCGACTCTCTTTTGTTTTTACAGATCTCTTGATCTATTTGCTTGCTAGTAGCTCTACCGCTTGAATGTAAGCTTAATCTTCTCTCAAGGCTTTTGTAAGGGTAAATATCCTCTTCCGGATGTGGTTGAACTTGAAACCTTAAAGCCGACCCATCTTTCAAACCCTTAAAGAAGTCTGTATATGCAACTTCATCAGACAGCTTTGGAATCTGAATTTTCTCCAGGTTGAACCGTTTGACATAGGATCTCAGCCCCTCTCTATCTCCTTGAACTAACGCACCCAAGTCCATGCTTGTTTTCTTGGCCGGTTTGTTCATGGAGAAGTTAGAGGCGAATAAGAACGCCAAAATTCTGAAATTGTTGATGCATCCAGCAGGCAAGTTGTCGAACCACTGCTGGGCTATGCCCTTCAGTGTTGTCGGGAAGCATCTACACCATGCAGCATCATCCTAAATACATCAGGTTAGTATATGTCATTAGGTGATCCTCTAGGTTGGTTGTGCCATCATAGGCACCAACCAAAACATTTTTAACCTTAAATGGCTAAGCCGCCTCGGTTATCTCCTTGGAGAACGCATAAGGCTATATTCCAAGTTTTAGCAATCGGAGCTGCAAGTCCAAAAGCTGGACCTGTTGTGCCGCTTGACCTCCAAAGAAGCCAGGTTGCTGGAATGTAGCCCCAAATAGGTCGTATGTCTGCTGAGGGACATACGGTGCCAGTTGTATGATATGCAGGCCAGTGTGGATGGATTGACCGCCTAACATATTAACTTGTCTGGTATGGGAATACTTCAGTGAAGCATTCCGGAATGTGTCGTCTGGCATGGACGACGTTGATGTCGTATCAGACAATTGCTGCAATTTTTTGCGCTCATTAAGTTCCCGAGCGTCTTTGTAAACTTTCTTATTGTCATCCGACTCCTCATGTTGGATGGGATTCCTTTTAGGTGTCTGCGGGAGACAATGGTTTGCCTAGTCAATTGTTGGTTGACCCTACTCGGATAGAGACGACTTTTTGGCCGACTGACTCTTGCTTGGCCCAACATTCTAATGAGTGTTGGCTTTCATCATACTCTTGATTTCGCCTTTGAATTTCATCATGAACTCCATGAATTCCGACCGCATAATGTGAACGGGAGGAGTCGGCCCTTCCTGAAGTACGGGACTCCATTAGGGTTCCTTTCTTTCTCATCCTTTGACCGGATGCGCCTTACTTTAAGGGAGTCATCAAATGGGTCTATATTGGCCTCTGCCTCTACCTCCGTCTCAGTATCTGTATCGAATTCAATATTGAATTCTACCTTATTCGGGCACTTCATGTGGTACATGATCTTTAGAAGCCATCTTAAAGGTACTATCCCCACAGACGGGGCCAAATATTTTGGGGTTTTTTTGCAATGTCCTCCCGGAGAGTTACAACCGGATGCTCTGTACTTGAAACAAACGGAAGCTCCGATTTTTTGGAGTTGCGCCTCCGACGGTCAAGTTAGTGCCGAAATGAAGAAGTAGGCGGAGATTAAAAGTAGAAAGTAGTTTTCTCGATTTTCGAGATAAGTGCAATGAATGCTGTAATAATTGATGAATAGTGAATCCTTACTCCCACTGTCATAAATGTGCAATATTTATAGGAGTGTAGGAGTGCGTGCCCATTAGGCCATTTTAACCTAAGTAAATGGACTGCGTCGTTTTTACTGCTCCTCAAGATTTAGGCCTAAATGCCGACATTTCCTCAATGATGATGGATGCCACGTGTCATGCCCTGGTTGGCTCATTTTGAGCACTAGCTATGGTGACACGTGTCTAAGGTATTTTTACCCTAAAAAACTACAATTTTTGTTTTTTGGTTTTATCTTCTCCTTTTGAAAATTTATGATGGTATAGTGTATAATTGCATAGGAAAAAAGATGGAAAGCAAAGGTGAAAACACAAATGACAATACCAAATCTTCTTCCAAACCATCGACAACCGCAAGTTGTTCCCAAAATACAGTAGATAATGCAGAAGATAGTGCTGAAGGAACGAATAGAAGAGAGCTAAGAGCAAACTAATTTGGAGGATCCTTCTATTTTACCCCGAACTAGTAGACATACATTATATCAAAAGCTGAGATACTTTTACAAGCAAATGAGTGGGGGATGTAATAAAAGCATAGTGCAACTATTGTTTTAAGAAACTTTTTGGAGGATCGAGAGCGGGAACAAGTCATTTGACAGATCATGCACTACAAAATTAAGTCAATATAGCCACAACTGAAATTTGTTGCCATTCACCAAAAATCCGTTGCCAACTCTAGTTAGCAACGGGTTGGAAATGAAAAGTTGTTGTTGTTAAAAGGCTTGTTGCCATGGGATTTTGGCTATCAGTTGCAAAACAATTTTGTAGCAATATTGCATTCATTTACTTATAGTATCCATGATGGTTGATGTACTTGGTGCACGCGTTGCCAACTTTGGCAACATATTACCATTGGTTGTTGCTAAAAGTGGCAACAAATTATTGATGTAAAATTTATATCTAACACGGCTCGGCATGTAAGACTATTTGAATCCCCAGTCTCAAGAATCACAATTGGTAGGAGTCGAACCTGTGACCTCAAAGTCACGTGGTGAAACTCTTACCAACTATACCAAGTACTATTTGTTTACTTCTACGCACATAATTAATAATAAGTGAAAGAAATATTAGAGATGGAATTGAACTTAAAGACAAAATTAAAAATCCATCTCTAAATTACATAATTTACAAAATTCATCTCTAAATTACGGAGTACATAATTCGTCTCTAAAACAATTTAGAGACTGAATTAAAAATATGTCTCCAAATTAGGGACAGAATTAAAAATATGTCTCTGAATTAGTGACGGAGTTATCAGTCTCTAGTTTAGAACATTTGAAACCCGCACTGCCGAATTGCTATCCCTATATGTGTTAATAAAATAAGAAATTATAATCATCACCCGCTAAACATCCGATCCACCCGTTTCACTCCCGGATGACGGATGGATTGGATGCGGGTGATGGGTTTTGCGGGTGGCGGGTTGATTGGGTGAAGCGGATAGAGTGAGCGGATGGATGCGGATGAAGCTCCATCCGATTCGTTGCCATTCTTAAACGACATTATCTACGCTTCTGAAAAACAATTCCTCTCTCCAAATTCATCTTTGATTTTGTGGAGTATGTGAAAAGAACGAAACTCTGTTATTTTCAAGAACTAGCTTAAATCCTATGCCGCGCATGATTTTTACAAATTATGTAATGGAAAATGTTAATTCAATCATACGCAACTTTAACTTGCCAAAAGAAAAAAAAAACTTCAATTTAAATAATTAATTTGTACTCATACCAAAAACATTAATTTGTTAATGCATTAGACTTTATTAAAAAAATAACAAAAGAGATCTAGATATTATGCGGTTAATACCTGTATAATAAACTTATATACCTTTTGTCCCTTATTTTTATTGATACTCTTTGAATGATAAAAAGTTTAATGCAAATTAATTAATTTTTTTTTATTTTACTATGTGATAAAAATAATTAATTTTTATAATCAATTTTTCTATTAATAATTATTGAATACTATATATGAAGTTTTATAGTATTATACCAACTGTTTTTTAATAGGTTATTGCAAACATTTATATTATAGGTAGTATTATTAAAGTAGGGAAAGAAAAGCAGGGAAGAAAAATTGTATTACTGACAGATTAATTATTATATTAAAACAGTTAAGATATGTATTGTATTATTATTATTATTATATTATTATTATTATATTATTATTATCATTATTATTATCTTGATATTATTAATAAGAATTTTAAAAGTAGAAAATAATTTATATACATTTACAGAAAATATGATTGTCAAATTAGAAAATGTTACATATTATAAAAGCCTGAATTTTGACAAAAAAAAAAGAAGAAAGAAATGAAGAAAAAAGACCGAAACATATGTCGTTTCTGATTCGCTTTTAGTGTAGATGAATTGAATATTCAATGAATAAAAAAATGATGTATTTTTATATTTAAAGATATGACATAATATATAATATACGAAATGTGAAGTAATTGGTATGGAAAATATTTTATATAAGAATATAGAAAATTTGTGAATCATATTTTATGTAAGAATATGGAAAATATTTCATATAAGAATATGGAAAATTTGAGATATTTGCTATAATATAAATGACATGAATCTTTTTTATTGTATGAAAAAAATATATGTTGGTCAAATAGGAAGGTTATATTATTATAATAATATTCTAAATATAATTCTAAGAAGATTTGATGAAAAAAAAAAAAAAGAAAATGAGTGCTTTGGAGGGGAAATAAACAACACTATGAATGACACTTCCTGGTGTCTGTTTTAGTATTATGTTATTAATGAGACTTTGAACATCCCTCGAAGTTTTCACTGAGCGCAATTTTGCATTCAAAAAGTGGAATTGCTGTATCCTCATATATACATCTTTAGCTCGGGATCTCCAATGTAGAGATCCGAAACCTATCATTACCACCCAAACCCTCCTAATATAACCCCTATGTAGTTGCATGGGAGGCTCCTCCTCTCAACTCCTTCAAACTCCAGTTCAATGGTTCGGTCAAAAACAATTCAATAGTAGCAGAAGCCATCATCAAAGATAGTGATGGTACACCCATTGCATCCCAAGCTTTCAACCTTGGCACCACCAACAAACATAACAGAAGTTTTAGGTTCTCACGGGAATTATCCTCAGCCTCTAATAAGGGATACAAAATTTTCAAATCAAAGGAGACAATCTCCTAGTTATCAAAGCAGTGAGCGGTAACTAGTCGACCTTCGAATGCTTTAGAATGGCCCTCGTGAGGAAGAAGTCCTAATCCGTTAATTTTTTCTTACCCTATAAAACAGTAATAAATAAATAAACAACAAGAACAACCAAAAAAAAAAAAAAAAAAGCGAAGCCTAAATGACCAAAGTGTCCTCAATATTGGACTAACTCATCTCTTGATTGTGTACGGCTCCAGAGTCCAGCCCACAATAGCTCTGGGCTAGGTTGCTAAACATTGAAACAACTCAACTCCGTATTTTTATTTTATCGGGGTTTTTTCATTTCTTTTCGTTTTCGCACTCTTCCAGAACTCTCTCTTCATACAATCGCCTTGAACTAGGATTATCAAACACATTCTTTGAAGAAAAAACTCCCTTGATTCAGCAAAAATGGCGACTGTTATGCAGAAAATCAAAGATATCGAAGATGAGGTAATCTAATCTATATCTGTTTTCTGCCACTCTTTACTTATTTTTAATTAATTTTTTTTAGTATTTAATTTGTTATAGTTTATTGCTATTTGAAATTTATTTGGTGGTTAATTTTGTTTAAATTTTAGTTGTGCAGTTAATTGAGATGATTTTTATGCAATTTAATTTAGTTTTGTGGTATTGAATCTGTTATAATTTTATTTCAATTTGAAGTTTATTTGGTGGTTAACTTTGCTCAAATAATAGTTGTGGACAAAGTTAATTGAGATGAGTTATGTTTGTTATAATTAGATTTCTGTATTATTCTTAAAGCAATGGTGTATTTGATATTTGGATTCGTCGGAGTGACAATATATTTATTTCATGCAGATGGCAAGGACCCAGAAGAATAAAGCTACTGCCAATCATCTTGGATTGTTGAAGGTAATTATTGCTTAGTAATTAAGCTTTTTATCGAATTACGAAAGTTAATTTTTTTTTTTTGTGGCATTGACATTATAGGGATGGGTGTACATAGTTGTATTAATTTTGATTTGAGAGGTGAACAAATAAGCTTCTCATAGCTATAAGTATGTACTTAAAAAGAGCAAAGATATTGAGAATAGGTGAGCTAAAGAGTAAGTAGGAAAAATATTTTGTTTCGGCTATTGCATCAAAGATTGCTCTAAGAATATCTTATTTAAAAAATCTTTATAAATACATAATTAGAGATATTATGGTCAAATTGTGCGTTGATAACATGCACAATCATAATAAGATAATAAACAAAGGGAGCTGTTATTAATGTGTATTTGCCAAATATTTTCTTCTTTTTTTTTTTTTTTTTTTTTGGGGTTTTAAGATAATTTTTCTTGGATACAAAATTATAGATATTTGGCGATAACCAAATAGAATTGAGGAGTTGTGGTCCATTCTTAATTTTTAATGATATGATCTTATGTGACATGATTATTACAAGAATTAAGTGTTTAGCACCTAAAATAAGGGGAAGGGAACAAAGTCTAAGGCTTAGTTTGATTATAATCAACAGGGAATATTATCTATAGCTAATTGTAATCATTATTATTTGTTTAGTACCTAAAATAAGGGGAAGGGAACAAAGTCTAAGGCTTAGTTTGATTGTGATCAACGGGGAATGTTATCTATAGCTAATTGTAATCATTATTATTAATGTTTAAGAAGCTTATGTATATGAGGTCATTTTAATTCCTAAAAACTAGTTATGATAAGTAAAAATCTTTTTTAATTAATTCTAATCAATAACATTTAGTATGAATCGGTGAAAATCAATATTGTATACAACAATATATTTATTTCTTTCATTTCTAAAAGCTCTTAACATTTACTTTTTGTATACAAATTACGATAATTGTAGAGAGTGTTGATGTGGTGATTGGGTGTATGAAAATGGTAAATACAATAAGATTGTAAAAAGGTAGTCAGGTGTAAAACCATTTGGAAAAAGTAAGAGGGAGTGAGTGAAAATGTGTAAGTATTGTGGGTAAGAGGGGTAAGTTGGATAAAGGATTTTGCCAAAAATGAAATAAGTAAAGGTGTTTAGAAGAAAAACAGAAAAATGTATGAACTTTAACAAAGAAGGTAGTATTTGTTAATCACTTAACACCAATTTTAATCACTAATATATCTAACACTTTTTTACTCAAGTTACTCAACACTATTACTAAATACTAAATACTAAATACTAAATACTAACTCTACTTTAACTTTTGTGATTTAACTATGACGAAACATAGACATATAAGATCTTGTTAAATTTGTGTAAATGTATGTTTTCATAATACCAAAATAATTAGAGACATTCACATTAGTTATTAGTTTAATCAATAAAATCTTTTCATTTTAGTTGAATTCAGGTGAAGAGTACAAAGCCTTAGTGGTAGATTGTCAAACAAACAATTTTGTTTTTATGTCAAGATGAGGTGCACTAGCCCCCCCCCCCCCCCCCCCTATTTCCTTCACTCAAAATGGCAAAATATTACTTTCATTTCTTGTTCGCCTTCAAACACACTTCTATTTTTTTTTTTTAATTAATTTATTTATTTATTTATTTCATTCCTTCCACCTTATAATGAAAGTCCTCGAGCTTTCCCTCTCTTATATCATTAACTCCTCTCACGTAACTTTTAGAAATTTGCATTTTCTTACAATCCCTTTGATACCTTTGCAAAATTTTAACAATTCCTAAAGTAAAATGCTACTTGAAAGTACTATATTTTTCCTTGCTTAAACTTTTGTCCCTAAATAAGTCTTATTTTACCTTTATATATATATATATATTTTTTATATATATATATATATATATATTATATATATATATATATATATATATATATATATATATATATATATTATATATATATAGAAATGGGATCATGTGAGAACCCATGGCTTAGGTGAGAACCATTTAAGGGTGAAAACCCATCTTACACCATCCATTTTTATGTTATGGATGGTTGAGATTAAATCTTGGTGTTATGACTTGTGCAAGTGGGCCTCCTTTTTTTTTGTATTGGGACACACAATCTGTCAAAGCCTGTCATTATTGCATGCTTTTTTTTATTTCTTGCATTGAAACACGCTAATTTGCATTGGAAAACCAAGAGATTTAACTAGCTAATTTATTCCATTCATAATTTTCTCCTCTTTCTGATATATATATATATATGAACTATCTCCCCTTTCTCATTGACGCCATTATCACTCTCATCCAGCATATTTCAAGCTTGGTTGGTTCAATCATCCGTTTTTTTTTTGGTAAAGGTAGTATAAGATTTTTATTTCAATTGATTAGGACAATTAATTTTTGTTTTTTAAGAAAAAAAAAAATGCATATTCATGTAATAAATCTGCATATTTTGTTTACAAAATTTGCATATTTGATTTTTAATTACTTATTTTATTGTATTAAAGGAATAATTTTGAGATGTTTCAAAAGATGTTATTATTGTTTCAAAAAGACTTGTCGTTGTTTCAATTAAAAAATGTAATGTTACATTGAATTGTGTTGTCAACGTTACGTTAAAATGTAGTTGAAGTGTACGTTAATGATGTTTCATAAAATATATTAAGTGTTTCAATTTATAATATTAATGTTTCATATATATTATTGCTTGTTTCATATAGTTGGGCTTTATATGAACTAGGTTTACTGTGATTTCTTATACCTTATTGATGTTTCAAAAAACATACCTTATGTTTCATTTTATACTACTTATGTTCCATAAAATATATGTATTGTTTCATATACTAATGATATTGTTTTATACATAAAAATCATTGATGTTTCATATAATATTTCATTCGAATATTATTTATATTGTTCCAGAACTATGAACTATTGTCCCATAAATTATACATTGTGCATACATAAGAATTAATATGGTGAGACATATCATGTAATTGGAACTATGAGCATATCATGTAATTGGAACACTAGTTCTTATAAATGAAATAATATATAATATTTATGGGACAATAGTTCACATTTCTTGAACAATATAGTTATTATTTGACAATAATGGGCATATCATCCAATTGAAACACTAGTTCATGTCTATGGAACAATAGACCATATGTGTGGTACAATAGTTTAAATTTCTGGAACAACATAATTAAAATTCGAGAACTATGGACATATCATGTAATTGGAATACTAATTCTTATGTATGGAACAATATATAATATTTATGGGACAATAGTTCATATTTCTGGAACAATGTAAATACTATTTGACAATAATGAGCATATCATCCAATTGGAACACTAGTTCATGGCTATGGAACAATAGACCATATGTGTGGTACATCATTTCAAATTTATGGAACAACATAATTAAAATTTGAGAACTATAGCATATCATATAATTGGAACACTAATTCTTATGTATGAACAATGTATAATATTTATGGGACAATAATTCATATTTCTGGAACAATATAAATAATATTCGAATGAAATATTATACTTTCTCTGTTATTTTTTATATTGCATCATAGGGGTTTTGGAGGCAAAATTTGGTAGTGGGAAAAAGTAAGAGAGAGAAACGTAAAAATACAAAATTGTCCATGTAATGTAAAGATAAAATAAAAAGTAAGTGTGAAAAAGTAAGGGTATGTTGGGTATTTGCAGTGTGAACATAGATATGTTTTGTCCTAAAATGGAAGTGATGCAATATTTGTGAAACTTCCCTAAAAGGCAAGTGATGCGATATTAAAAGAACGGAGGAAGTATGAAACATCAATAATTTTTATGTATAAAACAATATCATTAGTATATGAAACAATACATATATTTTATGGAACATAAGTAGTATTAAATGAAACATAAGGTATGTTTTTTGAAACATCAATAAAGTTTTATACATATAGAGCCCAACTATACGAAACAAGCAATAATATATATGAAACATTAATATTATAAATTGAAACACTTAATATATTTTATGAAACATCATTAACGTACACCAACTACATTTTAACATAACGTTGACAACACAATTCAATGTAACATTACATTTTTTAATTGAAACATCGACAAGTCTTTTTGAAACAATAATAACATCTTTTGAAACATCTAAAAATTATTTCTTTAATACAATAAAATAATTAATTAAAAATCAAATATGCAAATTTTGTAAACAAAATACGCAGATTTATTACATGAATGTGCATTTTTTTTCTTAAAAAACAAAAATTAATTGTCCTAATCAATTGAAATAAAAATCTTATACTACCTTTACCCTAAAAAAAAACGAAATTAACAAAATGATAAAAGGATGTTTGCCACCATTAATGACATTGTGAATGAGCTTTTCCCAACCAAAAGACCATAAACATTTGACGCAATTGAAGAAGGAAGACCATTACTCAGGATGATTATTGATAATTCTTCTTCGTTTTCGTCCTTCTAAAATCAATATTCTTGAGGTAGGTTAGACATGGTTGCTTTTTTTGATAGGTAGACATGGTTGATTCAATGGCAGAAAGAATTCAGTAATGGAGGAAAGAGAAATTGGAAGATGGGAGAATTTCTAGAAAGAATAGAAAGTGGTGGGTCATAAGATTTTCTCTCTTTTCAATTTCTGGAATGCGTGCAAAATGGGGCTGATTAATTACACTTTCTATGCAAAATGTGTACTGTCAGATCTAATTAAATGGATGGCATGAGATTGGTTCTCATTTTAACCAGGTTCTCATATAAGCCTTGGTTCTCACATGATCCCTCCCCTATATATATATATATGCTCACTTTTAATCAAATAATGATTACCTTTAATCGACCTAATTCACTATTTCTTTTCTTATTGACCTTCATTTAAACATCTGCAAAATGCAAATGAGTAATCTATTTGAAACTGAAGGAATAGCATTATTGAAACCAATTTTTACTTCAAAACCTTGATCCTAAAGAAGTAAAACCCCCAATTAAAGAAGGCCTTTTTATTGGCTAATTGATGTATCAATCAAAGCCTTAATCCCATAAGTGGGGTCGGCTACATGAACCAAAAGTGATTATTCCGTATAGGTATAGTCATCCACAAAAATTGATGAGTTTAGTTATGATCTAATTGTGATGGGAGCCATTTAGCATAAAATGATGAGTTTAATTATGATCTAAATTTTAAATATTCCATAAGTCTGTATTATAATGTATTATATAGAAAACGCCTTGTTAATTTGAAAGAATATAGCTTTGATTTTATGATGGCTTATGGAATTTGTCCAGAAAATTTGTGAATAGCAATGTTACTGGGGTCTGAAGCCAAAATACACTCACATTAATCACACTACTGTGTATAGTTTATTTACCATATTCTCCGTTGCTAGTATGAAATCATATTCCCTGCATTCAGTTCCCGTTATTTATTTCTGAAGCATTCAAATCAATGAATAAATGGGATATTTGCATAATGAAGACATGAAGTTGAATTTCTTTATTTTTACTTGTATAGTACTCAGTTAAAGTTATATGGTTATCAAAGTTTCTTTTGTGTTACTGTGTCAATTTTGTTTCTTGTTCAGTATCCTTTCAAGTATGAGAATTTATTTTCTGGTTTTCTCTTACATTTTTTGCGTTGATTGTTTTGAATTGCCAGGCTAAACTTGCTAAGCTGCGGAGGGATCTTTTGACACCCACCTCGAAAGGAGGTGGTGGTGCTGGTGAAGGTTTTGACGTAACAAAAAGTGGAGATGCACGAGTTGGGTTGGTTGGCTTTCCATCGGTTGGGAAATCAACATTACTTAATAAGTTGACTGGGACTTTCTCTGAGGTATTGCGTCTTTTTCTCTGATCTCATGTTCACAAGTTGTTGGCAATAGAAGGGCTGGATTTGTTTCCTTTTGTTCTCTCTCTTATATTCACTATTATCTTCTCTTGCATTTGCATTTGCATGTACCCACACCTATTCCCGACTACCATCACACATGTTTTCTAACACTAATCTTCACACTCACATAGCCACAAGTACAAAATTCAGAAGGGGGTGGAGTGTGGAGGGGATGAGCTAGCAAATTAAAACAGATTAATTTTATTGAGCAGTAGACTACAGTTAAGAGACTAAAGACAGAGGAAGACCTTCTTGCTACTGGAAGTTCTCCTAATCCTTATTATATGTTGAACAGGTTGCTTCTTATGAGTTTACTACATTGACTTGCATTCCTGGAGTGATAATGTACAGAGGAGCTAAGATTCAGGTATACTTCAGCTATCAATTTATTGCAATATTTTTGATATTATTCTAGGTTCAGTAGCTTTTACTTTGTAGTATCATTATATTCATTATGGTCAAAAGTTTAATGGGACATCATTTTTATTGGACAATTTATGTGTATCTGTTGTAGTTTTTTTAATACTATACCCTCGTCTTCATTGGAATGTGAGGGTAAAATGTTATTTTTTGGGGATGTGTTTGGTTTCCTCGAATATAATATATTGAGGTCTCATTTTGCATGATTTTGCTGGTGTCTCAACTTTGAAAGGTCTGACTTTTGAATAAAAGTTTTAAGCTTCTAATGATGCTATGTATGAGGCTATAAAGATCAGTAATAATAGTATGCCCAAGGCTCATGGAATTAAAGAATTGGGAGTCTAAGGGAAGCCACCTTTTTGGAAGGGATCCAACTTGAACATGTTTTGATTGCTTTAGCCCTACATCTAGAGATAATTATTGCATCTAAAACTTTCACTCTGTCACTGAGACTCAGTTAGAAGGATGTCTCAAGTGTCAACTCGATGATCTTAACTATAATTTATAAGATCTTCTCCCAAATTTATCAGTGTCTTATCAATGTCCAATCGAGTATCCAACATGGGTATTTGAGATAATTTGAAGACTCATAGTAGCACAGCTTCCACTCTTATTGTCAATTTGTCATAGGTACTGATGTAAGAAAACTGTAATTGCAGGTCCTTGAGAATCTTTTTATTTTCTGACACAAACTTGTGTAGAATAGGTTTTTTTTTTTTTTTTTTTTTTTTTTTTTTTTTTTTTTGGGGGGGGGGGGGGGGGAAGAGTATAACAGTCTAATACTTAGAAATAAATTTAAGTCTCAGTAACTTGCCTAGCGTATTTTGACCCAAGTTGAGCATTCTTCAATGCGTGTGTACTGTGTAGTGATCATCCAGTTGCCTTTGTTTGTTCTATATGTTGGGGTATCTTAATTCAAGCTATGTTAACCAGGGATTTTTTGTGACTTGAACCTAGAAATCAAGACAAGAGAATAGGCGGCTCATATATGAGGATGTGGTCTGATTTTATTAGATTTATCCTTGTTGATATTTAGCTTCATAGCTTGTTTTATCCTCAATTTTGCCTTGATAGTGGAGTTGGATGGTGCATGGTCCTTGTATTATCAATGAAGTGTTTGGTATATCGTCTGTAGTACCATTTAATTTATGCCCCGCTTGTAACCTTAACAACCTGTCCATTTTAGAGCTGTGCTGTGATGCTCTTACACTTGCTATTAGTGATGGGACATCTCACTTTGTTAATTTGTTTGGCAGCTGTTGGACCTACCAGGTATCATTGAGGGTGCCAAGGATGGAAAAGGTAGAGGAAGGCAGGTAATAATTTCTGGCTTGCTATTCATGTCTTTATTTGGTTGCTTATGTTGTATATATGAGTTCGCTGGAAGTTAATCACTGTTTATAGACCAATTTATTTTTCTTCCTAGCAAGCAAGGTAGATCGAGGAGGGAATTAGGATCAGATGAATACTACCAGATCATAAGATCGTAAGACCTTACTATATAATACTCCGTAGCATATAATATGGATAATATTGCATACTTTGTATATGCCATACAAAACCACCTATTCTAAGTAATCCTAATACTTTGTATTAAATAGCCAAAAATATAAATATTGCTGCCATGCAATACAAAACTACATATGTTAAATTATCTTAATATTTAAAGGCATTGTTTTGCTCATATAAAGCCGATATTAAAGTATTTTCAATGGTACAAGTTATTAAGAACCATCACAATGATTAGATTTTTTGTTGTGTCGCTTCATCTAAGGCGACATTCCACGCATAACTCGCATTTAATTAATTAGTAAAAACTATAACCAACTTAAAGTTGTTATAAAATTATATGAATTTCTTTAATGTTTTCAATTTTCAAGCAACAATAGTTGATATAATTTTACTGATTGTTGAATTAAATAGTAATAAAAAATTATGTATGATATTGTTTATTCTTATTTATCATTGTATGTTGGATTTGATTGGTGGATCATAAGATTGTGGAATTGTATTGAGATCCTACCACTCTTAACCTTTTTTTTTACCCAAATATTTAAACGTTAAGAGATTTAAATCAGTGACATCAGGATTATAATGATCGGGTAGCAAGTCATTTGTAGAGATGAACCATGGTTCTATCATTCAAAATTGTTGATCACAATGAATGCTGTTTTTAATAGAGTGAATCAGCTGATTTCATGCTTGGACAGTTTCTGGTCAAATGTTCCGTGAACTTAGCTAGAACTGTCTGAATGGAACTCCCAAATCCTGGGAGATTTGAAAAAATTTGCATGCCTTCAACTTCATTCTGTGTTTCCCAAGGTTCCCAACCCATTTTGTATAATTTATCTTAAAAACAGTATGAAGAATCTGTGTAAGATAACCTAGATAATGGAAGAATCATTTATTTGTAGAAACTCTGCTCATTTGAACTGATGTTGTGAGTTCAAAATTTTAAATTCCGCTGTTGCTGTTCAACTGTTTAGTGTTTACTTATTTTCAGATTGTTGTTGGTATTTTTGATATATCTTGTTTTGATGTGGCTAGCCATTTTTGCGTAAATGAGTCCACTGAGTTTATGATCTTCCTGGTACAGTTAATGTGCTGTCTTGTAGGTTGTAGCGTATTAAAGCTTTAGAATTTAATGACATTTGAACTCTGTTTCATGACTTAAACCCAGTCCTGATTTTGCATTCTATGACCTCTCATATTCCACTTCTTAGCTAGGTCTAAGCAAACCAAACAAGTCACTAGGAGCCACCGTTAATTTTGTATCAGAGGACTGTTGGAGGCTGTTTTCTGAACTTCTAATCTTTAATGAAATACTTACAATCAGAAGCGCATAATCACTTCGTCCCTATTCAAGCTTTCTGTTTTTCCCTAATGGTTAGTTTAGATAGCAAAGTGTAAGGGAAAGGGAAGGGAGGGAAGAACAAGGAAAGGGGAAGAAAGGAAGGGGACGGAGAAGATAAGGTTATTTTTTTCCTCCAAATCTTTCCAACATTGGAAGGATTTGATTTATTAAAGAGGGAGAAAAAAATGAATCCTTACATTTCCCTTCCCTTCTTTCATAACAAATGGTATTCAAACAAGGAAGGATGGATCCCTTCTTTTCTCTTCTTTTCCTTTCCCTCCAATCTTCTCACTCCAAACAAAGTGTAAATGTTTGTCCCAAATAATTTTTTGGATTTTATGTGCTTCCCTTGGGGCTACTAGTTATAGAAGTTATTTCTTCCACTAAAAAATTATGGTTTCCATTTCTCTCCCATAATAATTAACATTAACTATGTTTTTCCACTCCTATGTTCTTATTAAGACTAATGAATCCTTCCATTTCCCTCCTAACAAAAGATATCCAAACAAGGAAGGATGGATCTCTTCTTTTCTATTCTCTTCCTTTCCCTTTAATTTTCTCAATCAAAACAAAGTGTAAATATTATAAACTTTCTGATTTCTCTACTTCCCTTGGGGCTAGCTATAGAAGTTCTTTCTTCCACTAAAAAATTATGGTCTCCAATTCTCTCCCATTATAAAAAATTGTACAATGCCATTAATCTACGTTTTTCCACTCTTTACATTCATATTAAGAGTAGGCATTTAGAGAAATGACTATAATCCCACAATTAACCAAATTTTATTGAACTTGAAAGAGTTAAATGCCGTGGTTTCTATTTGAGCAAGAATATTGTAAGAGCAACTCTAATGGTTGCCAATAGGTAGTTGCTTGCAAGTGTTTAAAAGATTAAGCTAGTAGCTATACTATTGGTGCATATGCTAATCTGCTTCATTACATTTTCTTAGCTTTGCAAATATCAGCAAACACAAATAATTTTTTATTTAATAAAAAATTAATAGGTTGTGGCTTACCATTGGGCGGGTAATGAGTCTAGAAGGGTTGTAGCTTTACTCTGAGAGTTGCCAAGGCATTATATACATATGATCAAGGTTAGAAATTTGCAGAAATGTATGGGACAAACCATTTTTTTAGCAGATAAGGTTGTTAGGAAGAGATCTCTATTCTTTATGGTTATTAGCCAAATAACTACTTTCACGCCATGTTACTCAATTTGGATACCCATGTATGTGTTAAAGTGTCCAACTCAGTTATTCTGAACAAAAAAATTTCATGATTTTGTCCTAAAATGAAAATGAAGTATCAATGTGCCTTACACTCTACTCATATCCGGCTTGGCTTTGAGGTGAAATGAAGAGTTCAAGTAACTTAGCTTTCACTTCCTAGTGCTTGTTTGTGACAAGAACTGACTGAGAATAACAATATTAAATAGAGTATAACAATGAAATATGGGGAAAGGTTTAAGCTTTCATTGATAATGGCCAAAAGGTTAACAAGATAACTTGAGGCTATCACTCTCTAGGGGTAACTTAAGGTTACCAATCTCTTTGCAATTGTCTTAATACTCAACATGACTACTATGCTAAACCTTCTTCTTTATATATACGAACTGCTACTTAAAAGTACTACAATATATGTCTTTACTTGCTCACCCTGTTGCACCCTCCCTAGTGTTTCATGCCTTTGTTTGCTTGTAGCTGGTCCCCACTATGATGTTGTATAATCTAAACCCTCCTTTTGTATACTTGGAGTAGTGGTTGTACATTAGAATGTGGGTTCATCACATCACATCACTTTCCCCCAAAAGAACCACCTTGTCCTCAAGGTGGAAAGATGGAAACTGCAAGTTCTGATTATCAAAGACTTCCCAATGTGCCTCAAAACTTGCAAGACCTTTCCATTTGATCAAAGAAACTCCCCCTTTCACCCTTTGCCTTGCTTCCAAAACATCCTCAGGTTCCGCAACCAATTCTAGATCAGCAGTAAACTAAGAGGGTGCACTGGTACAATCGGGTTATTGCTTTCTTCAATTGAGAGATGTAAAACACGGGGTGCACCTTGCAGCTCAATGGCTATTCCAATCAATGTGCTACTTTCCCAATGCGTTGGAGTATTTTAAATGGACCATAGAATTGTGCTGCTAGCCAATGAACATTGCCTATATGGCTGTAGTTTCGGAAAAACCTCCCCACCCACTTCAAATTATGCCTCTTTACGTTTTGGATCAGCAGACTTCCGCATTACTTGCTTTGCTTGATTTAAATTCATACACAACTCGTTCAGAATTAAATCCCTTTCTTTCAACTACTCTTCTTAGCTTCCCACCACCATTCGGTTATTCCCCAACCTCCACAACTTCAGGAGATCCCTCCCATAAAACATTGTAAACGGGATCATTTTTGTGGCCATGTGAGGTGAGGTGCTATGGGAGTACTTGGCCCACGGCAGCCATTGTGCCCAACTCTTTGGCCGAATAGCTACAAAACAACAAAGATACATTTCTAGGCCCTTGTTAACAATTTTTGTTTGCCCATCCGTTTGAAGATGATATGCGATACTCTTCTTTAGTTGAGTTCTCAAAGGTGGAAAAGTTCCTTCAAAAATTTAATCATAAATATCTTATCATGGTCAGATACAATTGAAGTCGGAATTCCATGTAACTTTGACTACATACCTCCGAAAGTAATCAGCCACCTTAAGTGCATTAAAGAGATGCTTAAAGCCGATTTAGGGTCTCTATTTAGATAGCTTATCCACCATAACAAGACTCAAATCCACCCCTTTCAATACGGGCAATCCCTCCACATAATCCATGGAGATGTCTTCCAAAATAACCCGTGGGATCGGTAATGGTTAGAGAAACCCAAGAGGTTTTTGTTGACACTTTGTTACGTTGACAGACATCATAAAGTTGCACATATTCCCCAATTTTCTTGTGCATACCGAGCCAAAACTAATTCGTAGCCATTTGAAGATAAGTTTTCACCTCCCCCTCGTGAGTCGTAACCACCCATCGAGGAGTCATGATATTGCTTTAGAAGCTTGGGAATGAACTGTGATTTTGGTGGTAGCACTATCCTTCCCTAAAAACCATTCGGCTCCCCTTTCTCCTCCTTTAATTGCTTTTCTACCTCCTCATCCACTTGTCCTCCTTGATTTCCCTATCCAACTAAGCCAATCTACAACTGTGGTACAAACCATAGACCCGTATTGCACTTCTAGCCCACCATTTTGTGACAGAGGATCAACCACTCAGTTTGAGGTCCTAGGTTTATATTGGATTTGAAATCTAAACCCATCAATTTATGCATCCATTTGTGATACTCTTCACCCAGTTTGTGTTGGTGTGTCAAATAACGAAGACTTTGTTGGTAAGTCCATATAATGAAGTGCCGGTGATAAGATAATGTTTCCGTTTCATCACTACCAAACTTATGGCCATTAACTCTTTCTCATACACTGATTTAGCCTGGATTTTTACCCCCAACAACTTGCTGAAATAGGCCGGGACGACCTTGCTTCATCATTATGGCACCCAGCCCATAGCCCGAAACGTCTGTTTCTAAGACAAATTCCCGCTTAAAATTCGGCAGACTACTATCGAGCTATTGTCATGGCCCTCTTCACCTCTATTAAGAGCCACTTTGCTCTACCGCCCCAAATTGTCCTTTTTCAATTATGAAGTTAATAGACTAGCAATTTGAGCATACTTTGCCACGAATTTGCAATAATACCCCGTGAGGCCAAGAAAACCCCGAAGCTTTTTTATAAAAGCTCCTCCTACTCCAAAATTGGTTTTTATCTAATCATTATCATTCAATGTAATTGCTTTTATCTTATATGATGTGATGAACTCACATTCGGTCGTACAACCACCACTCCAAGTATATAAAACGAAGGGGAATGCAACATCAAAGTGGGGACCAACTACAAGCAAACAAAGGCATTCAACGAAACACTTGGGAGGGTGCACCAAGGTTATGCAATACTGAGGTTGTATAATCTTCCCCCTCCTTTTGTATACTTGGAGTGGGCTGTACGGAAGAATATGGGTTCACCACAATTTAGTTAACCAAAAAAGTGGGGAAAGTTGGAATTCATGGGAATCGCAATTTTGGGTAGTTGTTTGGTTAGCACTATAAATTAGTTAAGGAGGAAGTAGAGCTTCCTAGAAATTTTTTACTTCTAACAAAACATGAAATTTGGGCACAAAACCCCCCTTGTTCATGAGACATTCATTGGAATTGGAACTTTTTTTAGTGCTAGCAAAATTGCACAAAGGAAGTAGCTTCCCATGATATGTGAATTCCCAAAGGAATTTACTATGCATGTAAACCAAAAAAGCATTCTGTATATTGGTTAGTTGCGTTGGAATTAAATTGCTATGGTAATTTACATTTCATAGGAAGTAAGTTCCTTCGTATATCTCCCATGAATTTGCTAAACTTGTTTCGTTGACATAAGGGAATTTTCATTTCGTGTGATTGTCAATGATGAGGGGAGGGGGGGGGGAGGGGTAAGTAGTAAACTTTTCGTCATATGTGGGAGCTCAAAATTCCTAGGAAGTTGTAATTCCTCCATTGCATGTGTCACCAAACAAGTGACCTAAGCATTTCCTAGGAATTACCGTTGCTTATGTCAAAAAAGTGTAACCAAAAAACACATAATTGATAGAACTACATGGAAGTATTTCTTTCTATGTTTTTACCAAAGTCACTGTGATACATCTCTAGTAACTGGCTCAATTTTATGATTTTCATGAACACTGTATCTAATTTAGTACTTTAGTAGTGGTGGTAAGACGATAAAAATAATTAATTAATTTTTATTTATGCTATAACTTAGCTACGGTAAAAAAAATAAAAAAAAATGAAAGAAAGATATATTAGAATAAGGCTATGTTTAGTTCAACTTATTTCAGAAATAATTAGATTAGATCTTATATTTAATTGCGTTTTTTTATCGTTGAATATCTTTATTTTGTATCTGGAAAGTACATATTAGTAAGAATCTAATGACATCTCATTTGATAATTTTTTAACTTACGGATTAGTGTATAAATTAGGTCAAAGTTTGGTCAAATCAAATCATATCTTGTGAACTGAACATAGTTTGAGTACTGTTATTTTGGTTCAAATTATGGGTATGTCCTTTATCTCTATAAATAGGGTGTCTGACCACCCAATAGCTGTTTGCATTCAACTTTCTCTTATTATCTTTTCCGGCCTTGCCAATGTGATCATAAAAAGTATGAATATTAAACATGAATGCCCTGTGGCAATATGCCCTTTTGTTTCCTGATGCAAAATGTAGCATTTTGTTAGTGCCCTGCGTCTGTAAGGGTTACCTAATACGCTCCTGCTTATTGTTACCCAAGATGCTAAGGCTTTTGAACAGGGGCTCACTCGGTCAGTCCTATTATTAAAAGAAGTAAAAGTAGACCAAGTGCCAAAAAAGCTGTGTCCTTTACCTCATTTTGTAGTGATAGTTGCAACTTATCCCTCTTAAGGCTAGCTCTTCTTTGTCTCCCTTTTGTGTGTGTGTGTCTGTCTCTGTCTCTGTCAGTCTGTGTTCTGCATGTTATATTTGACAAAATATGTAATATCGATTTACAGCCATATTTTATCAAAGCAGACACAAGAAGACTTAAATATACTTACTCTGTTTTTTTTAAAAAACTGTGCAACACCCCCCCCCCCTTCTCCATCCCCCATTGCAATTAAAATAGAATGGAGGAAGAACATTTTATATCTGAGTGTAAGTAAGCAATTTATGTGCTTTCCAGGTCATCAGCACTGCAAGGACGTGCAATTGCATATTAATTGTTCTTGATGCAATAAAGCCAATAACTCACAAGCGTCTTATAGAAAAGGAGCTCGAAGGCTTTGGCATTAGGTAATGTAAAATCTTCTATAGTCTATTCTTCTCATACTTTGTTGCGTATGCATTGTAATTTACTCTTAATTTTATACGGCATATGAAGATTAAGAACTCTATTTTTACCTGCTCGTAGACCTTGTCATAGTGTCTTGGTCCTATGGTTTTAAATCTACTAGGCATTTTGTGAAAAGACGTGTGTGATGTAGTGCCTCCTACCTTCACTTCACACCTCAGTAATGATAAAACCCGAAGCATTTTAGGGCGCCTCATGCTTTTTAAAGCTAATTTAATTGTCTATTGAGTTGACTGTGTCCGTTATTTTTTTTTAATCACGGTAATTGACCATTTGGTTTTCTGTATTGGCGGTACTATGTACTGTTAGATGTGTATAATTTTGCACTCTTTCCTTTTATATGTCCCTGCCTTACTCTTGTGTGCCTTTCTGGGAGCAGGTTGAACAAGGAACCCCCCAATTTAAGTTTCCGAAAGAAAGAAAAGGGTGGTATTAATTTGACCTCAACAGTTACCAACACACATTTGGATCTAGATACAGTGAAGGCAATATGCAGTGAATACAGAATTCACAATGCTGATATCACTCTTAGATTTGATGCAACTGCAGACGATCTTATTGATGTTATTGAGGGAAGTAGAGTTTATATGCCGTGCATATATGTCATAAACAAAATTGATCAGATCACTCTGGAAGAGTTGGAAATTCTGGATAAACTTCCTCATTACTGCCCAATTAGGTAGGTTACTCTTGTTATCAAACAGATTTGGTTGTCATCTGTTAGTTCTGTGTGATAACATTTCGCTTTCTTTCATGGCTTCAGAATTAATATCACCTCTTTTATTCCCGGTTTTTATTTATATGTTTATTATATTATTGATTATATTTATGATATTTTTGTCAAGAATCTATGTTTTGCAATCCCTTTATCATAAAATTTCGTTTTCTTGCATGGCTTCGTAACACGTTATTTTCTGAATTGTAGAAAGTCTGAGATGTTTTATGCTGTGGTCATACCAAGAGGGCATTAATTATTTTTGGTTCTTATTGTTGCATAAGAATCCTTATCAATGCTCCCTCCTCTCCCCCACCCCCCACCCCCCCCCCCCCATCCAAAGTCCAAAAAATCCTTTTGCATACATATATTGTCCTTTTGTGTTTTTACAATGCCAGCACAACTTCAGTTGATTCTGAAGAAGATTTACAGCCTCTTCTTCTTACTTGTTTAGTTGAAATCACTTTGCAGTGCTCATCTAGAATGGAACCTTGATGGTTTGCTGGAGAAGGTCTGGGAGTACCTGAACCTTACTCGTATTTACACAAAACCAAAGGGTTTGAATCCAGATTATAATGACCCTGTCATCCTTTCATCTCGGAAGAGAACTGTGGAAGATTTCTGTGAGCGAATTCACAAGGATATGGTCAAACAATTCAAGAAGTAAGTAATGTTGTGGATGCCTAAATTTACACTGCATTGTGGATGTTTCTATTGTCCATAGAGAAATGAAACCAATGTGCTTCATCACTTGTGAGTTTATCTTAAACCAAATAGAATGACATATTCCGTAGGAGGAGCAAGGAAAGGAATATAGCACGCCTTGCTAAGGCTGCTCAGATTTTGTCTGTTGAAGCTTGTCTTTTTACTCTAGCTTTGCATGACCCCTTCTGTGAGTAGTGTGGATGTTTCATGCACTTGTTCATTTTGAGTACTTAATTTCGGCTAAGCATAGTTTTTAAATGGTAATTATGTTTGTTTTCCCACTAACACGGATCACTTCCCCCAACTAAAATAATTTCAACGATAATCAGTCAAGTAAAAAGGCTACCAACAAGTTTCCTGTAAGTAGAGGTCATCCAATAGCTCTCCCTAATTTTAAGGCTTAGCTTTTGTTCTAAAATGCATGCAAAATTACCTTTTGACTAGAATTCTATTTCATACTTGCATTGGATTTCAAACCTCTTTGTGACCTCATCAGTCATCACTTCAATATCCAGAAAAGACTCGAGTTTTCTAAATTTCTTTGGGTTCTTAATTTTTTCTTAAGCTCATTTATCAAACCTTAGTCATTCAATACTAGCGAAAACGCTTTTTGAGTCTTTGCTTGATCTGCAATAAGGAAATACGACGTAATAAATTTTCCTTTTCTCTGGCACAGTGCTCTTGTCTGGGGATCTAGCGTGAAGCACAAGCCTCAAAGAGTTGGCAAGGTTAGTCCTGGGATTCTATGCTCTTTTTCTTTCCACTCTTGATGAAAATGATTATTTATTCTTCTGATCATGCATTTTTTGGTGCTCTCATGTCAGGAACATGAACTCGAGGATGAAGACGTGGTTCAAATCATCAAAAAGATCTAACTGAGCCTGGCATTCATAATTTTAAACAATTGACGACCAGCATAATTTCGAAGAAAATTTTTGTTAGAGAAATATTGTGGCAAAAGGTACAGAGGTCATGTTATCGATGTGTACTTCAGCTCTTTTCTGTGATGGAGGGATTTGGCTAGCTTGTACGTTGTGTTTTCTGCATACAAAGCAGAGCATGTTAGAAGGAGTTTTTTTTTTTTTTTTTTTTTTCCTGACAAAGGAGACGTGAAAAAAAAATAAAACAAACAAACAAAACTAAAACCGAAAGCAAAGTAAAGAACGTCTACGCTCAGACCCTGCTAGTTGATGCGCCATAGTGATTGCAGAACGAGACTCGACAGAATCTCCTGAAGGTCTTGTCTAATCCATAAAATAGAAATATCAACCGAGCGATGACCAGAGAACATAACTGGGATAGTACCGCAATCAGTGACAATCCAAAGGCGCCGAACCCCCCACCTGAGAACATGGTGCAGTCCGAACAAAAAGGCCAACAATTCCGAATGTAGAGCAGAAGAGGCAACACAAGCCTGAGCCCCCCCTCCCAAAATTTGAGAAGTATGCATATTAGCAAAAAACCATCCGGTACCAGCTCTGAGATCCCCCGGATCCCAAGCATCATCGAAAGCCAAACAAATTTCATAGTTTACCTCCTGTCATATATGAAGATGTCAGAACATGGAGGATAAGGACAAAGAAAGGAACCAAGAAAAGCCCTCGCCTCCCCACTCCGTTTGGCCCATCCATCAGCAATGGAAAACACTGTTTGAGGAGAATACATCGCACATCTAAACCTCAAACTATTCCTAGTAATCCATATGGCCCAAAGGAGACTAAACACACGATCCAGAGTAGACCATTCAGAAGCCACTGACACTCTGGAAATCAAATCAGCAAACAACTGCTCAAAGGTAACATCAGATAGGGAGAGCATCGGGAACTCCCTCAAGAGGTTATAGATTGAACAAAGGAACAATCCCGGAATAAATGAGCAGGTGTGTCAGGAGCCTGATGACAGAAACCACACCTGGGGTCAATCGGAATGCCCTTTGTCCGAAGTAACTCGGCCGTAGGAAGAGCCTGGTGCATGATTTTCCTACCAAAAATCTTCCATTTAGGCAAGAGAGGATATCCCCAGAACTTCTTCCACCACTGAGAAGGAACCAATGAAAGGGAAAGAGTAGAGATATTCTCCTAGGAGGGATAGGCCGATCTCGTAGAGAAAGATCCATCCTGAGTAAACTTCCAATTATGTTGGTAGCAGATGTCATAGGGGTACGACATATGCTATTAGAGTTCATAGAAAATATGATTTTTACAATCGTTACCTAGTGTTCCTGGAATCCCTGGATTTTGTATGGAGTGAAATGTTTTATTGTACTGTAATTTTAGAGATTGCAGAGTTTCTTGTATTGTCAATCCGTACCCCAGGTATAGATTGAGGATTGAGAATTTGAGAGCCGTGAATAAACTTTAAACTTATGACCTACTTAGAATGAACATGAAACTGTGATTGTTGCTATATTTGAAACCAATACATAATTGTAAATAAAATTCTAAACGGAGAGAACCAAGCTCTTGGAGTTTGTTTAAGAACCAATATGTGGACTTTTCAAGCTTACAAAAATTACAAGGAAAACCTGGAGACTGTTTTACATGTACCTTTGTAGAAATGTATTTTTGAATGAATATTCCGTTCAGAAGTAATATTTATTGTTAGTACCAATGCATGAACACAAAACTAGAGGTTTCAAACTAATCAATACATGCCTGCTAATGGTGGCCAAATACAAGTCTAGCCTTAATTTGCACCATGATACCATCAGAATTATACTTCACTCTTATATATCTCCTTGTAACCAAACCAGTTACAATCATAGTTACGACTTACGAGGTTTAAAGTCTCATATAATTTATCTTTTTAAGCCTTACATTCTTTGACCAGGGCTTGACATTGACGAAGATGCTTAGATGCCTTCTTATACTTTCAAGAGCTTGTAGTGTTCAAATTAATCAATACTAGATGAAGCTCGTGCGATGTACCGTTTATTTGTATTTTTTAAAATAAAATATTTTACTAAATACATATTTGTCTGATAAATTTTGTGATATTCGCTTAATATTACTTGAATTTTATTTTATTTCACAATCTAAAATTCTTAATCTAAAAAGATAATATTTTATTTCACAAAGTTTCATGTGTGGCTGGCCACACCTTGTGGTCGGGATTACTTGGTCAGGGGTTACTCGGTTGGTCAAGGGTTACTCAATCGATCAAGGGTTACTCGAACAAACAGGGTTTATTCGTTCAGTGTTTTTGGTGTATCTCAGCTGGCCACACGATATGGTCAACCACACAAACACGCTATTTTTGTAATTAATATAAAATTTTAGATCGAAAATAAATTGCAATTTTTTTTTTCATTGGCAAAATATAATTTTTTTTTAATGTGTCGCTCTGAAATATCTTGAAAAAACTCTCCTTTATGTAATTTTTGTAGCAATTTATCATAATCTTGGTTCCATTAATCACCCAAATAAATCATTTAATATTATTCATGATAATTATTCAAAACAGTAATCTTACTTGTCGCTCTGATATATTTTTTTTTTTTTAATGTATTCCAACATAGCACTTTAAAAAAAAACTAATCTTATGTGACATAATTCTATTGTAGCGTTTGAAATATATTAATTATTATACGTGGCGATTTTTTTTATTATAATCCTATATTGATTTGGGTATTTTTAACCCACCACGTGGACCAACCAGGCCGTGACACGTCTCACCCAAAGTGGACAACTAGGGCTAGACACGTGGGAGGCAGATACCCCATATGGAATTGGCGGCCTTCAAGGCCCAATTCCCTAGACTGCCCAAAAACGGCGTAGCCCACTAGTCCTAGGTTTCCGTAACCTAAGACAGGGGCACAAATCCCAATGACCCTATAAATAGGGAGATTTACCCCACTTTGGGGACACATTCAATATTGAAAACACTGAATTCACTCACCTTAGAGAAAACACCTGATCTCGGAATCTAAGAAGATCTCACTTTACTTTTCGCACCTTTTTACATTCTTCGATCAGTTCTAACTTGATCGTCGGAGGCAGAACTCCACCCAACCGGAGTCTCCGTTGTTTTACAGGTACAGGCTCCCAAAATCCAGACTTAGTGACGTAACTCTCCCGAGGGACACAAAAACCCCGAAACATTTGGCGCCGTCTGTGGGGAGAGTACCTCTAAGATGGATTCACAACAGTCTGTACCGCCTCCTAATGAGTAACGCCCTATGGCCGAAGCTGAGGTCTCTTCGGACCATGACAGTGATGACGACTTTAAAGTCAAAACCTATGTGGCCACTGATGGGTTACTCAGAACCAGACTCACCCGTCCCAAGGAAAGAAGGGAACGGGGCGATGATCAAGCTGGTCTAAGTAAATCATCCGGAGTGCCGTCTGAACAACACCAGGCGGTGGAAGGCACAACCTCAGTCACTCGAGACGAACTCATGAAATTCATGACAAGTTTCAAGGGGGATATATAGGACTTGATCAACAAGAGGACAACTGGCTCCAACAAAGGTCAGTCGGCCAAGAAGCCTTCTCTCTCTGAGAAGAACAAGCCAGTTAGGGACCGAGAGCCCACTCCGCATGCTAAATCAAAGGAAGGGAAGCGGCCCTTGATTGATCTTTCCAAGACCCGATTCCCTAAGACAAGGAAGAGGAAGGCCATCCGGTATGTTCAGCCAAATGGCTCAAAGAAGACATACTCTGATGCCCGGTTCCTAATCGAGCAGAGGAGAAACCAGCAACTGTCTGAGTCGACTTCAACGTCGAGTTACCCAGACAACTTCCAGAATACCTCAATGAGGTATTCTTAATCTTTACGAGTGAGTCAGTCAGGCGGCCCGTCCATTTACACTGGCCCTTAGATGATCCATTCGGCCCCGTATGTGCCTCAGCAGCCATACATGCCGTATGGACAACCTTACATGAAACCCGCCCTCTTTGGGGGTTAGGCGGCACAAAACGTCTAACCTTTGGACTGGCAGCTCTGTCTGCTAAAACTTAGGGAACAACCTTTTGCGTTCTCCAAGGAAATAACCGAGGCGGCACAGCTGGCCAAGGTTAAGAATGTCATGGTGGGTACTTATGATGGTACCACCAACCCTAAAGACCACCTAATGGCCTACACCTACCTCATGTACTTGCAGGGGTTGGATGACGCTTCCCGGCTACATTGAAGGGCATCGCCTAAAAATGGTTCGACAACTTGCCAGCTGACTGCATCAATAGCTTCAAGACGCTTGCGTTCTTGTTTGCTTCTAACTTCTCTATGAATATCCTTGCCAAGAAAACAAGTCTTGACTTGGGTGCAGTGCAGTAGGGGGATAGAGAAGGGTTGCGGTCATACGTCAGACGGTTCAATCTGCTGAGATCCAGATTCAAGGGCTGTCTGATGATGTGGCTTATACAGACTTTTTCAAGGGTCTGAAGGACGGGTCGACTTTTAAGTTCGATCTCGTCAGAAAGAGGGTTTCCACACTCCAGAAAGCGCTGATGGAGGCAGAAGCTTATATACAGGCGACCGAGCTCTGCTCCATCAGCAAGCAGTCAGACTCCAAGAAGTCTGACAAAAAAGAGAGTCGGCAAGCTCATACGACAAAGAAAGCTGAAGAGAGTAAGAAGAGAAAAGAGATATGGGCGGTTGACGACTCTGATCAGTCGTCCTAGAAGAAAATGAAAGAGTGTAAACCGATACGTCCCAAAGTACGATTTTAACAAAGACTACTACTCCATCCTCATGGAGATAAAGGACCGGGTGACCATAGAGAAGCCCGCTGCTATGAAAGGTTCCGCCAAACTTTGGAACAAAAACAAGTACTGCCACTTCCATGAGGATATTGGCCATGACACCAATGACTGCTATAGTCTCAAGAGGCTGTAGGATCGTCTGGCTGATAAGGGGGTGTTGAAGTCTTACATCCTGAAGTCTAAGGTGATCCTGAAGACAAACCCCGGGCAGTCGTCCAAAAAGGATGTCCAACCTACTAGTAGTTCGGACACTAACAAAGAGCCAATCTACACAATAGCAGGCGGCTTTGCTGGAGGGAGCCCAACCATTAGTGGCACCAAGGACCATGTCAGACGGTTGGATGTCAGTTCAGTTGATGAGGGCCAGGCGTCTACTAACACCTTCCCGGAGGTCATCATCACTGAAAAGGACAAAGGCAAGGTCCGCCGACCGCATGATGACCCCATTGTCATTGAGTGCAAAGTGGCCAACCAGAAGGTCGGAGGGATCCTCATTGACACCGGAAGCTCGTCTGACATCATCAGCTATAGGTGCTTGTCGAAGTTGAAATACAAGCCCGGCAGCATGCACAAGGTTTCTCACCCCTTGGTTGGTTTTGGGGGTGGAGTTGTGCACCCAGTAGGACGGATTGACCTACCCATTTGGCTGGGGGAGAAAGGAGAGGGACGCCACATGGTAGTCCGGTTCTTGGTCGTAGAGGAGCTGACTGCCTATAATCTGATATTGGGCTGTCCGACTCTGAATGAATCCAAGGCCGCCATTATTCCATCCCTCATGCTATTGAAATTTGAGAAGGCTGATGAGTCTGTTGGCTCCCAGAACGGGGATCAAAAGACGGCTAGAGAGTGCTACCTCTCAGACGTCAAGCCCACAGTGGCCTCAGTCGGCCAGGGTAAGGAGCCAATAGAACTTGACGATGTCAAGGAAGCTGAGCTTGCTCCACCAGTAGTCGGGAAAAAGAGAAAGGTCGTAAAGAAGAAAAGGCAATAGCAATCACTGACCAGGGAACGATCGGATGAACTTCGTCCCCAGCCGGCTGGTGAACACATTGATATTTCTCTAGAAGACACACATCTGGAGCGTATTGTTTAGGTGGGGACAGTTGCTTTTGCAAAGTTGGGTGTAGACTTGCACAATTTTCTGAAGGAATCTATAGACATCTTTGCCTTTGAAGTGGAAGAGATGCCAGACATCAGCCCAGATCTAGCTGTCCAAAGCTTGCCGTGGATCCCAAAAAGAAGCCGGTTAGGCAAAAGAAAAGAAACTACGGTGAGGAGAGAAGTCAGGCGGCAGCCGCCGAAGTGAAAAAGGTGTTAGATGCTGGGTTCATTCGGCAGTGTCACTTCTCAGATTGGGTTGCGAATGTTGTGTTTGTAAGGAAGCCGAATGGTACTTGGCGCATGTGTGTTGATTACACTTAATTGAACAAGGAATGTCCGAAGGATAGTTATCCACTTCCAAAGATCGACAGTCTGGTCGAATATACAGCCGGACATGCTTTGATGAGCTTTATGGACGCCTATTCAGGCTTTCACCAGATACCCTTGTGGAAAAAAGATCAAGAGAAGACGACATTCATCACTGATCAGGAGTTATTCTGGTATACTATGATGCCGTTTGGTTTGAAAAATGCGCCTGCTACTTTCCAAATGAATGATTAATACAGTCTTCATTAATAAAATTGGGAGGAATGTAGAGGCGTACATTGATGACATGATAGTCAAATCCAAACTACAGATGGATCACCTTGCTGACCTCCGAGAAACCTTCACCACACTCACGCCGCACAAGGTCATGCTCAATCCCAAGAAGTGTGTCTTTGGTGTTGAGTCTGGGAAGTTTCTCGGATTTTTAATTGATCAAAGGGGAATAGAGGCCAACCTAGAGAAGATACAGGCGGTTATTGACATGAAGTCACCCCGCACTGTCAAAGAAGTTCAGAAGTTAACAAGTTGTCTGGCGGCATTGGGGAGATTCCTCAGCCGGTCAAGTGACAAGTGTCTCTATTTTTTCCAAGCTATCAAAAAGAAGACTAGGTTTGAATGGGGGGATGATGCTGAGGTGGACTTTCAGAAATTGAAAGAACATTTACACTATTTGTCGAGGCTTGTTAGCCCTCTGCCAAAGGAGGTGCTTTACATGTACTTAGCCGTCTCAGACCATGCTCTCAGTGTCGTTCTCCTTGCTGAAAGAGACAACATCCAGCTCCCGGTCTATTTCATTAGTCTTGTTCTTCGAAATGGTGAACTACGGTACCCAATGGTTGAAAAATTTGGCCTAGCTTTGTTCATGGCAGTCAAGAAGTTGAAGCTTTACTTCTTGGCACATCCGGTTGTGGTCTACACAGACCAACCCCTCAAGCGGCCAATGACAACTTTGGAGTCATCCGGTAGGATGCTTAAATGGGCTATTGAAATGCAAAGTCTTGAAATCTCTTTCGAACTAAGGAAGGCAGTGAAGGGTCAGGCGTTTGCCGACTTCATTGTCGAAATGACAAGGCCGGCTGAGCCGGAGAATCTTGACCAGGTTTGGAAAGTGTATGTAGACGGGAGCTCTACTATGAACGGCTGTGGTGCAAGGGTTATATGTCAGTCCCCTAAAGGGGACACGTATGAATATGCACTGCGGTTCAAGTTTCAAGCCTCAAGTAACGAGGCGGAATATGAAGCCCTACTAGCAGGTATTTGCATGTGCAAGGCGGCAAGGGCAAGAAAAATTGACGCTTGCTCTGATTCACAATTGGTTGGTAGCCAGTACCATGGTGACTATGATGTCACCCATCCGTCCATGATCAAATATTTGCAGGCGGTCAAAGAAGAGGTTGGGACACTTGATGAATTTCATCTAAGACAAGTGCCCTGGTCAGAGAACAATTAGGCGAATTCTCTTTCTAAGCTGGCATCATCTGCCTCCTATGATACACCTCGGTCGGTCTTTTGGGAAGTAATGGAAAAACAAAGAATTGAAGAAGATCCCATTGGAATACTAGATCGGATTCCAACCTGGATGGATGGCATCCGGGCCTATCTGCTAGACGGAACTTTGCCGGATACATATCTAGAAATGGCTGCAATGAAAAAAAGTGCGGCCAACTTTGAGATTCATAATGGAGAGCTTTTCAAGAAGGGTTTTCTGCAACCTCTTTTGAAATGCATCACCCTAGAAAGGGGGCAAGAGATTTTGGAGGATCTGCACTCGGGCTTTTGTGCCTCACATATAAGCGGCAGGTCTCTAGCAAAAAGGGCCAGGCGGCAAGGCTACTTCTGGCCCACTCTTGAAGCAGACGCCATGGAAATGGTGAAGAAGTGTGATAAGTGTCAAAGATTTGGCAAGCTCATCCACCGTCCGGCCACTGGTCTGACGGCCATTCACAGCCCAGTACTATTCGCCAAATGGGGCATGGACATTCTAGGTCCGTATGCTCCTGCGCCAAGTGGACGGCGGTATGTTCTAGTCGCCGTTGACTACTTCACCAAGTGGGTAGAGGCAGAGGCGGTCAAAGGAATTAAGACCAAGGATGTCATCTCCTTCATCTGGAAGAATATCATCACCCGGTTTGGGGTACCTATATTTATGGTCTTTGACAATGGCTCTCAGTTTGAGATGCCTACACTAAAAAATTGGCTGGAAGATCAAGGGATCTCCCAATATTTTGCGTCAGTCGGCCGCCCCCAAGAAAATGGCCAGGTTGAAGCCTTCAACAACCTAATCTCAGACGGCATTAAAAAGAAAAATGAAAGAGCAGGCGGTTTATGGGCGGATGAGTTAACTCATGTCCTACGGGCCATTTGAACAACAGCAAAAGGGGCAACCGGCGAAACCCCATTTCTCATGGTGTATGGTGCTGAGGCCGTCTTGCCTATTGAGCACTAAGGCACGACTGTTCGAGTCATGTTATATGATGGAGAGGAAAACTGGGAGGCTATGCGGTTAGCATTGGACACACTCCCGGAACGCAGGGGCAATGCCGCCTTGCGTCATGAGATTTACCATCTGAGAATGACAAGAGCCTACAACAAAAGAGTGCACCAACGACCCTTGAAAGTAGGGAACTTTGTGTTACGGAAAATGGAGGTAACTGGTAGGGCCAATGAGCAAGGCAAGCTGACACCCAATTGGAAAGGTCCCTACCGGATCTACGAAGAAGTAAGAGGCGGCACCTACCGGCTGGAAACTCCAGACGGCAACAAGCTAGCTAGAACTTGGAATGTAGACAACCTTAAAAAGTACTACTTCTGAGACTTGTAAATTTTTGTAAACAAAAAGCCTATCAATGAAAAATTGCTTTTTTTTTTCAACCTTAATTATTTATGCATTGTTAGATATGTCTCCCAAAGGGAACACCGCTTGTACAATGTGTAGACGACTAAATCTAAATCAACCATCTGCTCCAACGTGAGTACGACATCCGACGACGCCCATCCGGGTGATTTTGTCGCAGAGAACATCTCCCATTTAGGTGGCACATTGCTCTATAAATTCAAAAAAACAAACGGCCTAATCGACTGTCTGGATAAAGTTAAGCTCGTAGCTGTTTGACCTGAATAATCTAATATGGGATCTAGATAGCTAAAGATTACCGCATGTTCTATAACAACCGGTAGCCAGCTATTATTTCATTTAAATAAAAGAACTCACTTCTGTTCTTACACCATTAAGACGTCTGTTATTGCTCAGGGGCAATACAGACGACCAAATTTGAAAATATAAGCTAAGTCCAAAACTTAGCAGCTAAACATGGCTCGTTTAAAGTGACTTGATACGACCAATAGCCGTTCGCTACTAAACATTTACCCGTCTTCTCCCACAAGAGCAAGACATCCGGTGACGCCCATCCGGGTGAATTCGTCGCAGAGAGCATCTCCAATCTGGGTGGTACATTGCTTTATAAACTCAAACACAAGTGGCAAAGACTGAGTAACCCAATAAGGGATAATTCACAGTCGTTTGACCTGAATTATCTAAAATGGAACCTAAACGACATAAACAAAACCGCATGTCTCATTGACACCAGCCGGTAACCGGCCATCATTCCAACTTAGATTATAATCTCATGATAATTGAGTAACTTAAGAAATCCCCCCAATAGGGAAAAAGGACGCTGGAGTATATTCAGGTAATAGCGTTGCTGTCAGCAGCCTGTTATTTCTCCAGGACAATGGAGACGGTCCAAGAGCAGATTCCCCTATTGGTTGGTCCGCCTGCTCAACGGAGACATTCCTGACCCAGTTAAGAGTGATTGACTCAGAAATTAAAAGCCCTTCGGCAATATCGATACGGTCAATGACCGTCTGATACTCTATCCGGATGCTTGATGGACGATTGTTCGCTTGCTTTGGGGCAATCACCTTAGTGATTGATTGACTCAGAAATTAGTCATACCCATACAGGTATAAAAAATTTCTAGGTCAATCAAACCACTTTTGAAACCAAGCGCACATCCGTCCAGGGGCAAATACATCCGGTGTACCGCATGTATAAAATAAAAAGGCTATGCACTTAGCAAATTTTATGCATAATAAAAATGCAAGGAATTTTTTTTTCTTTTATGCAGGAAAACCAACTTAATGGCCGGTTGTTTCATGTAAAAAACCGACCCCATGGTCGGCCAAAAGAAAGTGTTTACCAATTTTACAATCGGTGAAGAAAAGAAAAATTGTTAATTAAACCCGACTCCTTAGTCGGTAAAGATGCATACATACTCGGCACGCAGGCCGAAAAAGTAATTGTCAGGCCATTCAGCCAAAGGACGATTTAAACTTGATAATCTTCAGGGGAGGACTCTTCTACATTCCCATCCGGCTTATCACCAGCATCAGTCGGATGACCCCCATCATGCTCGAAGTCCTCATTCTCAACCATGTCTTCATCATCATTAGCTTCGCCCTTTTTCTCTGCCTGCAGTCGCTCCTCGTCAAGCTCTTCACTGGGTTGCTCAAAACGATACTCCCAAACGGAGTAGTCGTCAGGATGCAAAGCCTTCCAAGCCATTCTCATACGGATGGCACATTAGGCCTCATTCTCCTCGACTAGCTGCCTCTTTTCCTCCTCGGCCTTCAACATGTGCCATCCTGGTTGACGAGTTTTCTTTTCAGCTGCTCTTCCTGGTTGATGAGTTTTCTTTTCAGATTCTCGTTTTGGCGGCGGAGACTGTCTGTTTCCCTACTGACATCCTCATGCTTCTCAAGCTCGTCCTTGGTTGACTTCAGCTTTCCCTCAAGCTCAGATACCCTCTTTTGGGCCGCCTCTAGTTGCTGCTTGACTTGTAGTTCGGCCTCCGCCTGAGAATGCAGGATATCATGAGTTAGTGCTTCATTTTTATATATGTCAAACATGGCTTGGTCTAGAGCAGAGGCGACCCTTTCTTTGACACTCTTTACCTCTTTTTTTTTTGTTTGAGAATGGCTTCTTGAGCCCATTCACCCGTAGCATGGCCTGCATCCGGTAAAGAAGATCATCGATAAACAGACGGCACGAGAGGGGTTGGAAATATTTTCTAACTTAAAAACAGGTTACCTTAGCTAGCAGAGCTAAAATGGCATCAAAGTTGAGGGTGCCAACCCCCCTCATAGATTCCCGCTCCTCGGAAGAGACGACCTTCAACATGTTCTTAGCGAACTGCTGTATATCCGGCCTTTGGGTAGCATTTGCACATTCAACACTTGGTGAGAGGTTGACATAAGCCCAGCTTATAGACCGGGTGTCTTCAGAGCTGCTGGGCGACTGCTGATAAGATTTTACCCAATTAGGGTAAGGTAATGGATTGAAGGCACTAATACCTGGGAGCTCTACCATCAATTCTTTAGGACGGTTGTCTTTGCGTCCGCCTGTGACATGCCCCCCTGTTGCTGCTGAGCCGACAACAGCGTTGAGTGGCTTGCCACCCTTCGACGTTCGGGGGACGTTCGATTTTTAAAGGGCCTCGAGATAAGCAGGCGACTTGCCGGCAGTAGAGGGATGAGAATCATCCCCAGACTTGGCAGCAGATGGATTTTTCTGCGCCACATATTTCCTCGATTTAGAGGGCGTCCGGTCCTCTTCAGCAAACGGACGCTTCAGTGGCTTATCGCGAAAAGCAGGCAGCCTCGTTGATCCTTCCTGAAAATTAAGTTATGGCATCAAGTTCTAGACAATAAGGTTCACCTGACTATGACAATTGTGGAATACTTACATGTTCTAGCTGATCTTTCTTCAAGATCTGGTTTTTCTGCCGGATCATTTGGCGATAGGCAGCAGCAAAGCTCACGGGTTTCTTACTCGGAGATAGCTGCGACATTGCCTCTTCTACAAAAAAAGCTGGATGAGCGTCAGTAAGAAATAATACAAAGAATAAATATTTATTTTGCTAGACGGTCTCATCCGACCAGCTGCCTTTCGTTTTTTCTATGTTAAGACCGTAGGCGGCTAAGTAAAAAGGTCCCCTTAGACACTCAAACCTAGGGATGTAACTATGGGGAATTATCTCCCTTCCGTTCCCTCCCTCTAAGGTTTTCTTGAATAAGCCAGGCGTCAAAATTTGATCCCAGCCCTCATCAGGTTCAAGCGGGAGAATCGCCTTCTGGCTTAGAAGGTATGGGTTTCTGTTCAAAGTGTTATACTTTCGGTTTTGCCTTGTATCTGGAGAAGAGATGATGTAAAAACGGCTTCGTTTGTCCTTCCATTTTGATTCCTTGCCCAGGGACATCATGAACCCCTTGTGACAAGTTAGGGTGTACCACACAGGGCCGGCTGCCTTAGGAGCCTTGCTCAAATAATGCATCGAAGCAAAGGCCTCAAAGCCCGGTTTCACCCACTGTATCTTACAGGCAGTGACTTACCGAAGGACGTTCACCCACGAGTTAGGGGTGAGCTTCCAAACACCCAAGCGGTATCCGTCCAGGATTTTCTCAACGTCTTTATTAAGGGGAAATCTCAAGCCCGCCTGTATCGATGCTTCGTAACAGCCGAAGCATTGATCCCCATAACTTTGATTGAATGGCCAGACGACTGTATCGTCCAGGTCAGGGACATAAATCTCATATCCGGCCCCCATGACATAGGTGTCCCGGAATTCCTCAAGCTTTTTTAACATATTTCTCTAAGTCCTAGTAGAGACATGGGTGAAATAGGGAGTGAATTCTTTTTGAGCAAAGGAAGAATCTTCCCCTTATCCTCTTTCAGGAGAGGGGGCCTCCTCCTCAGAGTCAAAGGCAGACTCAGAGCTTTCTAGCTCTTCATCGGATACAGACGGCTCAGTTCTATCTTCGGAACTGCCTAAAACAACATCTGGCTGGGACGACCCTTGTTCAGCGCCGAATGCACTATCATTACCCCCATCATCTAACTCGTTCAGGACGGAGTCATTCGACGTGCTTGGAGTGCCGGGTGGGTGATCAAAACCCTCATCTCTTAGCACCCTCATAGCGCCGCCATCTTCCTCATCACCTATGGGGCCTTGGGCCGTCCTTTTGCAGGGGGGTGTCCAAGTGGGGGCAGGCGACACTCCTAGTCCTAGATTCAGCCGTCCCAGGTGACCGGCTGATAGCTACCCTAGGTTGTGCCGTGTGTGTTTGTGAAACCATTTTGAAAAAACAAGGAATAACAAACATAGATAGAAAATTAAAGAATAAGAAAGAGATGGAGTAGGCGGTTACCTTGTATTGAAGGTACTGAAGGAACCTCTTGGGACGTCTGTAATGCAGGCGGATTGTACTCAAGCAGCAATAAACAAATTCTCTCAAAAGTCTAAGATTCTCTCTCGGAAAATTTCTCGTGAATATGCTAAAATGAGGGGGTGAAAACATACATATAGAGGGGTAAAAGTCTCAGAGGCAACCCTGACATTTACTCCAGAAGGTAAACAGTAAAAATACTATTCACCCATGCATGTATGACGCTTGTCACAGGCGTCACGTGGCGCGCCACGTCATCCCTGTGAGGGGCAAATGATTTGGGTATTTTTACCCCGCCACGTGGGACCAACTAGAGCGTGACACGTGTCACCCTAGGGAGAGCCCAAAGTGGACCTACCAAGGCTAGACACGTGGCAGGCAGATACCCTATATGGAATTGGTGGCCTTCAAGGCCCAATTCCCTAGATTGCCCTAAAACGGCGCAGCCCACTAGTCCTAGGTTTCCGTAACCTAGGAAAGGAGCACAAATCCCAATGATCCTATAAAGAGGGAGATTTACCCCACTTTGGGGACACATTCAATGTAATCCCCCGTATTTTTAAATATTTTATAAAAGAAATTTTATTTTATTTATAGTATTTATTTGTATTTTTCCATAAATTAATTTTCAAATTATTAATTTGGGTCAAAAATTATTAGGCTAAATTATTTTATGAAGCTATATCCTATAATCCATTGTTATAAAAACAAAGCCTAACCCATTCGTTTCTTGGTCATGGCCTTGGCCTTTCAGTGACCCAATAATGATCCAATTTTTACACTTGTAATATTGGGGAGCAGACTAATCACAGGTCTTACCTAATCAGAACTTGCATCAAGAAGATGGGATTTTGAGTGGAGTGTTGGTTAATCTCATAGTTTATTACATTTCATAAGTTTGGATTTAATTAAACTTTGGTTTGATTTATTTACTACTTTTATTGGGTTTTTGAATAAGGGCCTTAATGGTTCCAACTTGTAAGACTAAATTTGGTTTTGATTTTTTGTTTTGAAACTTATTGATAGCTGAGTTAGTTTTTCCGCTGCTAAATTCTGAACTAGCCTTAACGTTTGAACACGTGGCGGTAGCACATCAGTAATTCTCTTGCAAATTGTTAAAGGTATTTACAGGTTTTTAAAGAGAGAATTATTGGGGTGTTACATTCAATCATTGAAAACACTAAATTTTCTCACCTTAGAGAAAACACCTGATCTCGGAATCCGAGAAGATCTCACTTTACTTTCCGCACCTTTTTACATTCTTCGACCTGTTCTAACTTGATCGTCGGAGGAAGAACCCCACCCAACCGGAGTCTCCGTTGTTTTGCAGGTATAGGCTCCCAGAATACAGACTTAGTGACGTAGCTCTCCCTAGGGACATAGAAAACCCTGAAACATATATAGCAATATAAAAAAAACTAATGTTATTTGGCATGATAATATTGTAGCGTTTTTAAATTATTAGTCCTACGTGGCGCTCTAATAATTTTTTAATAATTAAAATCTTATGCGGCACTCTAAAATCTCAGGAAAAAAAACTCGCCTTTATATATATACTAGTTTTGTGCCCGGGCGATGCCTAGATGGTTGGTAAAATTTTAAGATAACATTTTTACTTAAATGTTAAATATGGTCAAATAATTCGTTCTTATAATGTAGAATATTTAGACAGACGATATCATATGGCGTGTACTTTGTATAGTTTTGTTTATAAATAGATATCTATATTATTATTGACTTGAAATTATTTGTATTGAACTTAAATTATTTTCACTGAACTGAAAGTATTTTTACTAAACTAAAATTATTTTTACTGATTAAAACTTATTTTACTTATTCTCTAATATTTTTTTAAAATAAATTAAATAACAATACATTTTGTATGTGGCTAACTACACCATCTGGCCGGACAAAGTAACCCCTATACTTGGGGGCTTGAACCCACATCACATAGCCTACCTAGCCTAAGGAGTCATCATCTTTGACTCTTCTCACATCTATTTCCATCACCATAACCTTTGCAAGCCAGCCTTAGTATCACTTTCACACACTTCATTCACATATTCATGGCCATATCCTCCTTCCCTTAGGAACCCCTTATCATGAAATCTTGTTCCCACACCACGCATGCTTCATGAAGACATCCAGCAAAATCATCATCATTCGACAGCATTATCACAAATGTACTTAGCTTCTTGACCTAGGTACATTTATCAAGATTTGTTGTAATACTTGCTTAGCTTCCAGACTTAAGCAATGTCCAAGATTGTACACTATATATGATTCCTAGCTTCCTGACCTAGGCAACATACATTGACGACAAACTGATGTGCTTAGCTTCATGACCTAAGTGCATTCATTGATCATGTCACATGATGTAATTGTCCTTAGCCTCCTGGCCTACGAACATTCATCATGCATACATTATTTTCAAGACGAGCAATTTAATTTGTTCCATGCGATTCATCTCGTTTTGCTCATTGAGGATGGTCAAAGCTTCTTCCTTTTTTCATGTCTTTTCTTTTGGGGAAGTTCAAAAAAATTTCCAAAATTTTCTTGGCGAGAAAGTACAAAACTTCTTCTATTTTTCATATTTTTTCTTTTGGGGAAGTTTAAAAACTTTTTCGAATTTTTTATTAAGGGAAGTTCAAAAACTCTTACTCCTTTTTTACACGTCTTTGTTTTTCGGGAGAAAGTCGGTACCCTCCATTCATGACAAAATCCTCCACTCATGACAAAACATGAAAAAAACGACAGAAATTTTTTGCTTTTGCATTTTCATTTGCTTGTGTCAGCACACAAACTCAAATCATACACATACGCACACAATCACAAGTCATACACATGTCATGTCGTGTCAAGTCAAGATTGGCCAAGTTAGTTGGACAAGTCAATCACAGTTTATGCGAGTCGTTTGGCAAATCCCATTTTGAGGACAAGTCAATCACAGGTCTTAGGTACAACCCATGTTCGAGGATAAGTGAACCATCTACAGCCCACGTCCGGGGATAAGCGAACCATCAAAAGCCCACGTTTGAGGATAAGTGAACCATCAATAGCCCACGTTCGGGGATAAATGAACCATCTACAGCCCACGTTCGGGGACAAGCGAACCATCTACAGCCCACGTTCGGGGATAAGCAAACCATCTACGGCTTACATTCGGGGATAATCGAATCATCATCATTCTTCAAATACTAAGTGATAATCTATCATTTAGTAGGCTGCTCGAGGCGTAGGAGTCTACGTGTAAGACTACTAAACATGTGCATCATGTCACGACAGACACAACTCGCGCACCGCGTCACGGTATTCCGAGCTGTGTCGCGGTATATTGCACCGTGTCACGGTATTCTACGCCATGTTGGGGCACACATGTTGTTGCACCGTGGCATTTTTATAGGGTTTATCCGTGGCGCCTTTTCATTTCTAGGATTCCGTACCTCACCCCTCTTATTTTCTCTATAAATACGAACTTGATTTCTCCAGTTTCGAGGCACCAACAATCATTCTCTTCTCTCTTTAGCCTAAACACTAGCCACCATATTCTCTTATAATACTTCCCCTAAGCACTCCAAGGAGTCCATACTTGACCCGAAGTTCTATACTTAAACCAAGGCGTGAAAGGTAGAATTAACTGAGGGTTTGGACCAAATCAACTCTACTTTTCATTTAATTTAATTCAATTTGATTTATTATTTATTGAAATTACTAACAGTTTATTCATGATGTCGCAATTCAAGGAAACGTATATGTCAATTCCCACTTCTTATGAGTGCCAAGCATATTCACAACATGCTTAACGTAGGCGCGCTTCGAACGATGCCTACAAGTCTCCATATATTCGAAGCTTTTTGACTCCAAATGCTAATGCTGTTTCGAGACCTACCATACATGCTTCATACTCTGAAGCATTGTTGGTGACGTCAAAGTCAAGTTTTATTGAGATTGGGATGTGCTCTTCATTAGGTGACACAAGTAAGACTCCTACGCCACATTCTTTTTGGTTGGATGCACCGTCAAAGTATAATATCCAAGTGTTATCCTCAGTGATTTGTAATTCTTCATCCGGGAATTCATTTTCTTGCACTGGTGTTGAGTCTTCAAGTTAAAGTCTGCCAAAAAGTCAGAGCCTGCGGATCATTGACTTTTGAGACATAAACCTTTGGTCAAATTAAGCCAAGGTGACTATGAATCTTGATATTCTTCCATTAAGGGTGGATTTCTCAAAGAATACTTGAGAGGATCCATTCGGGATACCACGTGGACTGCGTGAACGAGCATGTAATGGCTTAGCTTCTTTGTGGCCCATACGAGTGCGAGGCACAATTTTCTAGTGGTGTATAGCGAACTTCATATTCAAGCATCTTCTTACTTAGATAGTAGATGGCATTTTCTTTTCCTTCTACTTCTTGTGCGAGCATAGCCCCCATTGTTTCCTTGGTGACTGTTAGGTATAGACGAAGAGGTATGCTTGGTATTGCTAGTGCAAATACAGGAGGATTCGCAAGATAGGCTTTGATTCTATCAAAGGCTTCTTAACACTCATCGTCCCATACTACTAGTACATTCTTCTTGAGCTTCTTGAATATTGGTTCACATAATGTGGTAAGTTTGATATGAACCGACTTATGAATTGCAACCGACCAATAAATCCTCGAATTTGCTTCTCGGTCTTGGGCGGTGGCATGGACATGATGGCCTTGATCTTGGTGGGGTCTATTTCAATGCCTCTAGAGCTAATGACATAGCCTAGAAGTTTTCCTGAGGTAACCCTAAATGCACACTTAGCTGGATTTAGCCTCAAGTAGTATTTGCGAAGCCTTTTGAAGAATTTTCTCAAGGCTGTTTGGTGTCCAAGACAATCCTTAGATTTTACAATTATATCGTCTACATACACCTCGACTTTTTTATGAATCATGTCATGGAGTAAGACAATTGCTTCTCTTTGGTATGTGGCACCCACGTTTTTTGACCCGAATAGCATCACCGTGTAGCAGTAAGTGCATGGTGTTATGAAGGTGGTCTTTTCCATGTCTTCTTCCGCCATGAGAATCTGGTCGTAATCCGCGTACCCATCCATAAACTAGAGAAGTGCATGATTTTTTGTGTTATCTACTAGAATGTCGATGTGAGGTAGGGGGAAATCGTCCTTTGGGCTAGCCTTGTTGAGATCCCTGTAGTCGACACACATTCTTACTCTACTAACCTTCTTGGGAACTAGTACCACATTAGCGATCCATTCTAGATACTTGGATACCTTGATAAAACCTGCAGTTATTTGTTTTTGAATTTCTTCTTTTATTTTAAGTGCTACGTCGGGTTTCATTCGACGTAACTTTTGTTTTACATGTTTCATTCCCAAAATTAGTGGTATAGTATGTTGAGAGATTTCTCTACTATACTTGGCATATCTTCATATGACCAAGCAAAGACATCGATGAACTCAACAAGTAGATTTATTAGTTCAACTATTTCATCTTGATTTAGAGTTAGTCCAATTTTAACTTCTCTTTTAACAGTGGGATCTTTTGAGATGCCAATAGTCTCAGTTTCTTCAATTACTGCCATTTTATTCTCAAGTGCTTCCATTGCTTTAATTATTTCTTTGCCATTTTCATTATTAGCAAAGCAATTTTCGTCATCATGGTAAGGGATGAGTAACACGAAGAGTAAGCGGAAGAAGTCATACTATTAAACTCTTGAACCATTACATCAAAAAGAGAAAGGTCTTTGGGGACCTGGCTACTAACTATTATAGGGGTAGAGTTTAAGCTAGGAGGGATAGTAGGGGGTGCAACTACTAGAGACTTAGTAGACTCAAAGGTAGAAGACTCTAAAGAAGACTCGAACTTAGACTTAGACAACTCAGACTCGTTAAGCATAAGGCCTTTAACCATAGTTATGGATATCTTCCTACTGCTGGGTGTGGTCACTTTCACAGTCTTGCGCTATCCCTGGAGTAGTCCTTCTGCTGAAGTGATGAGCTTTGAGGGGTCAAAGTCCTTGCTTTGTAAGACAGTTTGTACAAGTGTGGAGTTGTCGTCGACACATTTAGGCTCCTTTTTCTCGTACCCAAAGAGGAGACCCATGACATTGAAGTCAAAGCATGGGGGTGCACGCTCCTTGTAGGTAGGATTGGGGATCTCATCCAGAAAGTTGTAATCCAGGAAGATCTCGAACCCCGGCTGGTGTATCCCATTCCTAACAAGTGGTTCAGGAAATTCATAGCATGGATAATCTTCTCCCTCTTTTATAAATTGTCCATTCAAAGTGAGGGGGTAAGGATCTATTAGCATCACATTATGAATACAAGCTTTTCTTCGTGCCCTGGACTTATCCATTGCTCGCTTAAGGTCTTTTGGAGTTGGCTCAAATCCAAGTCCGAAAGTATCCCTTTTAGGGAGGATTGGCTATTTCTTTCTTCTTTCCTATAGTCATTCCGGGAAAGTATCCTTGTCTTTTTAGAATAGCATTGACGACGAGATTTGAGTGAGGGTTATAGTCAAGAGGGGTCTTTTCATCTTCGTCAATAAAAGAAACCTCTTCGGCGTTAAAGCGCACAAATTTTCATCGTGTTCATCGTGATCCACATGAATGATTGGTTTATCAATTCCCTTGATTCTCATGGGGGAGGCATCGATCGTAACAGGAATTCCTCCAACTATAGCCTTTTACTTGTTGGTGGAGAGATGAGGGAACGACCTTGAGGTCATGGAGCCAAAGGCGTCCCAACAATAGATTGAATGAATGAAGCTTTAATATCCACTACTTGAAAAGTAGTGCTATGTTCGACGACTCCTGTAGTTACATTCATGGTGATGGTTCCAAGAGCTTGGCGACAAGATAAGTCATAGGCCCTTATGCCTTGTGTGGATGGAGTTAAGTCCTCATCCTTTATCCCCAACATTCTGGCAGTGCAAAGTGGGCATACATTGATTGCCGATCTATTGTCTACGAGGGTAATTGGTAAATTCATCCTTTTGCACACCACTGTGAGGTGTAAGGCTTTTTTATGTTTGTCACCCTCTGGCGGTAAGTCTTTGTCAGAATAGGTGATCAAATTAGTTGGACTAGGGACGTCACTTGTGAGGAAGTTAGCCAACCCTTCTAGAGTAGTTTTGGAATTTATTGCTACTTTTACGAGTTCATCCATCACTACAACTCTATGGTCATGATGAGGCTAGAAGTTTCCAAACATTTATCTCAACTTTAGTTATCTTAAGCTGCTTGACTATGTCATTGTCCTATGTTTGGGTTAAAAAACCCATTTACTTTCCGCACTTTTACCCATCCGGAATCATACTAACTTGATCGTTGGAGGCGGAACTCTACCCAACCGGAGTTTCATGGTTTTGAAGGTACAGACGTCAGGCGCGCATACTCTAGATTGTAACTCTCCCGAGGGACTCCAAAAACCCCGAAACATCCTCTATGATGGATTTTGGAGCTTGTGTAGTTGCGAGTAGAGGCACAGGTGTGTCTGGTTGTTGTAACCTTCCGGACCTTGTAAGCACTGTGATTGGGGAATCCTCATCCCATATATCATCATTGTCATTGTATGGGTAAAGTGCAGCAAGGGGCAATTCGATCATGTCCTTGAGGTATACATCTTTATCATCATTGTCCCATATTCCATTGACAATGGTATCATTAAAGGTTGGGATAATATTGTCTTCTTTTGGGGTGTTCTTTTTCTTAAGATGAAGAGCTCCCCAATGTCTATGAGCTCTTGGACATATTCTTTGAAATGGAAACAAATTTCGATTGTGTGACCTCTAGATTGATGATATTTGTACTAAAAATTGTCCTCTCGCTTAAGGGACTCGAATGGCTTTGGTTCAAGAGGCTTGACCATACCCTTGCTAAGGAGCATGTCAAGGGCTCTTTCATAAGTGGTGCCTATAGGTGTGTAAGCCCTCTTGTTCCTTTTCTCTTGTGGCTCAATAAAGTTGAAAATAAATGGCTTTCTTCCAACGGTATTTGGTCCATAAGAGGAAGAAGAAGGGTCACACTTTCTTTTGAGGACAGGCTTCGTATTAAGTTTGTCTACTCTTCTAAGTAGAACTTGAAATTCAAGATGGGCTGTTTGGAGAGCATCACAAAGACCAGCAATGTGATCTTTGGCAATCCTTCGGGATAGACTAACAATGTCTTTATCAGCATTCTCATCTTGGGAATTAGTCATGACGTCGAAGAAGACCTCCTCTTCTTCTTCAATGGCATCAACCTCTTCCATGGAAATTTATTCAATAGGCTTAATAAGGAGTGATGGATCAAAAGGGGTTTGATCATCAGAAATAGCTAAGGCGTCAGAAAGTGGACAAGTATTGATACTTTGCTTTTTGCCGGCAGGAGGCACGGGAAGCTTGTTATTATCGATCAAATATTAGATACCTTCTTTTAGCTTCCGTCAGCTGTTAGTAGTGTGGCCCCTACCTTGATGGTACTTGCAATGGGCATTAGGGTTCCAGCTAAAGGGCCTCTTCTCAGGTGCTGGGTATTGAATAGGTCCAACGGGAGTTATGAGTCCCTTGGCGTGGAGACAATCAAAAGCAGTGTCGTAACTCATTCCAATAGGGGTGAACTCTTTCCTTAGTTCCCTTCTTGGCCCTTAATTGTCCATGTCTAAGACATCATTAAGATTAAAGGTTCTAACATTGTTACTAGAGTGGGTGTTCTTAGAAGAAGAAGAAGGATGGTCATTCTTCTTTCCTTTCCAGCCATTGTTGCTACTATTGTTGGCAGCTTTTGCTTTTATGAAGTCATCTTAGATATCGATGCCTATGTTGTAGACGGCCTTGAAGCTGTTCAAAGTTTGATATTTTAAATTCTTTTGATATTTCTCTTGAATATTTCTAATGATCCTTCTCACAGATTCTTTTTCACTAGGAACTTCGATTATTCTGGCAGAAGTTTCCTTCCACCTATTGTAATGATCCTTCCACGGTCTGTTGGAGTTTGTCAACATCTTGTTGTTTAGCTGCCATTGGTTTGTTTCTTCTTCTTGTTCGAACTGGGATCTGGAAAAGGTGTATTTGTACGAATGTGTTATCTTTGATTAAGCGTCCTTCTCTCCTCGACCAAACATTGTAAAATTAAACCATTGACTCTTTTAATGACTTGACTCTAATCGACTCGTACTTTTATTGGGTTTAAACGCGAAAAAATGGGTGCATATTTTGTGGGAATTAAATAAGGGAATCAAGTAAGGGAGACAAGTTTTCAAGCAACATGGCTATGTTGGGAGGATAATATCTGACTTACCCCCCTAAAAAAAAAATGATGGAAAAAAACACATGCAAGACTCTAAGCATGGTTATGGTAAAAGGACATGTACAAAGTGTGAGTGAAGACTCGTGAATGAAAGTGATATGTTGAAGACTCGTGTGGTGACCATGGGACTAGACTTGTGGTTAATCTTAATAAAGACCAAGTAAAGACCAAATTTATTATTAAACTGGTTAATCGTTATTGTAAGACTCGACATGAAGACTCGAAAAGAAGCAGTCGAACCATCGCGGGACGCTAGAACCATCACAATACGACAAGACTATTGCGGTGCGATGGATACCAGCATTCTGCGCCACAGACAAGGTTAACACGACATTGTCGGATCGTCATTCTGGTCTGTTTCAGTGATTTTTTGGAAGGTTGTAAACCCATAGTCTGCTTGGTCGAGAATATTTTAGACTTTAAGGTTCAATTTTATCAACCAAATTTAATTAAGTAATGTCCTTTTTATTCCTTGGTTAATTTATTTAGACTTTGTCAACAAGAAACATGTCAACACAAAGGGTTAGTTTAATCACAAATAAGGTATGCACAAGTAAGATATGCACAAGTAGTCACAATATGATGCAATGACTTTACCACCTAACCATAACTCTAGTTTTCTAAGGTCAAGGATTATGGTGTCCAAGAGGGTCCATGATTAATGTCCTGATGCATCGCGCGAAAGCCTTACCTTAGAAGGGTTGGCACGATGGAAGGGACCCACAAGTTAAATTCAACTCCATGGTTTGGTGAATTCAACAAACTCAGATGCACCCATTATTGCACGGAGCGTTTATTAGGGTGGATGGAGCGTGAATTCCAAGGGCTTTAACCATATGTAAAACACATATGGGTTCAGAAAAGTCGAAAAAGTTCAATTAGGAAGTAAAATCGTCGAGACATTACTAGTATCGGGCAAAATAGGAAGACAGAATTCTGGCGCCGTGTCGCCATCTCATATCGCTGGACGACAGGAACTATCGCACAACGATAGCTCCATCGCGGTGCGATGAAGCTATCGTCTGGCGATGGTTTCTGACGTCCTGTGATGGTTCTGACGCGCTACGACAGTTTTAGTTTTCGATGTTTTTTTTTTTTACGATTTTTCGTAGTGTCTATTTGATTTTAGTTGTGAAAGATATTTCCGGCCTTTCCTACGTGTATATTCCTACGGTTTTGACGCATTACGAATGGTCTATCCAATGTGAACCTTTTTATGCTTGTGCCACAATATTAATTAAAATTACGCACAATGAATATCTAGAATCATTCAAGTCTCATCCACTCATTCTAAATCAATTATTGTCAAAATAAATTTTAGGAATCAATCTAGAAATCCTCCCCAGTGGAGTCGCTAAAAACTGTAGGGAATTTTTCAACTCATCATTGAGCCCTAATATGGTTATGTTTTTAAGTATGGTGGTGTCTAAAGGAAAAGAAGCAAGAGATAAAAGACTCGCCAGCAAGCTTTAGGAACTTGTAAACCGTTCACGAGTGTGAAGATTAAACCCCATTCACAATCACAGAGATTGCTAACTCCATAGTGGTCTAGAACCATGACTGGATGTTCAGGAATGATGGTACGAATCCAACCTCAAAGAGGTAACCCGCCTTATATAGGCCTCTACTAAATTCTTATGATATTCATGTGCGCTTTTCGATCAACATGCATAGATCAAATTAATCCTAAACATGTTTAATCTACGTTGGTTAATTATCAATGCACAATCAAATCTATCATTGGTGATCACTTGAATTAAAATCATATTTTCCTAAATAAAATTATTAATTATCTTATTATTAGGCGTGATTTCAAGTACAAATTCCCTTTAATCTTGTAAAAAGGGGCGTGATCAAGGAATAATAATAAATTAAATCATGAATAATCAAGCAACATATGATTAATACAACAATCATCATCATAAAAACATCAACAAAATATCATTAGTAAGATCCTAGGCATGATACTAAACGGATTAATAACAAACCCTAGCATGTCACTAATAATCAAATCAAAGCATTATCCTAAATATGATGCTAGAAATCAAAATCAACATCCTAAACATGATACTAGAAATCATAAAAACATCCTAACATGATACTAGGAATTAAAATAATATTCTAAGTATGATTTCTACTTCAAAATCAAAGAATAATTATAAGGGTGATTAAATTACTCATTTTGAGGTTTCAAACTTCTTGCTATTAAAACAATACACACGTTAGTAAATTTCAAGAATGTTAAATCAATAAAGCAAATAAATCAAATATGAATTGAAATATAGATTTGGAACCACACCCTCAAAGCTATCAACCTTTCACTTCAAGGTCGAAGGCAAGGTCGAGGATGGCTAGGAGTATTCAAGTCTCGTGAAGGAAGTATTGTGTTTGATTTGGAAGAGTATCAGGGATGTGTTTAGGCAAAGGCTAAGAACATGGGGATCAAAGAGAGAAAAGATGATTAGAGAGGATTATTGACGATTGTTGGTGAAGAGAAAAGCTGAAAAATGACCTCTACTTATAAGGAAAAGAGAGAGTCAAAGCGTTAAAAAAAGATCAGAATTCGAATCGGAATAGAACAGATTCCATCGCGGGGCGACAAGTGTATCGCGGTGTGATAGTCCTGTCATCACTTCGATGGTTTTCTAAAGATAAGAATCCGTACAGAGTATGATTTCCAATCGGATTGAGTCAATGAAATTTCCGTACGTATTCTATTTTGACCGGGATTAGGATTATAAAAAAACAGATGTTTATTCGGTTTCGAATTCTTTCAATCTTTATCTTCTTGGAAAGGATAAAGTAGAACCTTCTAGATAATTCTAAAAGCTCCTAATGAATCCAAATTGGTTTAGGATTGGGATTAAGGTGTTGGACCCTCACATGATCATTGGGTCGTAGGTAAGGTAGACTTAGGTCCGATTCGGGCTTGGTTTAGTATTTTGGCCATAACCTATTCGTTTTAAGTCAGATCTGGGCTTATAATATATCGTTGGAAAGATCTTTTCATGCCCCATCCAACTAAAAAAAAAAAACTTTGACTGAGACTATGGCAAAATAATCTGGTTTGGAAGTTTTTATGAATTGGACACGAAATGAATGATTTTAAGGACACAAAATAAATGATTTTTTGTTAAAACATTTTAAGAAAAGTTAGAAATATGGTCGGGGCTTAAGGGAACTTAACGAGACTCTTCAACTCTTTACCGAACTTGTTAATCAAAGACGTGAAAGGTACTCATCACTGGGTTTGATTTTTTGGGGAGACACAATCAGGTGTATATAGGGCAATTTTATGTCCAAGACCGCTTGGATCTTCTCAGGGTTGGCTTCAATGTTGCGTTGATTGATCTAAAATTCGAGAAATTTGCTGTACTCAACAGCAAAGGTACACTTCTTTTAACATCACCTTATGCCGCCTAAGTTCGGTAAATTTTTCTCGTAGATTAATCAGATGATCGGTCGGCTTCTTTGATATAATAATCATATCATCAATATAGGCTTCCATGTTTCGGCCGATCTGGTCTCTAAAGATCATATTCACAAGTCGCTGAAACGTAGCCGGAGTATTATTCAAGCCGAACAGCATGACATTATAACAATACAACCATTGCTCGGTCACAAATTTTGTTTTCTCTTGATATTCTTCCCACAAAAGGATTGGGTGAAATCCAGATCAGAATAGGCGTCCATGAAACTCATCAAGGCACGCCTGGCCGTTGAATCAACCAGGTGGTCGATTTTAGGCAGGGTAAAACTATCCTTGGAACAGCCTCGTTAAGTTTAGTGTAATCAACACACATCCTCCAAGTTCCATTCGGCTTCTTGACCAAGACTACGTTGGCCACCCAATCAGGATAATAACATTATCGAATGAAACCTGCGTCCAGCAAATTCTGTCCTTCGGCCGCAGCTGCCTAATTCCTTTCTTCACCCTGGTTTATCTTCTTCTACCGGATAGGCCTTACATCTGAATTAACCGCCAACTTATGCACTGCGAGGTCTGGGCTTATACCCAGCATCTCATGGACTTCGAACGCAAATACATCTCTGAATTCTCTTAACAAATTTACCAAGTCATCTCCAAGAAATTCTATGGCGATAGTGCCAACCTTGACCATCCAATCAAGCTGGTCCGAGTCCACCACTATTTCTGCATGATCGCCGGCCGGATGCGGCCTCAACTCTTTAGGCCGGCCGACGGTCATTAATTGCTATGACAACTCTTTCTTGATTGACTTGCGCTTTTTTTTGACCTGCTGTGCTTGGAGTGACCCTCCTTTAGAGTTTTTCTTAGACGCCCTACTATGTCCGAGTGAGGTAGGCTTCAAGGCCATCTGAATACATTATTTTTCCATTATTTGGTTTCCTTAAATGGAGCCTATTTTCCCGTCCGACCGCTCAATCTTCATCAACATTAGGTGAGGGACGATTACAGCCTTTGCCGAGTTGAAGGTCGGACGGGCGATGATGACACTATAGCTAGTGAGCTCTTTAACAACTTGAAAGCGGACGACCATGTCACTTCCCTCCCTCTTTTTCCCAAATAGGATGGGCAAGTCTATATGTCCCACGAGATGGATAATGCTCCCTCCAAACCCAACCAAGGGGTGGGAGATATCCTTCAAAGTATCTTCTAAAAACTTCAGATTCTTCAAGCCAGCTAGGCTAATTATGTTGGATGAGCTGCCAGTATCTATCAGCACTCGTCCAACCTTCAGGTTAGCAACCTTTAGTATGAACACCATAGGGTCATTATAGGGGGCTTTGATTTTTCCTCTGTCTGCCTCGTAGAGAGTCACCTCTAGGAAAGGCTCCACCTTGGCCTCTTCTGTGTGCATCACTTTCCCCAACTTCCTAGCATCTTGCTTAATTCATTTCAACGTTGGGCCGCCGGCAGCGAAGCCGCCTGAAATTACGGTCGCAAACCCTTAGTTTGTGCTATTCCCATCTTCGTCATCCATTTTCTTTTCCTTCTTCTTCTCGGATTTGTTGTCCGTCCGACAGTAAGTGAACTTACACTTCAGTACGTACGATTTGAACATGCCCTTCTCTGCCAGTTTGGCCAACAAACTTTTCAGGTTATTGGATTTGTTCGTGTCATGCCCCACATCCTTGTGGTAATGGCAATACTGGTTCTTGTTTTGGTACTAGACCGGTCCCCTCAAGGGCTGGGGCTTCTCGAACTTGAACTTTTCTTTGATTTCCATCAAAATTGAGTGACAGTCTTTGTTGTACTCATACTGTGGCATGTACTTCTTGGCTTTCTTGAACTTGGTCTTTTGGTAGTCAACCACCCAGACTTCTATTATTTTGTTACTTCCTTCCTTCTTTTTGTAGGCCGAGTCTTGTTGAGAAGATAATTTCTTCTCGGCGCCCTTGGCCGGCTCCTCTGCCTTTGTAAGCGAATAAAAATCAGCTGCCTCTATATATGATTCGGCCTCCCGCAGAACACCTGTGTATGTCCGAATCTTTTTTCTGATAAAGTTAAACTTGAAACAATTATGCCTTAATCCTCGAAGAAACTCTGAGTAGGCCATTTTATCTGGCAGGTTCTGAATTTGTGCTTTCTCCATGTTAAACCTTTGAACATACAAACGCAACCCCTCTTTCTTCCCTTGGATGATGGTTACCAAGTTAAGACTAATCTTCCAGGGTGGTATATTGTAGTAGAAGTTTCCAACGAACAACAAGCTGAGAGTTGTGGAACAATTGTTGCATTTGACTGGCAGATTGTTGAACCAGTCTTGAGCCACACTCTTGAGGGTGGATAGAAAGCATTTACACCAAGTGGCATCATCTACATTTTGCAAGTACATCAGATTTTATTACGAGGAGATATGCTCTTCAGGTTTTCCTGTACCATCATAGGCACCCATAAGTACACTTTTCACTTTAGCCGGATAAGGAAAGTTGAGAATTTCTTGAGAAAACAGAGGCGGCTTGTCACCGAGAGTCAACAAGCGCATTTTCCAATTAATAGACTGAGGTTGAACAGCCAGTTAGGCCAGGTAGGCTGAGGTTGCGGGGCCAGTTAGGCCAGTTAGGCTAGGTAAGTTGCCTGATCGTGAAAGGAATGGTGTCCTTTAAACAAGTGTATTATTCCGATAGAGGGTTCAAAACAAATTAGGAAAGCTAATTATTTAGTGAGGTCAAATGATCGGACTGCCTAGCTGGAGGCCGCTTCCGATAAGTAATATTAATGTATAATTAATGTTACAGCTTGCTCTTGAATGAACCCTTCGGGTCACAACTAATCGTGTAACCCAACCAAAGCGACGAATTAATCCAAAGGATTAAATGAGTCAATAGAGATTTTACGAACTAAGACGTCAGATTCCGAGCTTAAAGCGTTTAAGCCAAGCATCGAAAGTCGAGTCGAATTTCTACAATCGACGAGACGAAAAAACTAATTAAACATGATGTCACAACGTATAGCCCTAGCCTCGAAATGGCTTAGCCATGCAAGGGCTACGGCAATGCGGCTAGCAAGGGCTGCTAGCACGCAAGGCATGGACGAAGCCCAGCAGCAGCATGCGCGTGCTAGCTGGGCAGTCGCGCCATGCCAAGATGGCCGGTTCCTATTAGGGTCGGTTAAATGGTGAGGGTTGCCCTGGGGAGCAAGGGAAGGGTGGTCCTTCCCTTGTGGTTCTTACCTACTCCCTTGCTCTCCTTGTGACACTTGTTGTTTGAGGATTGTTTTGCCATTTTAATTTATTTAATTTATAATTAAATTAATTCTTTCTTTTGGCATTTTTCCAACTATCCCACATTGAAAGATGATGGGAATTCTTGGGAACAATTCCCTATAAATACCAATCATTATGTATTGGGATTTTCACTTGAATTGGTGAACTCTACGGGATCTCCAAAAGCGAGAAAACCTTAGTCTAGCCCTGCTAAGCTACGGGGTAGGGGCCGATTCCGATTCGGTGATCGAAGGTGTGAGCCATTGGAGGTTTCGCACTTGCGGGGCTTGAAGTTTTCCAAGTCCGAGCTCGATAAGTGAGCGAAGCACGTGTCTATGGTGAATTTCTTTCTGTCTTATTCTCTTTATGTGTTTATGTTTTTGTGTATTTGCATGCTTTTGTTTATGTTCTAATTATTATGCATGCGATCCGGTTATCGGGTTTTGTTTCCACACGGTTTCGGGCACCGCAAAAACCCAACAACGGTATAAGAGCCTCTTGCATTTAATTTGTACAAATAAAAATTAATTAAGGTGATTTAATTTTATTTAAAAAATCTCTAGTTTAGCATCCTAATTAGATTGGGACCATGTTTTTAATTAGATTAAAATCGTATTTATGCTATTTTTGGCCTAAAAACCCCGATTTTGACCCAAAATAGTGAATTCTTAGTGGAATCGACGCTTTAAATCATTCTTTATCTACATAGTGTTTAAAAATGACCTTTTAGAAGCCAATATCCACCTAGAAAGTAGTTTTTCGAGGGTTTCTTCGTTTGGAACGAAAATTTTTAAATCTTTAAACCTTGTCTAATTATGCCATGCAATTGTTTGATTATGTGTTTGATTATACCATTAATCTTCTGCAATTTTACACCTTATTAAGCATGTTTATGAAGTCATATTGGTTGCTTATTTTGGCGAGCTCTTAATTTCGCATAAACTTGATATTTTACATTCTTGTAAATAAATTGCTTGTAGTGTGAAAGTTTATGGAGAAGATGATTTTGAAGCCCTTAAAATGTTAAAGATTCAATCTTTAATGGTTTAAATGGCTGAATCTTAACTTGCTAAAATCCATAATGAACTAATTTTTGGTTTTAATCATTTTGGAAGTTGATTAAAATCATAAATGTTCATACTTGTGCTTGAAATATTATTATTCTTCATTAGAAGGTTACAATATTCAAAAGTTTATAAGTAAATATTGGATAAACTATGTCATTGGATGGTTGATTATTTATTCAACTATTTTGTCACATCTCATTATTAATTAATTGTGAGAATAACCCTCAATTTTTGTAGCATCAAGTTGAGCCAAAAATAATTTAAAGAATGGTTCGTGAATTAATTTTGGTTTGTGCAATAAAATTGAATTTATTATGTTGGACTTGATTTATTTTCAATATTGCACAATATTAGTTCTAAAATCAATTTAGAATTAATTTTAAAGTCATACACAAAAATCAGAATGAAATTCCGAAGCATGAGCATGTGAAACGAGGCCCCGATCCTCGAGCACCACCCTCATCTAGAAAGGCTGCTTGCGCAGCACACATGTTGCTGTAGAGGGAGTGCGGGCATGAAAGTGTGTGCGAGCATGTGATGCGCGTTGCGTGGGTGCGACTACCAGGCAGCGCCCGACCTGCAAGGCAAGGCTGCTTAGCAGCGCCCTAACACACATGATCTTAACATATCTTCCAAGGTTTGGATAGTTCTTCAGATTGTCCATCTATCGCAGGGTGAAATGTTGTACTCATCTTCAATGTCGTACAAAAATTCTCTTGAACACTTTTCCAGAATTTCGAAAGAAACCTAGAATCCCTATCAGAAACGATTTCCTTAGGAATTCCATGTAGCCTCATAACATTCTTGATGTAAGCCTTTTCAAGTTGTTCCATTTTCCAAGTCTCTTTCATTGGTATAGTATAAACACTGCCGATTTGGTAAGTCTATCCACCACAACCCAGATGGTATCATTCCCATTCTTAGACTTAGGTAAACTAGTGACAAAATCCATCGAGATGCAATCTCACTTCCAAGCCAGGATCTCAAGTGGTTGTACTGTTCCCTGTGGCCTCTTATGCTCTATCTTCACTTTCTGACAGATTAGACATTTGGCTACAAAATCTGCTACTTCTTTCTTCATCTTAGGTCACCAATACACCTTTATCAAGTCCTTGTAAAGCTTATCTCCTCCTAGATGTATTGAATAGGGTGTATTATGCCCTTCTTCCATCAACTTCTTATTCAATTCCTCACATTTTTGTGGTACACACCACCTCCCCTTAAATCGAATACTCCCATCATCATTGATTTTGAAATCAGACGCCTTTCCTTGCTTGATCTTCTCCCTTATGCGATCTAATTTCACATCTCCTACTTGGTTATCCTTAATCTCCTCGAATATCGTTGGTTAGATACTCAAATTATTAAGCATTCCTTCCGACTTTCCATGTGGTACTACCTCGAGGTTCAACTTACTCATTTCCTTACAAAGTTCATCTGCCACTAGCAAAGCGTTCACCCCATGAGTTGCTTTACGGCTTAAAGCATCCGCGACAACATTTGCTTTACCCTCGTGGTATTGGATATCTATTTTATAGTAATTGAAGAATTCTAGCCACTTACGTTGTCTCATGTTCAAAGTTGATTGCATGAAAGATACTTCAAACTTTTATGGTCAGTGAATATCCTACATTTCACTCCATATAAATAATTTCTCCATATTTTCAACGCAAACACTATCACTGCCAATTCTAGATCATGAGTAGGGTAGTTAACTTCATATTTCTTCAATTGTCTCGATGCATAAGCAATCACCTTCCCATTTTGCATCAAAACACACCCAAGTCCATTCTTAGATGCATCACTATATACATCATAAGAACCACTCCCATCAGGTAAAGTCAACAGTGGTGCTGTAGTCAAACTACTCTTCTTCAAGGTTTGAAACGCTTCCTCACACTTATCGCTCTAAATGAACTTAGATTCTTTCTTCATCAACGAAGTCATGGGTCTAGCTATCTTTAAAAAATTCTTCACAAACCTCCTATAATATCCAGCTAGGCCTAAGAAGCTTCAAATATCCGACACATTTTTAGGAGTAGGCCACTCATTCATAGCTTCAATATTTGCATGATCTACCTCCACTTCTTCCTTAAATATAAAATGTCCCAGAAATGCTACCTTCTCCAGCCAAAACTCACACTTCAAGAATTTGGCATACAACTGGTTAGTCCTTAAAGTAGCTAATACTAATCTCAAATGCTCTGCATGGTCCTCTTCATTCTTTGAATAAACCAAAATGTCATCAATAAATACCATGACGAATTGGTCTAGGAAAGGTTGAAACACTTTATTCATCAAGTCCATAAAAATTACGGGTGTATTTGTCAACCCAAAAGGCATTACTGTAAACTCATAGTGTCCATATCTCGTCCTAAATGCCGTTTTCGGAATGTCCTCTTCCGCAATCCGCAGTTGATGACATCCAGACCTCAAATCAATCTTAGAAAACACTGCTGCACCTTTCAATTGGTCAAATAAGTCATCTATCCTAGGCAAAGGTATTTTTTCTTTATGGCTACCACCTTTAACTCCCTATAATCGATGCATAGCCTCATGCTACCTTCTTTCTTCTTCACAAACAATATAGAAGCTCCCCATGGTGATGCACTTGGTCATATGTATCCCTTCTCCAACAAATCTTGTGATTGACTTTTCAATTCACTCATATCAGTAGGAACCATCCTATATGATGCCTTAGAGATAGGTGCGGTTCCAGGTACTAAGTCTATGGTTCTTTTTGGCGGCATACTTGGAATCTCTTTAGGAAACACATCTAGAAACTCCCTTACTATTTCAGTATCCTCTAGTTTAGATGGTTCCTCATACTCCAAGTTTCTCACACTATAGAAATAGATTAGGTTTCCCTTCTTCATATATTTTGCCAACTTCACCACAAAAATGATCTTAGTATGCTTGGGTTTTCCATGCCTCCAATGGGTTACGATCTCTCCTTGAGTCGTTTTCAAGTGGAGTTTTTGTGTCTGGCATCGAATCTCAGCATGATAACGACATAACCAATCCATTCCCGGAATTATTTCAAGGTATCCTAATTCAAATTCAATCAGGTTGGATAGGAATTCCTTACCTTTAATCTTTATGGGAACATCCTTATAGACCCTAGTACAATGAACTACACCCTCATTTGGAAGTTCTATAGGAATATCTATGTCTTCTACAATTTTCAGACAATGCGATAGTTTTGGAAGCATAGCTTTAGAAATGAAAGAATATGTTGCACCAAAATAAAACAAAACTTTAACAGAAACTGAGTTTATAGAACATGTACCGGTAATGACATCTCTCGCTACGTAAGCCTTACGCGAACCCATCACAATAAGCTTTCCCGGTGTTCCACCCTTGACTTGTGTGTTACCACTATTGGTATTCTTATTTCCATTCTGAAACTGCGTCCCCTTGTTCACTTGATTCCCATTACTCCCTTGACCTCCTTTCTGCTGATTCCAATTTTGTCCACTACCCTTAAATTGGTTGTTTCCTTGACCCCCTTTATTCTTGGAGAAATACTCATATGCCCTGTGCCCTTGTGTCACGGTCCAAGAGTTTTGACACTGGATCGTGCGGCGCGCACTTATCTATTGACGACAAGGACGCAAGCCTAGAGCGAAGGGGGTTGGTGGCACACAGCAGCACAGACCAAAGGTATCTCTACGAAGCACTCGTCAACAACGAGTGCTGAGTTGGGGCTTGTGACTGCCGATATTTCGAAGCGAGCACAAGCGGGACCGACGATAAGGAAGGCGTCTTTTGAGGTTCTATTGGTTTGGTGGGGAGGCTTTAAAACAAGGCAAGCACAATATCTATAAAGGCTTAAATAAACACACAAGTCTTAAAGTAAAGGCAACCCGGATAGGAGCTTTCATTCATTCAACCATTTGCCCCATAAAGAGCTTTATATTGATTACATGGAGAAATACTAGTGAACGCTGAAACTACAGTAACACAATAATTTCCCCTAGAGCCTAGAAAACAAAAAGAAAGGCTTAGAAGACACTACATAAGGAAAATACAAGGAAAAAGGAAGGGGGATACATAGAGAAAGAGGCGGATTCTAACACCTTGCTTATTGCACAAGTTACAAGTGACTAAGTTACCCTCACAGTCTTTCCCTGGGTTGTTGTTGGAGCATCTCTTACAGTAATATATCCTCTAGTTACGATCTCCAGGTTGGTTCCTATTTCCCTTAGGAAAATTGCGCCCAACTTGGTTGTTCCTATTGTTCTGGATGTTATTACCTTGGTGGTTGTTAAACTTTTGCTTCTTAAAGTTATTCTGGTTCCCTAGACAGTCTAAAATTAGTCATAGGCTCCTTTCTTTTCTCCCTAGCTTCCAACTTAGCCTTTTTAGCTTTCTCCTTCAATTCTAACGCATGTAAATGCACTACCCCTACCATACAACTCATCCAAATTGTAAAACACTTGTCCTGACAATTTTCTTTGGAGAGAAAGAGGCAATCCCCTCTCAAACCTTCTAGCTTTCTGCCTATCAGTAGCCACAGTACCTTCAGTAAACCTAGACAGCTCAATAAACTTAGTGTAATACTCAGTTACCGACATACTCCCCATCTTAAGTTCCAAGAACTCATCAGCTTTCTGCTTCTGCAAGAATATAGGGTATAACTTATCCCTCACTTGCTCCTTGAACACATTCCATCTAAATTTAGGTAATGCTCTCACAGCTTGTTCATTCTGCTGCCACTTCAGATCTGCTTCACCCCTTAAGTAATAAGCTGCTATACTCACTTTGGACTCATTAGGACATGCTATTACCACAAACAACTTGTCAAACTCTATCAGCCAGTTTTCAAGGACAGTTGGGTCAGGTTCTCCCTGGTAGGTAGGAGGTTTGCTTTGGGCTATCTGCTTAAACAACTCCCCAGCAAGGTCAGGATTGTTATTATTATTCCTTTCAGCTAACTGTTGAGCTACAATAGCTAATTGCCTTACTACCTCATTCATATCATTGTTATTGTTGTTTCTCCCGGCCATCCTAGTCCTCCTGAATAAAGAGATGACTATTATTAGGTTGGTCACAACTTTCTCGTAACTAAACAACAACCAAACTACTTTAATTCAAGCATACAAGCAATCATTTTGAATTATAGTAGAAGCAACGAACTACTCATTTCTCCTAATAATAATTCAACATATTGTTTTGGTTGTCATGAAACCATTTCACTTAGATTAATATATCACAAAAATATTTTTGAGTCATTTCCCTTGATACCATTTACAAAAAATAAACGTAATAAATGACGTTTGATAAGGTTGTTTGAAGATGGAAATATATATAAAAAGAATAAATAATACTTTATTGAAATACTGAAAAGAAATGTATGGAATATCCCAAATGTAGCTTTGCTACTTATTACTCACGCAGTACTTTATTAAATTGTAACTATGAATGAAGAATGAAATAAATAATCAAAGCACTAAGGAAAGTTAGTCTAAAATCTTCAAATGTTGACATTGTCAATCTTGTCTTTTATCTGCTTGTACTTCTTTGGATTACTCAGGATCACTCCCATTATCACCGTCATTGCCACCATCATCATCATCATCATCATCTTCCTCAGGATCTTAGTTAGACTCATCAGATTCTAAGTTAATGAATACTGGAGGGCTTGGAGGATTTGGATTGGGAATGATTTCACATGAAGAATCTCCAGACTCATTATCTTGCTCCATTGGCTCACCCTGACTCTCATAAGTTTGCTCAGGTTCTTACTCAGACATGGAATCATCGTTTCTGAAGAATAATAAAGTGCATTTTGTTGTGAAGCTGGATCACCAAAGTTATGGTAAGGAGGAGGATAAGAAGCATACTAAGGGTTAAGGTAAATGAATTCCTTATGAGCAATGTAACGGTATAAATATCTCCAATCTGGTCCCCACTGACCATTAGAGTCCTTATACTTAGTATAGTTAGCTATACCATTAGGCAAATGAAAATCACGAAAGCGATTCTTAATAGCCTCATGGGGAGGATAGTAGGCAAATAATGAACAATCATGGCAGAGACATAATCAGGTTGGTTAAGATGATGCTCTCCAAATACATTAGATCTATAAGTATAATAAAAGTGAATCCTGCGAATATAATCCCACGCATGCTCATAGTCCTTCTTTACTAAAGTACCTGTTGTAGTGAATTTACTAGGTAAATCAAATATCCTGCAAGGTATTTCGGGTTATGACTCAATGAGAGAATTTTTTTTTTTTTTTTTCAGTCGAGTATACAGTTTCTTGCAAAAATTTAAGTTTGGTGTTCAATCATACAATTAGGTTATTACACATATACATGCTTTCGCATAGATACATATTATCATACAACATGCTTGAACACCTTACATAAATAAAATATGCACATAGGAAAACATACAATTCTAATCTATATGCCCTTTCTTTCCTACCCAATCTTACCACATGCTTTCAAAAGCAATTAACACATAATTACATACCTTAATTCCTTCGCATATCTGCACACATAATTTTATTTTTATTTTTTTTTAAATGGAACTTTATTTTCGAAAATAATTCTCCGAAAAAAAAAAAAATTCAAACCACCTTAAATAAAAAACAATTCAGCCCTTATTAATTAAAAAAAATTCGGACCATTTAAATAAATAATTTTTTTTTCCGGCCTTTGTAGAAAAAAACATCGGACCTCTTAAAGATATTTTCAAACTTAATTAAATAAGCACATGGCCAAGCTTTAAAACATAGGTACCTAAGAAAAACGTTTTTGGCTTCAGTGGTAATTAAAATCCAACCAAAGCTCCCAAAAACCACTTTGTAATACCCTGGAAATTTCTTTCTTTTAAAAATACTCATTTTCTCTAAATTAAACCCTTTTTAGGAAATAACCAAAATATTACCGCCATCGTGATAACAGCTAATGCTAATTTTCAAAGTCTCACAGCAGAAGTATAAAAATAAAAACCAACTTTCAAAAATAAAACTTGAGTTCACAACCTCAAAACAAATGTAAAATAAAACATTTACAAGTTGAAATCAATTCAAACATGGCCCTTTTAAAAACCAATTAAAAATAAACACAATAACGTTAGTCCATAAACAAACCAATAATAAAAAATATCAAACTAAGAAACATAAAAGTAACTCTCTACACTCTTTCCTATCATGCTCTTCATACTTCAAGTACCTATTACTTTCTCTTTATTTTAACCCTCTACTCACCATATAAATGGGTCATAGTAGGACCAATCCAAAGGAAAGCCAAACACAAACACAAAAGTACAAATCAGCAAAAGGTGAGTACATATGCACCACACTAACATGAATATCCTAGCATCAAAATAAAATAATTAAAACATGCTCGCCATACAATCACAAGTCAACTTACCTTTGACTCATAACTAGCAATATTAACTATTAATAATAATTTTTGGATTTCGCATCGAATGAGTTTCCTACCTTGAAAATAGCGCATTTAAATATTGAGCTTCCAATCAGGGAGCTACCCCAATTGGCACCTACTATGTCATACTTGTGACGGAATTTCAGCGCATAAATAATAAAAGAAAGTACAGCGTCCTATACCCTTGCAGAAGCTATGGTTAAATATAAAACTCCATAACTCCCCCCATATGCTCATACTCCAAGTATATACGTTTCAAGAGTCTTGGTGCGTATCCTCTTACACTTTACGTGATTTACCAGTTTAACTTGTGATGACTCTAACCAATCAATCAAGAACAAACATAATAACAATCAACATGTACTTCCATTTAATTCTTGAATTAATTAGTGAGCACATACTATTTATTTAATTAGGGTTCCTTGCCTACTTTTGTGCACAAAATTGCACGATTACTACACATTGGTGCATAAAATGCACTATTAAACTTTCTTGACTCAAACTCAACTTACATGAGCGAGTATATAAGTAAATTAACTTCTTGACTCAACACCAATTATAAATGGGTGAGAAATAAATTCATGAATCATGCTCAATAATTCTAACTTTAACTCTTTCATTCATATATAAGTCTTGCTTATTAAATACATGCCTTCTTGATACTTGGAAATAAAACATACTTCCATGATTCATACATATTCAACTTGTATCATGCCTCAAATAACATATTCACATGCTTGCATAACAATTCATGCTCAACCAACATCAATTCCAAGCATATAATCAACCAAAATGCTACTAATTCATCATTTAAATCATACTTTACAATCCTAGCATGATACTACGCACACGCAAATATTCTTCTGTACATACGTACCTTGAATAATGCCTAAACTCGGCCACTCTCGCTAGAAATCACCTAGCTCGAAGCTTCCTACAAAAAAGAATACATAACTATAATTAATCTATTATTCTCACAAATTTTCAGCAACCATAATACAGTTTAAACCTTACAAATCCACCCAATTCAATGACATAAAAGCCGTAAAACCTTTTCTTTAAGTGGGTACTTCAAATCCTTTCAAAAAGACTTAGTTTTTATGACTTAAATAAAATTCCAGCCTACTTATTTAATATAAAACATCACTAATAGACTAGAAAATTATATTTAAATCATTAAAACCGTTTTTTCTTTTATGGGTAATACTACCCTAACTCTTAAAAAGTAGTGTGCAAAAATAAATTCCAGCATTAATTTGAGGGCTTTAAACTCACTAAAAACATATTTAAACTATTAATTAAACAACAATAACAACCAAGGATCAAACCTTAACCATAAATAATAAATTTCCAAATTTTAGGGTTTGTAAATTAGGGTTTTTGATTGAATTAAAATCTTAAAATTTTATGAATAATATAACAACATCAAATACCCAAATGTTACTATATGATTGGAAAATGTTGAATAAAGATAATGTTGAATAAAGTGATACTATATGATTGAAAAATGTTACTAAAGATAAGTAAGTGTTACATAAGATATAAAAAGTAACACTTTAAAAATGATATTAATAATATAAAAAGTGTTACATAAGAGAGTTTATAGTAACACTTTTAAAAGTGTTACCATACGCCACCCAAATTGTTACATAAGACCTTAGGTAACATGGGCGGAAGTATCACCCAATAAAGTGTTACCTATTGTCTATAATAACACTATTACCACATTATGTAATAGTTTTTGGATGTTACTTAAGGTTAGTTTTGTACTAGTGACATTTTACATATTTCGGGTCTAATTAATACGAAAGCTAGTTTGGTCCATTGGTACAATTGTTAATAGTTGAGGTCGAACCCAGCTACGTATTTATGAAGTCGCTACCAAACTAAACATAAATTATAACAAAAATGAACATTTTCTAACTGAACATATTTTACAATAATTTTGCACGACTCCACAGCTAGCTGGGCGCGACCCTAGCTAAAAATTTGCGCCATTGGTAATTGATTTTCTTTGGGCTTTTAGAGAAGTTTGAGATCACTTTTCCTCACATTCTGAAGTCCATAGTCTTAGTTTTTATCTAGTTCGCAGACTCATCATAGTAATGTAATTGTCTCATCATTGCACTGTTCGATCGGGTCAAGGAGCAAATAATAGATGTGTACAATAGTTTCCCCTCGCTCCCTTATAATTACACCACATAAGACCACTTCTACTAGTCATTGCAAGCATATGACCCTATCCCAAATTTTCTCTCCCCTTCGCCCAATCCACCTATAAGGTGGTCATATGATGGTAAGGCGGTCTTATTTGAAAAAATTGTATTCATTAGTTTGACTTTTATTATTCCTTAAATACACCACCCAAAATTCTAAATCTAATTGCTCTTCACCTTTTTAGAGATAGACTTTGTAAATTTGTAATCCAGTATTTTGATTTATGAAGATGGGTTATAAAGGAAAGGGGTGTAAAGGCTAAGTAATGGATGTTAAATAATGACTTCCACAGAGTAATGATAATTTTGAACAAATAAATAGTGAATAAGCTTTAGAAGCATACAAATTGTTAACATTCCTAAATTATTGTATTAAATCATCTACCTTCATCTACAGAAGAAAGAGAGATGGAATTTCTTGAAAAGTCTTCAACAGCAGTGCTCCCTGTTATAGTCTTGGTGAGACCGGAGGACGAACTGCTAGGATTAGTTTTGGTGAAAGCAGAAGAGCTCGTTGGTGCAATCCATCGGCGACCATGAATTCCAGGTTTACCTGGTTGAGGCAAACTGAATGACTCACTGCATAGAAGCAGATGAACAGAGCTCATGGCTGGCCTCTCAGCAACAGTCGCTTGGCAACATAGCAGCCCGAGTTGAATGCACATTGCCGCCTCATCTGGATTGCACTTACCAAGGCTAGCATCAACTAACTCCAGGCTCCTCCCTTCCTGGAAGAGCTTCCATACCTGCACAGACAATTTTAGAACTAAAGATTTTGTTGAAATTATTAGATAGAGAGAAAGAAGAACAAAACTTGTATTCAATCCACTTTAACAAATTACATCTTATGCCTTTATAAAGGCCAAAGGAATAACAAACAAGCCTAAAGATTAGCTAGCACGTATACTATTAATGCCATAAATGTAGGAACCACCACCTCCAATACTAGGTAAGTAAATTAAACCTGCTCCATGATTTACTCCACTAACCTACTGATTTTGTTAATGCTCCTAAACTATAGGAACTAGATACTTTGAATCGATAATCCAACAGATTTCACATCTATTTAAAAATTAGAAGCAGCTAACAATATCTCATTGATACTAACAGTAACATAGTTGTCTAAGGAAGTTTTTATAAGTATAAAGTATTAAGTATGAACCAATATGTCAACAGTCAACTATAACCTTCATTAAGTATTGCACATATAAATGAATATCTCCTTAACATTATGTTTGGATAGAGAGAAATGGAGGGAAAGGAGGAGAAGAGAAAAGAAAGGATGCATCATCCTTTGTTTGGATACCTATTGTAAGGAGAGAAGGGAATGGATTTGGAAGGATCCATTTTCCTTCCCCTTTTGATAAACCAAATCCTTCCGTTGTTGGAGTGGTTTGGAGAGAAAATGGAAGGTCACCTCCTCTCTCCCCTCACCTCCCTTTACCCTCCCTCCTTTTCCTTCCTCTCCCTTTCCTTTCACTAGTGTTATCCAAACATAGTGTAAAATACATATTTTAGATTCCAGAGGCCTTTAGTTTTTTTGGCCTTGTGCGTTGCATATATCGAATTTCCTATAAAGGACTAGACCATGAGCAAGATCCACATAGTGAGCATTAGACAATGCCTCATGCCCTCATCAGAAAATTATCTTTATTAAGATCAGTTCTGATTAGACAAAGAACTTTGCACTGTAAAATTGATAGTAGAGTTATATAGCAGATTCAGTGTTTTGCCTATAATTTTGTAAACACATATAGCTTCATGTTAGGTTTTACGTCTATAAACGTTTTTCATATTCTGCGATCAGTATATTGTTAGAACTCCTACAAATAATCATATGGTAGAAAGCTCCTATTTCCCTCCTTTATGGCCACCTTCACTAAAGCATATTTGTATTTGTGTATCATTAATTCTCAAGTAATAAATGATACTCTACCTTCGTTCTTATTTAGTTGTAATGTTTTGGCTTTTCATGTTTGTTAATGCCTAATTTGAAGCCAAAATAAATTGTGACTAATCCAACAAAAACCCATATGATTATGTTTTGTCCAACACATAAATCAATAAAAGTGGTCAGAGGGGAGAACGTGAATAGTGCAATTATCCAAATGTTGCAACTTAAAGAGAACAGAGGAAATATAATAATCTAGGAAAAGGTGCAAAAAATTCCACATAATGCTGACTTTTTCAAGATATATCATAACTAGAATAAGAACTTACATAGCTCAAGAGATCTGCCTTCTCTGCACCAAGGTTATCAACAAAATTCTTTCTTCCACTTACAATCTCCAATGTCAGTACCCCAAAACTGAACACATCCGACTTCACTGACAAATATCCATGCATTGCATACTCAGGTGCCATATACCCGCTGCAATCATAAACAAAGTTTCTTAATCAGCATTTAAGTAAATATAAGAATGGATCAAATAAAGAGCCAAGCATGGGGAGCAGGAGCTGTACAAATGAAAAGTAGTTCAAAGTGAAGAAAGGTTTCTTCTAATTACTCACTAAGTACCGGAAATCTTGAGCGTATCCAAATGGGTGCCTTCACCAGGGAATAACCTGGCCAAACCAAAATCCGATATCTTAGGATTTAATTGATCATTAAGCAATATGTTGCTGGCTTTAATATCTCTATGAATAATCCTTTCCGGAGCCTCTTCATGGAGGTAGAGAAGTCCTCTAGCAATACCAGTTATGATTCGGTACCGTGTAGCCCAATCAAGGACTGATGAGTTGTCTTTCTCTGATAAAAATTTAGCACTATATTAGCTCAAATCAGTGCAATCAGCCTCATGAAGAGACTAGTAGCAGAATTTTCTAGTCAGAAAGGCATCTTACTGAAAAGAAAATAATCAAGGCTCTTATTTGGAAGATACTCGTACAGAAGCATTTTCTCAGCTCCCTCTATGCAACAGCCAAACAATGTCACCAAGTTTTTATGCTGAAGTTTCAACAGTAGCTTCACTTCATTGGTGAATTCTGTAACACCCTGTCTAGAGTTTACTGACAACTTTTTCACTGCTACTTCTTGTCCATTTAGCATCAGTCCCTGAAGTTGAGAGCCGGATGAGTTTAATGTTTCCACTTCTGAATGCAGAGAAATGTCTTTCTCAGACCCAGAAAATAAGATATTGTTTAAGCAAATAATATCAAACAGGAATATAGAAGATTTTTTTATGCTGCTTAAGCAGGACTGTAGAAGATTTTCTAGAGTTCATCTGCTTGTAATAATATGAATTGTAGAATTAGAATCTAATAATATTGTTAACTGATAAACAACAATATTTAGAAGAGGCCTCTAATAAAAAAGAAAAATGCAGCTGGTGGATAGTCTACAGAGTACAGACTAAATATTAGAAGTCAAGTAATGAAGATCAAGGTCAGCAGAGTAGTAACATAGTCCTAGTAGTAAATGCCTGGTTGTGAGGAATCCATGGTAATAGAGGATGCTGAAGCACATAATAGGGAAGAATTTAATGTCCTGTTGATGTCATTAGCCATCTGTATATTTCTTACTGCTCCAAAATGATTTGTTATTAAGCAACATGAATTACTTCTGTACCTTTATCTCCTTGACATATCAGTCTAGAAACTGCCCTATAATGGTCAAACTCACTCCTTAAAGGAAGATAAAAATGCAAAATCTTATGACTAGTAGAACAATTTTTAAGGCTTGTTTGGATTGGAGAAAAAAAAATGAATGGAAACTGTAATGGGGTTATGAAGCTACTTAAAACATTACAACGTAATGTTCCATACTTCCATTAGAATTCAAGTTACAGATATATAAGCCCAGTATAGAACATGCAGCAAAATATTTCATATAAAGCATAGAAGAACATCTTAAGTGTGTAAGCACTAACTCAGGCAATGCTTGGTTTTACAATAGAAGGCATCTAAACACCACCATCTGATACAAGCTCAAGGGTATGTACTGAGGTGGAATTAAGCATTATAACTGAAAAGGTAAATCATTGCCTACTGCTGATGAGGAAAGCTCTGAGCCAGAGATGGTTGGTTGTGCAGGGGAGCTGAGGTGGCAGGGCTGCAACCTATTAGCAATATTCCCATAAATATGCTTTCAAATGCAAGGATTATAGACAAGAATTTTGCGTTTTTTTAGCTTTTGATTTTGATTTAGTCATGTAATTTTCCATTCCTTTCCAAATTATGTGTCATTTTGATTCAGTCACTTCCCTTTGTTCAAAAAAAGTTACTTTCCTTTGTGACAGCTTAGATATAGGCACATTTCATCATAGCACTGGTGTTAAGAGCTATAAGTAAATGAGAAGATGTCCCGTGATGATATGATCGATAAAATTATACATTCTACTCATCTCTACCTCCATGTTTCTCTATAGGAGTCACTGTTACAATGGTTTAGCATCCTGGAGTCTCGAGATTTCCTTTCTTCTTCTTGGATTATCTCTGGATTAATCCAAACTATTTTCTATCCTAGAAATTAGGATAAATTCTAGCTTTATATATATATATATATATATATATATATTTTTTTTTCTTTTTTAGGAACAATTCTAGCTTTATATAAATATAGAATTCAATGCATAAATAAAAGCATGCCAAATGAAACCATCATTATATGTTTATATGTTCTTTATTGGTTACAAAAATCTAGTTCCTTAGAATCCTTACAATTACGTTGCAATGTTGCATAAATAAAAGCATGGCAAATTAAACCTCGGATCATCTTTATTAGGTCTTGATCATTCCATCTCTAACAGGAAGTTCAAATAAATAAAGATTAGGACCAATAAATTGATTTAAGGGCTTTGAGCCAATTTCTTAACTAAAAGTAAATTTCAAAATATTCAGATTAATTCATAGTATTCACAATAAGAAAAATTCAGTGAATTGGATAAATCCCAATTGTATTTATAGAACTACAGTTTTGGTTTAAATTTAGCTGTCATTTTATTTTTTCCTAATATCAAAATTATATAAGAACCACATCTTTATGTTAAAATTAAAATCTTAAAGGATATTTATTAATATATTATAATGGACACATGGAGCATAATCAATCCAAAACTCATGAAAAATAATTATAGAAACAATCACATTCACATTTTCCCTAATAAGAAATTCCTGTCAAACTACTTTGAAATATGAAGCAGTCAAATAATGAGAAGTTAGACTCTAACTATTAATAATTCATAATTATAATTGAGGTCATAAACTCATAATTCAATTCCTACCCTCATACATTTTTCGGGAGTGAGAATTCCTTTTGTCTTTTTCTATATTCAAAAAATAATTTATATACGTAGTTACTATTGTAGTTTTACCGGCGCTCCAATTTAGCAATATGGTACGATATTTAATATTATAATAATATGACATTTACATTATGATTTGTGATGACCTTGCAGCTCATCGAGACCTTGAAAAATAATAACGACCTAGATTTTGGATCGAACTAACTAAAGATAAATCATTAAATAAAAGATACGGAGTAATAATATTTACTAATTAAGATGCCTGAAAATACCTTAAAAACAGGTCCAAAACCTCCATGACCTAACAAATTCGTGTCCGAGAAGAAATTGGTTGCAACCTGAAGAATACGAAGCTAAAAAAAAAGCTCAGAAATTTCTTCAGATTCAGCAGCAGCATTAGTAGCAGATTCATGGCGAAACCTCCACTTCTTAAAACAATCACAAAACCTTGAGAATAATACTCCCATCTTCAGTTGATCAACCAACTTTTGTTTTGTACTAGAAATGTACAATAACAATAAATTTATAGTTGTAGATTTTGAAGTTTCAATTCTATCTATTCAACTTCAAACATTTTAAATGATGCCCCCAGGAGGCAGGTTGGTGTTGATTGATTCCATTGTTTTTAATTTTTTTGTGGTCAAATAAACTCGAGTTATTAATTGAATGAAGATACGTCTACTACTTGTACTCCTCATTTTTCATTAACGAAACTTCTTCAAGATTTAAATATAAATAAAGTTGGTGATCTTGACGTTGACTCCTTCATGACTTCACTTTCTAAAATAGACACAAATTCAAGGAGCAACTTATAAAGAGATATTTGGAGTCTTAGGGACCCATTTTTAAGGTTTGATTAACGCATCAAAACGTTTAAAGTTAGTAGAGGTGTCAATCTGGGTGTTTAAGTCAGATTTGGTTAGATCGGATCAAGTCGTGTCAATAAAATATGAGTTGTACTAAATCATTATGTCCATACAAGTCGTAATATGAATTAAATGTTTTTCGGGCCGATTTTGTATCAGGTTTGTCGGATTAGTTTTTGACAACACTAAACTGTGAGTGCCCAATTTGGTTTGACGATTTGATTCTGGGTCAGACTAAATGGTTTATTTGGATAACGGGTTAGTTAATCTAACAAGATCTCACACGATTACATTGAAAAACAAAAGTAGTGGTTTGCCAAAAATGGAAGTGAAATAATTAAACAAAACACGATTGCTTTATGAACTGTAATGCTTAAAACGGAGGGAATGTTATTTTAGGCAAGTGGTATAAGTGTGTGTTTATTTATTATGTACTTTCTCTATTTCAATAATATTGCAACAAGGATGAAATTACGCATCCCAAAACACATTTTATATGTTAAATATCTATAACTGTATAACAGTAAAAATTATAAAAAGTTGATATTGTAAAAATATTTTATGAGTCTCACATGACTATATTCGCTACAAATCATGTTATATGGTCAAACAAATGTAATGAGTAATACAAAAGTCCAATTTTTGTAATATTATTTGAAAAGAGGAAGTACATAAAAAAGGAGACTGTTAAAAAGTGAAATTTATTAAAAAAAAAAAAGTTTATAATGAAAGTGAATTTCTTAATTTTTATAGTGAGGACCATATATATAGGAGAGAGAAATGAAAATTATTATGTATGAGAATTATGAAAGAATACGGTAGATAAATAATGAAGAGAAGCTATTGTGTGCGGTCTGCCGCACGTGCGGCAGGCTTCTAAACAAAAGCCCAGAATGAGCGCGGATTTAAAGCCTGATGTTAACGGGCTTCGCGGGCTTTTAAAAATTAAAAGACTCAGCAATTTATTAGGTTTTTACGCAAAATCAAAGAAGAAGAAGAAGAAGAAGAAGAAGAAGAAGAAGAAGAAGAAGAAGAAGATCGTGCAATTTTGAAATTTACAATGGAAGAAGAAAATTGAAGAGATAAATCAATTAATTATCAAAATGAAGAAATCGATCAGCAAAACGAGTCAAATTATCAACATTTTGATTCAAATCATCAAAAAAAGGATTCAAATTCACCTAATTCATCTACAATCACCTTAGAAAATCCAAGTAATTCTAATTTCATTAATCTATAACTTTTTCATTGATTTTTAAACAATTAAAACCGATTTGAAGAAAAAGAATCAGATGATGATAAAGAAGCTGATGTTGGTGAGTAAATTTATGCTTAATATCTTAAGTTATTGAAAATGTATGCAAAAAAAAATATTCTATTAGTCATGATAAAGTTAGTATAATCTAATCATGATTGATATCAGTCAACAAAAGGACAATATCAGCAAATATAAGATTAATATTCATGAACAATATCAGCCAAGAACTTGAATATATTAGCCAATAAAAAGTTAATATCATTTAATGCAAGAATGACATCAAGAAATACAGAGGTATTATGTTTGGATAAAATTAAATGTTTCTGACATCATAATGATGGCTTATATGATATGTGTTGCCTGTTATCTCTTAGCTTATATCACTATTTTGTTAGCTTATAAGTATTTTTTGTTTTTTGAGATCATAATAGTGATGGCTTGTATAATCATATTGATGGCTGATATAGAAACATAAAAAACAAATTATGTTTTTCTATTGTTGGCTTATATAATTATTCTGTTGTCTGATAAGATAAATTTGTTGGCTTATATCCGATTTTTTTGGCTTATATGTATTTTTTGTTTTCTGAGATCATCATAATGATGGCTTAAATGATATTTATTGCCTGATACCTCTTAACTTATATTAATAATTTGTTGGCTTATATGTATTTTTTAGCTTATATCACTATTTTGTTACCTTATAAGTATTTTTTGTTTTTTGAGATAATAATAGTGATGGCTTATATAATCATATTGATGGCTGATATAAAAACATAAAAAGCAAATTATGTTTTTCTATTGTTGGCTTATATAATTATTCTGTTGTCTGATAAGATAAATTTGTTGGCTTATATCCGATTTTTTTGGCTTATCTGTATTTTTTGTTTTCTGAGATCATCATAATGATGGCTTAAATGATATTTATTGCTCGATACCTCTTAACTTATATTAATAATTTGTTGGCTTATATGTATTTTTTGTTTTCTGATATCATAATAATGATGGCTTGTATCAATAATTTGTGGCTTATAAGTTTTTTTTTGTTTTTTGAGATCATAATAATGATGGCTTATATAATCATATTGATGGCTAATATAGAAAACATAAAAAAACAAATTATGTTTTTCTGTTGCTAGCTTATATAATTATTTTGTTGTCTGATGAGATAAATTTGTTGGCTTATATCAGTATTTTTTTTGGCTTATATGTATATTTTTTTCTTCTGAGATCATCATAGTGATGGCTTAAATGATATGTATTGCCTGATATCTCTTAACTTATATTAATCATTTGTTGGCTTATATGTATTTTTTGTTTGCTTATATGACCATATTGATGATTGAAAACATATAATGTATACCGTATTATAAGTTACATATCTTCTATTACATTATACATATCATCTAATACATGTATTATATTCTTTATTATATATTACACATCATGCATTATAGGTTACATATACTGTATTGCAGATTTGTATTATTTAAGTATGACGGTGATAAAGATATAAATTTATCTTTGATGGGAAGAATTGTTGAAGATTATCAAGATGCATTGCGTTTGTACAAAGCTCATTCTAGAGCAGTTGGATTTATTGTTAGAAAAAGTACACTAAGAAGAAATATTGGTATACCATATGACTTTTACTTTTGCTGCTCAAAGGAGGGATATATAGATGAAAAAAGACAGAAAAAGGACAAAGAATTACATTTGGTGAAATGCGTACAAAAATAGAAGGACAATAAAAAAAGAGGAAAAAGAGATATGTCAATGAAACTAGAACTGGTTGTAAAGTTAATATCAGATTCAAGCAAATAAAAATTGGAGTGTATTGTGTTATTCAACATAAGAAAGAACACAATCATGATTTAGTTGATATAACAGAAAGGCATCATCTGAAATTTGAAAGAAATATAAAGGAAGAAATAAAAAAAGTAATTGAAAAAATGATTGAAAGTGGTATAAAGTTGTTGGATGTCTTTGAATTTTTATCAAATGAGGCTGGATCAGAAGACGCTTTAGGAAACACAAAGAGAGATCTGTTGAATTATGTGACTAGATATAGAGAAGAAAGGATTGAAGGTGGAGATATGTAAAGTGTTTTCGATACATTACAAGAGAGAGCAGAAGCAGATTGATAGATAATAATATGAGCAATGAGCAATGCAATTGAAAAGGTAACTTTATTCATTTCAGCCAGCTTTTAAATCATTTCATCCATATGACACATTATATCATCTGAATGATAGATAATAAAATGTAACAGATACATGATATCATTTAAGAAATAGATGATATAATCTCAATGATAGATGATATGATCTACCATCTAAATGATAAATGATATCATTAAATACATAAATGATTATACCATATGTTTCGGGGTTTTTTCTGTGTCCTACGGGAGAGTTACAATTCCGAGACTGAGCTTGCTGACCGGCTGTACCTGCAAAACAACAAAACTCCGGTTGGGTGGAGTTCCGCCTCCGACAATCTAGTTAGAACACGTACGAAGTGAATAGTGCGGAAAGTAAAAGTTCTTTCTCTGATTCAGAGAGAATAAATGCTGTTTTGGTTTTGTGCTTTGTGTTTGGGAATTTGTGTATGTATCATAAATGAGGTATTTTCCTCTATTTATAGGGCAGAGGGAACAGTGTCCCAGCCAAATGAAGACCTGCCACGTGTCAGCCTGGGATTGGTTCCCATTAGCCCTTTTTGGGACACGTGGCAGCCTCGGATTGGGCCACGTGACTAGGGTATTTTTACCCTAATCATTTGTCCCTCACAGATGACACGTGGCTTGCCACGTGGCATCTGTGATATGGGATGCCATGTAACCCTAGGTGACGGTTGTCACAATTTGGGAAGGGGACGGTTGGTCTCCTTCCCTCCTCCTTTTTTTTTTTTTTTTTTTGAACAGAGGGAGGCGGTGGTTCGTCTCTCCTTACTCCTATAAAAGAAGTCCCCCCCTAATCATTTGCAACATTTGCAAACTTCCAAAACTTGAAAAAAGAGCTCTGACCCCGGCTGCTTCTAAACACAACCATCATCCTTCTTTCTTCACATCCGGCTTCCTTACTTTCTCTTGAGCGCCTTAGGCAACCGGCTTGACTTCGAAGACGACTGCTTATCACCGTCTGAGGTAACTTTGAAACCTTTCTTTGATTTCTTTGCCTGCCCATCCGGTTTTTAGCTAGCTTTACTTGGAACACCCCATTCGGTATCATACCGTGTGGGGTGACAAGCCGGATGAATGCTTTAGTGTTCGGAACCTTAGGAAATTTCTTCAAAGCTCTCAAGGGACCCCCATCCGGTGCAAACCGCCTGGGGTGTTGAGCAATTTTTTCTTTTTGATTCCAAAGCTCTCAAGGGGCCCCCATCTGGTGAAGACCGCCTGGGAGATCTTTGAGTGATTTTTTTGATTTTTCCAAGGTTCTTCAATATAACCCCAACCGATCTTAACCGTCTGGGGGGCCTTTGGATAAATTTAAGATTTTTCCCAAAATCTTTCAATAAACCCCCATCCGGTCTTAACCGTCTGGGGTGCTTTTGGGTAAATTTATGATTTTTCCCAAAAGCTTTCAATAAACCCCCAACCGGTCTTAACCGTCTGGGGTGCTTTTGGGTAAATTTATGATTTTACCCAAAAGCTTTCAATAAACCCCCATCCGATCTTAACCGTCTGGGGTGCTTTTGGGTAACTTTGACCAAAAACTGACAGATGTCAATACCGGATGGGGTGTTTTTGGGTAAATTTGACCAAAAACTTTGACCAATGTCAATACCGAATGGGGTGTTTTTGGGTGAATTTGACCAAATACTTTGACCAATGTCAATACCGGATGGGGTGTTTTTGGGTAAATTTGACCAAAAACTTTGACCAATGTCAATACCGGATAGGGTGTTTTTGGGTGAATTTCTAATTTTCCGGGTGTTTATTTTTGCAGAGATTTGTGGTGACCGTCTGTACTTGTTTCAAGCAACTTCCAGGAATTTCCAACTTCTTTCAGTACAAAGGTACCGCCTCTGCCCCTTTCAACCCTTTATCAATTTTTCCGGTTGCATAGGTAGTTAGGAATGGATTCACCCAACACACACATGGCACAACCTAGGACTGATGTCAACCGGTCACCAAGTACGACTGAGTCTAGGACTGGGGATACCGCCTGGGAATGTTTGGTCCACTCTTATGCTAAAAATCCGACCGTCTCTGCTCATGTGCAGGACAGAATGACCCGTACTAGGTGGACGATTGTTGATCCTGACTACCAGTCCGAGGGCTCAGCCGGACCTCCGGTTGAGGATGCCCCATATGACCAACCGGGTGTCCCCAGTACACCCAGCGATAGAATACTCGAAGGGTCTGACTCAGGCGGAGAAGAGACCGTCCAAAGATCCGACTCCTCTTCTTCTGCTACAACGTCCGGGGAGCCAGTTGCCCCTGAGGCAGACCAGGCCTACAAATGGCCGGCAGTAAACAATCCTACCGAGGCGTCAATGAGCACCCGGGACATTGTGACCCTTAACGCCACGCTGCCAGCATTTTTGGCGCAGAAGCTGGTAGGGACCGGCTGGGAGATAGTGGTGCCGCCTGCAGACGCAACCGTCGTTTGGGATGACGACCGGGACCATGCAGAAATTATTTCAGCTGCTACGAGGCGGCCTTCAAAGAAGGTCTCCGGTTCCCTCTGCACCGGGCTATCAGGGCCATACTAAGGGGGTATGACCTTGGCATCTGGCAGCTCACACCCAACTCTTGGATGAACATTCTGGGTTATACCGCCGCCTGCAAGATGCAGGACGTGACGCCTAGCTGGGAGGCGTTCGCGCATATGCTTTCATTAAGCCGTGCCCTAGGCGGCTGGAATGCGTGGTACACCCTAACCACGCACCCAGAATATATGATGACCCTGTACAAGCCGTCCAAGTGGTCAAGTTGGAAGAGTAAGTTCTACATGGTATCATCTCCATCTCTCCAACTCAACCGGAGGCTGCGTCTCTACAACAAGCAGCCGGCTCTTCTGGGCAAGAAGTGTGCCCTTCCCAAGATACCAGGGGAGGCTTGGGATCAAATAATGGAGCCGGGGCTGTTCAAGAAGACGACCATGCCCCTTAATGACTGGACACAAATCATTGTTCCCAAATTTTGGGTCCCTCATCTGGAATGGTTGAAAGACGAGGCATTCCTTTCCGCCTGCGGTCTGAGCAGAATGTTCTCAAAACGTACGTTTAAGTCAACCAACCTTTTTAGCCGCCTGTGTAATGTTTGAACAACATCTGATATTTTTTTCTTTTGTTTTGCAGAGAAAGGAAAAGAAATGGTTTCTCTGGACATGACACCGGCTAAGTCTGCAGTTGAAATCCGCAAGGAACAGCTGGAGAAGAAACGGGCCAAGTAGAGGCCAGAAATGAAGGGGTAAGTGCCGGATGCTTTCTTCTTTAAATTTTATCGGATGTGTGAGTTGCAACTCATACTCTAGAAACTGGATGTATGAGTTGTAGCTCATACTATTGAAACCGGATGTATGAGTTGTAGCTCATAATCTTGACACCGGATGTATGAGTTGTAGCTCATACTCTTGAAACCGGATGTCTTTAAGCTTGTATTGACTTTCAACTCTTGTTTTGCAGTCGGGGAGCAGGAATGTTCCTCGGTCCCTTCGCTAGATGACGAAGAGGCCCGGCGAGGAACTCTCTCATCCGGCCTCCTCCAGGCAAAGACCAACACCTCTCCCCCCTCCCGCCTCAGGGGCCAGGCCACCGGCTCCACAAGAGCGATCAACCTCAGGCGGCAAAAGCCTTCGAGGCTTGATCCCAGACTCTTAGTCGGGGGAGGCTGAAACTAAGGAGCAGGTTGCTCCTACTGGCCGGGTGCTTGCTGTGGCATCCAGATCAGGTGCGGCTAGGGGTGGCTCAACCCCTCGGCCACAAACTCAAGGTATGGCTCTTGCCTTTGAACACCCCTGGCCGCTTGGTCCTGCAAGAGTCAAGTCCCAGGCTTCACAGTCGGGAGATTCTTCAGCCAGCCGGCGGAACATAGGCGGTGCTTATGCAAATTACCTAACCGGTCAATCTGTTAATGCAGAGACTTCTCGTTGGCCAAACTTGCAAAATTATGCCAAGAGAATGGTCAGGACCCTTACCCGGTCCGAGAGGGAGGCGGTGCCGGGTGTGGGACAGGTCAATATTGACCAGATTAACTTACTTCTTGCTGAGGTATGTACCAGTTGGGGTACTTTCATGCAAGATTACATTACTCCGGATGCTTACTAACCGTTTACTTATTCCGGCTGCATTGCAGGTGATGTTGCGGGTTGATGGACTTAGGACCCCTCTCCGCAAAAAGCAGGAGGAGGTAAGGGATGCCCAAAGAAGGGCAGCCGACTTAGTTGATGTTCATCAATATAATTCCCTCATGTATGAAATACATACTAAAGCCCGGGAGATGAAACAGGAGGAACTTCTTCGTAAGGCTACGACTGCTGCTGATGCTGCTAATAAGAAAGCAGCCGAATTTGAGCAAAAAATGAAGTCCCTTCAAGAAGACGTCGAGAAATTGACGGGTGTTGAGAAGGAGAATGCTGAGCTCAAAGAGGAGGTTACCCGGATAAAGAATGAGCTTGCTCAAGCTCATACAGACTTCAAGGGGAAGATGGCGGCTGAGCAGAACCACCTGATCGCTGAGAACGAGCGGGACTCCGAGGCTTGAATGAAGATGGCCTGGGCTCTTGTCCACCCGGAAACGGAGTAAGCCTTCTTTGACCTGCGCTATAGGTACGCTTCTGAAGTGTACGACGCTCAGGTTCTTGGGTTGGACAAGCCGGCTCCTTTTGACGAGTGGGTGCAGGCGGAGCTCGAGCAGATGGAAGAAGAAGAGCCGGCTGAGGGTGCTGAAACCCAAGGTCAGGCAGATCAAGCTCCCCCCGCCACCGAAATCCAGCCACCTCCTGAGCACCCGGAACAGCAACCACAGCAGCAGTAGCTTTATCTGTTTGCTATTGTTATTCTCCATCCGGCCTGCGTGCCGTGAACTTTTGTATCCATTTCCCGGACGGGGGTCCGGTTAACAATTTCAACAGTCAACTTGTTAATATATTTACCGGTTCTGCCGGTTTTCTCTTTACATCTTTTGTCTTTGCAATGTTTTCCTTGCCATTGCTTTTGCTTTCAATTACAAGTGTTGGGTTCGTCTGCCCCTGGACGGGTGCTTGCTTCAAGTTAATCCAACTTGAAGTAGGCAGCCGTCCATACTGCTATCCGGCTATCACATAGTTTGAGCCGGGGGCCAGCACACGCATGCGCACAAACGAGCTGCTAGCACCAGCGACATGCAAGCATGCTAGGCATGCTACGACGCTGCCAGTGCTGGCAGGTGCATGGTGCGCTGCTGTGGCTGTGCGACCAGCACTCGTACGCACAGTTTTGTGGCTAGGGTGTTTAGCCATCCTAGCCGCTTGGCTTAGATGCTAGGCACTCGGCCATTGAGGGGTTGCTATTTTGGTAAGTTTTGCGGTTTTGTTTTTAATTAAAATGAGGCTAGGCCTCGGTTTTTCCCCGGCACTTGCAAAATTATTTGGAAAAATTTTGGGTTAACTGACTTAATTAATTTTAATTAGATTAATTTAAATTAAGTTGCATGTGGAATTTATTCAGAAATTCATTAATCGTTTGAGCTTAAATTAGCATTGTTTGTGCTATTATTATTGCGTTAATTCACATAATCGGATAATTACTTTGACTAGTTTTAATTAGGCGTGTTAATCGGATTAACCACCTAAGTTAGTAACTAGTTTTGTGCTCATTTTGAATTATTACTTGAATTATTTGTAAAAAGCATGGGTCATTCACTTTAGACGTAAATGGATGAATGGAATAGATATTCTTATGCAAGTTTTACAAAATGGCAACTAGTGGGGCCCGACTAGGATAGTAAATACGGATTGCTTTCTGTTTTATATTATGTAGATCTAAATACGGACTGCGTGTCGTTCAGTATTTTTGTACTTAAATTATTTAGATTAGTCCTAGCTTTTCTAGTAGTTGCATAATAGGTGGTGATGTCTCGAAGACAAAGCCAAGAAGATGCAATGAAGGCCCTTGATGGTTTGAAGATTCAAGTTTCAAGGGGTCATGCTAGTTGCCAAATGCATCTTTATGCCTTATATATTTTTCTTATATATAATTGCGACATTAGATGTATGTTTAGGATTTCGAAAGTTAAATGATTAATTTAGTTCACTTAAATCAACCAACATCTAAGTCCTTATACAATTGAGTTATAATTTGCCATTCCGAAATGACACTTACCGAACTAATGTGAATAGTAATGGGCTATGTCAAAGCAAGACATTACTACTTTTCTAGGGACGTAAGGTATATTAGGTATATGTGTTAGTTTGGTTAAACTTAATTATATCCATAAGGAGTCCTTAGATGTCATGTCAATGGAGATAAACGTCAAGAAAGCATTAGATGCGACATTTTATCAAACCAAGAATAGCTTAGAGCTATTAGCAATTTGATTGCTTACTTTAAAATATTAAGTGTTAAGACAAGCCAAAGCATGCTTAATCACTTTTTGATTTTTGGGGTCTTGGAATTGTTTTATTCTCGCCTAAAAGCGACAATTTTAAATGTGTAGATAAAACGCTTAATAAGATTGAAAGTTTGCATGTATACTTTTAAATTTCATTCTTATTGGTTTTATGAATGGTTTTTCATTGCAAATTCTTTCATTTGTAGTAAATTGTTTGCAATTGACAACAACATGTGCCCGGAACTCCCCGAAAAGTTGGCTTTCAGCCTAAAATTGGTCAACTTAAAGGAATGGGAGGAGGAACTCCCGAAAACTCTATGGAATTGTTCCATGGAGTATATTTTAGATACTCCCATTCCGAGCTTCTACTCGAAGGGAATCATGAGTGATGAAACTCATGATGCATGGTCTTCCGATTGCAAGAAAGTCTCACGACTAATGGCTAATTCTATCCTTGAAGAATGGAAGGAAAAGTTCTCCTCCTATTTTCCGGACATGTTCCTCCAAGCGTTTGAGGACATTGTCAATGTGAGAGTCACCAAGAGTCTCAATGGCAACTATGATGAACTTGTGTTTGATGTGACTAGGTCACTCTAAAAAATGAAGATAAAGCCACCGGAAGACAGTTGCCTTGCCTAGGAGAGGTACCGACTTTGGTCTAGGGTCTACAATACCAAATTGAGACCCGGTATGCCCCTCCAACCTCATGTGCTTAGAATGAATAGGCTCTTCAAGCATATGAAGCTTATTGGAATCCCATTAGACAATGAGATGGCGGGTCACATCTTGCTTAGCTCACTACAGTCGCGCTATGATGCACTTAAGGTGCACATTGTAATTGGGAAGGAGTCACACTCATTGAGTGAGGTAGTGCAATTTCTACGTAAGGCCGAGTCCTATGGAATAACCAAGATGCCCTTGAGAGTTAAGAAGAAGAAGTTCAAGAACAAGACGAAGATGCGATGCTTCTATTGTGGTGGGTAAAGCCACTACTAGAAGGAATGCAATGTCTTCCAAGAAGATGAGGAAAACGGGAATGTATCTTCCATCTCAGGTATCTTCATTACAACCTAACACTTGGGTATAAGCAACTCATAGGTATTGGATACCAAATATGACTCACTTTATATTCCTATTTCAGAAACCAAGTGAGAAGACTTCACAAGTGGATGTGCAACTACGAGTGGACAATGAAGATGGTCTTTTCGTCATGTTTGTAGGCACATTAATTGTCCTTGTCTTGTAATAAAAATAATTCTCGTTTTATTATGTTTTGCTTACCATCAAACATATTTTGATCTACGGCGTTGGATGCCGGGTTGTTGTGATCACAAGACTATAACAATGGTTATTTTGAATGTCTTGCTTATATGTTTTATAGGATTACACATTTTCAAATGTGACTAGACAAATAGTTTATAATGTTAATGATACCACCAAAAGAGCTAAGACCACCGAGTCGAATCAAACTTACTTGTGGCTAAGACCACCACAGATGTATGTGGACCAATGAGTACAACCGCAAGAAACGATTATCGGCATTTTATCACATTCACAGATGACTATAGTAGATATGGCTATGTCTACCATATGTCGAACAAATCTGAATCCTTTGAGAAATTCAAAGAATTTCAGAGTGAAGTAGAAAATCAGCTTAGCAAGAAAATCAAAGCGCTTCGATCGGATTGAGGTGACGAGTATTTAAGCTACGAATTTGACGATCATCTGAAAGAACATGGTATTCTTTCCGAATTAACACCTCCCGAAACTCCACAATGGAACAGAGTATCCGAGAGGAGAAATCGAAATCTGTTAGATATGGTTCGATCAATGATGGGTCTTAGTGATCTTCCTATCTCTTTTTGGGGACACGCTCTTCTAACCGCGGCACTAACACTGAACCGCGCTCCGTCAAAAGCTGTCGAAAAGACTTCATATGAATTATGAACGAAGAAACCTCCACGGTTGTCTTTTCTTAAGATTTGGGGTTACGAAGCATATGTCAAAAGACTCATGTCTGACAAGCTTGCACCAAAATCGGAGAAATGTTTCTTTGTGGGTATCAAAAAGAAACAAAGGGGTATTACTTCTATAACCAATCTGAGAACAAAGTATTTGTTGCTCGAGATGGTGTCTTTTAGGAAAAGGAGCATCTTTCCAAATGACAAGTGGGAGGAAAATCAAACTCGATGAAGTTCGAGAAGATGAGCAACAAAGTCAACTTGACAAAACTAACAATCAAAGTGCTTTGGAAGCAGCTATTGAAAATGGTCAAAGTCAAACTGAAAAAGCAAATGCTAAATCTATTACCCTGGGTAGGTTGCAAAGGACAAGATCTCAACCAGACAGATACCTCGGTGTTGTCTTAACTGAGGATCAAGACATCCTAATTATGGATGCTGAAGATCCAGCGACATACAAACAAGCTAGGTGAGCCCCGACTCTGCAAAATGGCAAGAAGCCATGAAATTCGAGATGGAGTCCATGTTTGAAAATCAAGTATGAGACTTGGTTGATTTGCCCGAAGGTTACACACCTATCGGTTGCAAATGGATTTTCAAGTTGAAAACCGACAAAGATGGAAATGTATATGCATACAAAGCTAGACTGGTGGAAAAGGTTACCGTAAAATTCACGGCGTTAATTATGATGAAACCTTTTCACCAATCGCCATACTTAAATCCGTCTGTATTATCCTAGCAACTGCCGCATATTATGATTATGAGATATGGCGAATGGACGTTAAAACCGCCTTCCTTAATGGGATTTTGGAAGAAAATGTGTACATGAAACAACCCGAAGTTTTGTAGATCTAAACAATGCTGGGAAGGTATGTAATCTTAAGAAGTCCATTTATGGATTAAAGCTGTCTAGGAGAAGTTGGAATCTGCGATTTGATGAAGCCATTAGCAAGTTCGGTTTTATCTAGAATCCAGATGAGTCTTGTGTTTACAAGAAGGTCATTGGGAGTGACATCGCATTCCTTATCTTATATGCCGATGAAATATTACTCATTGGAAACAGCATTCCAATGCTGGAGTCTGTAAAGACTTGTCTTGGAAAGTGTTTTCCAATGAAGGACTTGGGAGAAGCACAATACATATTGAGCATCAATATCTACAGGGATAGATCTAAGAAGAAGATTGGATTGAGCCAAAGTACTTATATTGATAAGCTATTGGTATGATTAATGTGGTGGAAGCCAAGAGAGGCCACCTACCCATGTCTTATGTCATAACTCTCAATAAGAAACAGTGTCCAAAGACACCTGATGAGCGAGAGAGAATGAGTCAGATTCCATGTGCTTCTCTTATTGGATCAATCATGTACGCCATGATATGTACAAGGTCAGATGTATCGTATGCCTTGAATGCTACGAGCCGATACCAATTAGACCCAGGAGAGGCGCATTGGGCTGCGTCCAAGAATATCCTAAAGTACCTGAAAAGGAACAAGCTAAGGATAAATTTTTGGTCTATGGTGGGAGTAAGGATTTGGTTGTTAAAGGTTATATCGACGCAAGCTTCCAGACTGACAGAGATGACTTGAAGTCGCAATAAGGATACGGGTTTTGTCTTAATGGAGGAGCGTTCAGTTGGAAGAGTGCTAAGCAAAGCACGACTGCAGATTCTACAACTGAAGACGAATACTTGGCAGCTTCAGAAACAGCTAAGGAGGCAGTTTAGATTCGTAAGTTCGTTGGTGAACTTGATGTAGTACCCTCAATAAAGGGACCAATAGACCAGAGAGCCAAGGGAGCATATAAAAGACAAACATGTCATGAGGTGATTTCACATGATAAGGGAATGGAAGTATGAGGGTGAAATCTTAATTTGAAAGATTGGAACGGACGGCAATGTAGTTGATCCACTCACTAAACCTTTGCCTCAAGTGAAGCACAACAAGCACGTTGAAGAATTAAGCATGTCGGAGATTGGCTTTAAATTCCCTGTTTATGTGTTTTAATTTGAGTTTTGAAGACTTAAATGTAAAACACTTTGTTGAACCATTCATTTATAGAGTAATTTAATTTTTCCGTAAATTATTATTCCATTTCTATTTAATTGTGGATTAGAATTAAATAATGAGTCCATTCGATTTGAGAATATTCAAAATAGGGTACCAAGATAATGTCTTGGATAAAGAAACACTTATTAAGTGAACGTTGAATATCATATCAAAATTTTCCCTAATTAAGGTCATTTGAATGTTGGACGACTAATGACCACATGAGATTAGTGTGTAGTATGAATTATAACACGGTTTCTTGTGCTATAAGGACAAGAATGTCAAAAATTTTTTGCACAAGTAATGGCTTGGAACTATACCGGATCGAACTATGAGAATACTTTAAGAGATTTAAGAATCGTCATAAGTATATTACTCATTATGGCTATCGGACTCTTTCCTCAATCATGAGTATTGTAAGTTCTCTTGTTTAAGTACTAGTCCGTTTTGATGTTGTCAAATGTTTGCCGTACAAGGGAATTATAAAGGCAACACTCGATCAGCTAGGGCCTCTTAGTAAGGGAAGCTAACAATGTAAGACTGGGAATGTCCCCCTATTGACAAATAGGGAATATGTCTTTGTTGTTTACAAGGCCTCTCGAAGAGCGAGACTGTGAAAATGCATGGTTGTGCTCAGATGGATTTTAGAAATCATCTGCTTACTAACAGACGAACTCGGAAATTGAGAAACACTTCTCGACGTAATAAGGATGACGAAGAATCTTACCTTATAGTTCATGAAGAGGCATTAAGTGAAATAGGAAAATAGGCTATACACAAACAACACACTTGTCCGGAAGGACAAGTGGGAGATTGAAAGGAATGATGTTCTTCGAACAAGTGTATTATCTCGATGGAGGGTTCGTAACTAATTAGGAAAGCTAATTATTCAGTGAAGTCAAGTGATCGGAATGCCTAGCTGGAGGCCGCTTCCGATCCGTAATATTAATGTGTAATTAATATTACAGCCTGCTCTTGACTGAACCCTTCGGGTCACACCAAATCGTGTAACCAAACCAAAGCGACAAATTAATCCGAAGGATTGTATGAGTCAATAGAGATTTTATGAACTAAGACGTCGGATTCCAAGCATAGAGTGTCGATGCTGAGCGTCGAAAGTCGAGTCGAATTTATGCAATCGACGAGACGGAAAAATTAGTCAAACAACAAGTCACAACGTATAGCCCTAGCCTCGGAATGGCCTAGCCATGAGAGGGCTAGGGAAATGAGGCTAGCAATGGCTGCTAGCACGCAAGGCATGGCCGCAAGCCCAGTAGTAGCATGCGCGTGCTAGTTGGGCAGTTGCACCATGCCAAGCTAGCTAGTAGCGCTAGCTCGCTAGCACAATAAGCTAACAGCGCTAGCGCGCCAATAAACTAGTAGTGCTAGTAAGGCCAGCAACTAGTAAGCTTGGTGGGCCTCGCTAACTACTTCTAGCACCAGCCGCTCAGCAGCCCGCAAGCACCAATCCTTGCTGGGCGTGCGAGAAGCACATGGGCCTCGCTTGTAATACCCTGTATTTTTACATGTATTTTAATTTAAATTATTATTTTATGAAGCATTTAAATAATTTGAAATGAATTATTTATGGTATTTTATTAAATTAAAAAGGTTTATTTTAATTAAAAGCCCATTTTTATTTATTTAATTGCTTTGAAAATATTTTATTTTATTATTATAAAACCTTGGGGTATATTATTTTATAAAAGGAAATTGTAAGTCAGTGGTATTTAAAGAAAGTCAAATGACTAATTTGAGTAGGAGAAGGCATCATTAAGAGTAGAAAGGGAAATTAAGGTTAGGAGAGTTTTGAGAGGGGGTATAAATTCCCATCTTATGAGCAAGTAAGATCTTGCCCAAGGTGGAGAATACCCAAAGGTAAAAACTCTCTCTCTTTCTCCTTATTTTCTCTCCCTTAATTTTTTTCCCTCCCCTTTATTTTTACACACACCACACGCACACGCAGCCCCCTCCCCGTCGTGAGGTGCGGTTTTTTTAAAAAAAAAAGAAAAAAAAAAACTCTTCTTGTATTAAATTTTAACCTAGCCTTGATTCAATCATTATTTTTGGGTTTTGTGATGATTTTTATGATGTTTGATAATGATTAGTATGTATATAATTTTCAGATTTAGTTTTGAATTAAAAGCCCCAAATTGAAAACCCTAGGTTTCTAAATTTATGTATATTGATGGAAATTGATTGTAGTTGGTTAGAATTATTGATATAGGTGTTTTTAAACATAATTATAGCAATATTACATGTTTTTATAAAGCTGGAATTTTATATAAAGGTTGGAATTATGTTTCTTGAAAGATTTTTAATTACCCATTAATTGTGAATAAAAGTAGGGGCTTTTAATCAAATTTCTGCTTGTTTTTAGAGGGTTTTTAAGTGATTTAAAGAGTATATATATTGTTGAAAATTTATATTGAATAGGTATTAAGGAATCTTTGTAATTTTGGGTTGTTGGAGATTTCCAAGTGAGTGATTTCGTGTAGTCGTTCCGATTTTGAGATCATATTCGATGTACGTTCGCGTACTCGGTAAATATTTAAGTGTATAGAAGCATGCTAGGTTTTTTTCATTAATTCCAAGGTAGTATTATGATAGGTATTGGTTGGAATTGTTGATTAGATTGATGTTGGTGAATGAATTGTGATGTATGAATTATTTGTGGTGAATTGATGATTGGAATTAATTATGTTGACATGTTGAATACTAACCACACTTTTATTATTGGCATGATTGAGAGCATGTTTAATTAAACTAAATGTTTACTTTAGTTTGGGATATAAAAAGGAAATTTAATTGATGCTATAAGCATGGGATTTGAGCTATTAAGTGTCTTAGTACACAGGAATAAAATGCGGTGCCTAAGTGCGCTTAAGGTGTTCTAAACACTGAGGGATAGGATTTACGGTGCTTTATGCACTAAGGTGTTATTTAACGCCGAGGTAGTTTACAAAGGGTTCAACATTAAATTATGTGGTCGCTAATTATTCAAGAATTAAATTGGTGTGTTTGATCGCTTGAATGATTTATAATGATTGATTGTATTATGGTTTGAGAGTCATGTTAAAGGAATGGTTTCCTTTGAACTAGTGTATTATTCCGATAAAGGGTTCAAAATCAATTAGAAAGATAATTATTTAGTGAGGTCAAGTGATCGGAATGCCTAGATGGAGGCCGCTTCCGATTAGTAATATTAAAGCTTAATCTTGACTGAACCCTTCGGGTCACACCCAATCGTGGAACCGAACCGAAACGACGAATTAATCCGAAGGATTATGTGAGTCAATAGAGTATTTACGTACAAAGACGTCGGATTCTGAGCTTAAAGCGTCGAAACTGAGCGTCGTAAGTCGAGTCGAATTTAGGAATCGACGAGACAGAAAAATTGACCAAACGATAAGTCGTGGCTAGAGGAATATGGCTGGCAAGGCTACGGAATGTCGAGCTAGCTAGTGTGCTAGCATCGCTAGCTAGCTGGCGTAGCATGGCAGCATTGCTTGCGCCCATGCTAGCGTGCTAGCACCAGCCGCATCATCGCTAGCAAGGCCAGCAGCACGCAGATGCTTGCCATGCCTTGCGAGTGATAACAACAGCTAGCTATGCAATGCCAGCAATAGCAGCGTAGCTGTAGCAACTCGCAGCAAGAGCTTGCTGTATCAGCGCCATCATGCCAAGGAGCAGCCCGCATGCATGCTTGGTGTTCTTGCTGGGTTGCCAAGACACGCGACCAACTGGCAGGCCCAGCCAAGGGGGCCAGGCCGCCAACGTGGAAGCCTTGGCGCCTAAGGCAGGCCACGCCTAGATGGTGCACCGTGAGTGGTGCATTGTGGGTGTGAGGATCGGTTGTGAGGATTGCTTTGGGAGCAAGGGGTTGATGGTCCCCCCATGTGGTCTTCACCTAGCCGCTTGCTCTCCCCTTGCCACTTGTCTTTTGGTGATTCATTTGGATATTTAATTTAATTTAGAATTAAATTAAATTCCATCTTACATTTTTCAACTCTCCCACATTTATGGGAGATTAGATTTCAAGGGCTCCTTTCCCTATAAATACCAATCATTTGGCATTGGGAAGGAGCACTTGAGTTGTGAACTTGAAGGGATCTCCAAGAAGAGAAAACCTTCGTTCTAATACTCTAAGTTATTTTTGGCCTAGCCCCTACTAAGCTTCGGGGTAAGGGCCGGGTCGGTTCGGGGAGCGAGGGTGTTAGCTGTCGGAAGTTCACGCATTTGCGGGACTCTACGCTTTTAATTCCGAGCTCTAGTGAGAGCGAAGCACGCGTCAAAGGTAATAATTCTTTCTCTCGCCTCCTGTTGATTATGTAATTATGCTTTTAATATATGCTTAGTTTTTTTAATTTGTGTGCGGATTTTTGGCGGGTTTCCTTCTGCGTGAAGTCAGACATCACGAAACCCAACAGCGGTATCGGAGCCGCGTGCATTTAATTATTGTAACTAATAATTAATTAAGGTGATTTAAACGGATTTGGTTTTTCTTTCTAATCGGATTAGAAGCTCGTTTTAATTAGTTTTATTCTCGTATTTATTCTAATTTAGGCAAAAGAACCAAGATTTCGACCCAAAACTAGTGAATCTTGGGTGGAATCGATGTTCTAAATCAGTTTTGTCTCAATTTGTAGTTGCTCCAAAAGCCAAAATCCACCTAGAAACATGTTTTTCGAGGGGTTTTTCACTTTTGACGAAATTTTTAAATCTTTAAACCTTGATTAATTATGGCATGTTAATATTAGATTATGTGTATGGTTACACCATTAATTTACTGCGATAATAACCCTTATTAAGCATATTTATGAAGTCATAATTGGTGCTTAATTTGGTGAGTTCATTTTTCACATAAACTTGCAATTTCACATTTTTGCAAATTAATTGCTTCAAGTGAGAATGTTTCTGGTGAATTTGTATTTTTGAAACCCCTAAAATGTTAAAGATCCCATCTTTAATTGTTTATTTAGTTGGAACTTAACTTTCTAAATTCCATGTTGAACTAATTTTTTATTTTAATCATTTTTGAGTTGATTAAAGTCTTAAAAGTTCAAACTTGTGATTGAAATTTGATTACTCTTCATATTGGAAGCATATAATTTTTCAAGTTTACACAAGTTAGAGCTGGAAAATTTTTATTGGATGATTGTGTTTAATTTCTCCAACTCCTTTCATTTTGGTCATTATTAATTTATGTTTGGTTATATAGCCCTCAATTTTTGTAGCATCAAGTTGAGCCAAAAACAAGTGAAAAGAATGGTTCTTGAATTACTTTTGGTTTGTGCACTAAAAATTGAATTTATTTAAGTTGGACTTGTTTTAATTTCATTTTGCTCAATATTGGTTCTAAAAATAATTTAGAATTAATTTTACATCATGCCAAAATCAGGATAAACTCCCGAGGCACGAGCACGCAAATTGAGGCACAAAGCCCCGAGCACATCTCTTGGGCTAGCTGGGTTGCTAGCGCAGCCCACATGTGGCTACTGAGGTTGTGCGGGTTGCTGGTGCATCGATAGATGCGTGAGTGCGTGTGTGCGAGCTTGGTGAGTTTTGCTTGGTGCTGCATTGGTGCGTGCATGGGTTGCGATGTATGGCTGGGGCCAGCACTAGCTTGCATAGCAGCAGGCCGTTGAGGCCCTCGCTTGCTGGCTTTGCAAGCGCGCAGTAGTGGCCAGCATAACGCACATAGTGCGATGCTGTCAGCCACAAGCAGGCTACTTGGTGCATCAAGTGGCTCTGCAGGGGCAGCAGCCATGCAAGGCTGCCGAGCCTCGGCCCTAGCAAACCAAGCCTCGTTACTTGGTGCTAGGCACTCGAGCATCAAAGGGCTGTGCGATTTTGCGATTTTTGCCGTTTTAATTATTTTATTTAATTATTAAAACGAGGCTAGGCCTCAGTTTTTCCCGGCACTTGGAAAATAATTTTGGCAAAATTTGGGTAAACCGGCTTAATTAAATTAATTGGATTAATTTTAATTAAGTTGGATGCGGAACTTAGTGGGAGCTTCATTAATTATTTAAGCCAATTTAATTGCGTTTAATCACATAATTGGTTAACAACTTTGACTTGTTTTAATTAGGCGCGTTAATTGGATTAACCACCTAAGTTAGTTACTAGTTTGCGCGTGTTTTGCATTATTACTTGAATTATTTATAAAATGCATGGACCATTCATGTTAGGGGGAATGGATGAATGGAATAGATATTCTAATGCAAGTTTTACAAAATGACAACTCGAGGGGCCCGACTAGGATAGTAAATATGGACTGTGTTCCGTTTGTATTTTTGTAAATCTAAATACGGTTTGCGTACCATTGTGTATTTTTGTACCTTAATATTAAGATTAGTCCTAGTCTTACTAGTAGTTTCATAATTGGTGGAGATGTCTTGAAGACGGCATTTCTAAGAAGACGAGCCAAGAGGATGCATTGAAGGCCCTTGAAGAATTGAAGGCTCAAGTTCAAGGGGTCATGCTAGTTGCCAAATGCATCTTTAATTATGCTTTGTATATTTTGCTTATATAATTGCGATGTTAGATGCATGTTTAAGATTTCGAATGTTGAATGATAAGTTTAGTTCACTTAAATCAACCAACATAGAAACCCTAATGAGAATAGTAATGGGTTGTGCCAAAGTACATCATTATTAATTTCATAGGAAAGTAAGGTATGTTGGCTTTTAGCCTAAACTTGGTCAATTTCAAGGAATGGGAATAGGTACTCCGAAAAACTCTTCAGAATTGTTCCTTGGAGTACATTCTTGAGACTCCCATTCCACGCTTCTTCTCGAAGGGAATCATGAGTGATGAATCTCATGATGCATGGTCTTCCGATTGCAATAAAGTCTCACGACTAATGGCTAATTCCATCCTAGAAGAATGGAAGGAAAAGTTCTCCTCCTATTTTCCGGACATGTTCTTCAAAGCACTTGAGGACATTGTCAATGTGAAAGTCACCAAGAGTCTCAATGGAAACTATGATAGACTTATCTTTAATGTGACTAGGTAACACTCAAACATGAAGATAAAGCAACCGGAAGAGGGTTGCCTTGCTAAGGAGAGGTACCGGCTTTGGTCAAAGGTCTACAATCTCAAATTGAGACCTGGTATGCCCCTCCAACCTCATGTGCTTAGAATGACTAGGCTCTTCAAGCACATGGAGCTTCTCGGAATCCCATTGGAGGATGAGATGGCGGGTCATATCTTGCTTGCCTCACTCCACTTAGGATATGATACACTTAGGATGCATATATCTGCGGGAAATGAGTCACACTCATTGAAAGATGTGGTGCAGCTACTTCGCAAGGACAACTCCTTTGGAGCAACCAAAATGCCCTTGAGAGCAAAGAAGAAGGAGTTCAAGAACAAAGCGAAGATACGATGCTTCTATTGTGATGGGCAAGGCCACTAGAAGAGGGAATGCAAGATCTTCCAAAGGGATGAGGAGAAGAGGAATGTTTCATCTATCTTAGATATCTTCATTAACACTTGTGTATAAGCTATTCATAGGTATTGAATACCATGTATGACTCACTTTATGCTCCCATTTTCAGGGACCAAGTGAGAGGGCGTCACAAGTGGATGTGCAACCACGAACGGGCAATGAAGATGGTCTTTCCGTCATGCTTGTAGGCACATCATTTGTCTTTGGTTTGTAATATAACTAATTCTCGTTTTATTATGTTTTGAACATATCTTTGATCTATGGCGTTGGACGCCGGGTTATTTGATCACAAGAATATAACAATTGTTGTTTTTGAATGTCTTGCTTATATGTTTTATGAGATCACATATTCTATATTTGACTAGACAAATGTTAATGATACCACCAAAAGAGCTAAGACCATTGATTAGAATCGAACCTACTTGTGGCATTGTCGTCTTGGCCACATTAACATCAATTCATCAAGAAACTTCTTCATGAAGGGATTCTTGATTGCTTCGACTTGGAGTCATTTGAAAATTGCGAAGGATGCTTACTAGGCAAGATGATAAAGCAACCATTCTCCAAATTGGGAGAAAGGGCTAGTTGTTTCGGGGTTTTCTGTGTCCCTTGGAAAAGTTACATCACCAGGACTAGATTCTGGTCGCCTGTACCTGCAAAACCATGGAAGCTCTGGTTGGTCGGAGTTTCACCTCTGATGATCAAGTTAGTAAAGATTCAGAGTAAAAGAATGCGGAAAAGTAAACATCTTCTCGATTCCGAGATCAGGTGTTTTCTTTGTTTTCGAGAATAATAAATGATGTAATGATTATACGTATCCCCAAAATGGGGGGAATTTCCCTATTTCTAGGGTCCATGGGATTTGTGCCCCTGTCTTAGTTTAAGGAAACCTAGGACTAATGGGCTGCGCCGTTTTACGGCGGTCTAGGGATTTGGGCCTTGAAGGCTGCCAATCTCCTCAGGGTATCTTCCTACAACGTGTCTACCCCTAGTAGGTCCACTTTGGGCTCTCCCTAGGGTGACACGTGTCATGCTCTGGTTGGTCCACGTGGCAGAGTAAAAATACCCAAATCATTTGCCCCTTATAGGGGTGACGTGGCGTGCCACGTGGCGCTTGTGACAAGTGTCACTCATACATTGGCGCAAAATTTTTTTATTGTTCTTCCGGAAAATTTTCACCCTTCCATAAATAGTTTTTCACCCCCCTTACTTTCGCACGTTTACAAAAAAGTATTCGAGAGAGAATCTTTGACTTTTAGAGAATTTGTCTTTTTCTGAGAAAAGCACCTACCGCTTGCTACTTGTCCGTCTGTTTCTACAGCTGAGCAAGACCTTTCAAACATCTTCAGTACCTTCAAATCTAAGGTAAACGCTTGATTTTCTCTCTTTTTACTGTAATTTTGCTTCTTTTCTTTTGAAAATGGTTTCCCAAACGCACACGACACGACCTAGGTTAGAGATCAGCCGGTCACCGGGGATAACTGAGTCTGGAACTAGGAGTGCCGACTTCCCCTTCTAGGACTCTCCTTTTCGTACTTCCCCAGATCCGATCGTCTATGTGCCTGTGCAGGACACCATGGCTAGAACGAAACAAACATCCAGGTAGCTATGAGAAGGTGGGGAAGTTTCGAGTTGACCATGTCGTGGGAAATGGTATTATTATTAGCGTCCCTGATTCCGGGGACACCGTAGTCTGGCCAGAAGGGTCAAGCTACGGGGACGAATGCTTTGGCTGCTATGAGGTGGCCGTTCAGGCTGGTTTGGGATTCCCTTTCCATCCGGTTGTGGAGAGGATTATAGACGGATACCAGCTGGGTGTCTGGAAACTTGGCCCCAACTCCTGGGTAAATATTCTGGGGTTTATTGCCACATGTGAGATGCTAAAGGTAGAGCTTAGTTTTAAGGCCTTTGCCCAGATGCACTATCTCAGCCGGACCCTGAAAGCTAGCGGGTCCGGATGGTACACCTTTTCAAGCCACAAAGGTTACATGATGGTTGCCGGGAAGGAGTCCAAGTGGAAGGACTGGAGGAGCAAGTTTTACATTATCACCTCCCTCGACCGGATGATAAACGAAAAATATAACTGGTGGAACCAGAATCCCCCTTTGGTCTCTGGCGGAGCTGAATTGCCGCCTGTCCCAAGAAGGGCCAAGGAGCAAATCCTGGAAAAGGGTCTCTTCAAAGTGACCGTTCGGTCTAATGAGGAGACTGGGGAGAAAGAAGTCATTCCCCACAACTACATTCCTCACTATGATTGGCTGGCTGATAGGAATTACTTGGCCGCCTGCGGTTTGAGTGTTGAGAGGTCGAGAGGTATATGACCAAATGCATTTTGAATTTTTCAGTAAGACTTGATTGTTTTGTTCATCTTACTAACCACTTCCAACCTTTTATGCAGACAGAGCAATGGAAAAGCTTTCGGCCTCCAAGAAGCCGGCTACCTACTCCGCCACCTATTACCGCTCCATTTTGGGTAAGCGGAAAAACGAGGATCCGGAGGCAGCCAAAACACCCAAGGTGAGCCATATTATTTAGTTGGATAGGTTGGATTTATTTTCCTCGCCTGTTATTTACTCACTCTGGTTTATGTGCAGGGCGATTCAATCAAACCTTTTCCCTCTTCTTAGCGAGACCCGAAGCTTCAAAAGCAGTCGGGCGGTGATGTGAAGACTCCTGGCAAGCCTAGGAAGCATGTGGCCCACAAGCCTGGCAAGACCAAGGCAGAAGACGGCTCCCATCCCCCAACCGGGGAAAATCTCCAGCATGCCTCGAGGCCTAAAAGAAGCTGGACGCCCATAAAGCGTCGAATAGTGGCAAGGGTCCACTCGAAGCTACTATTGGCTCAGCAACCGGGGGAAGTAAACCCCCAAAAGACAGGAAGGAGGTCGGTAGGAACAAGGCCCTCAAAAAGAGGGCGGCTGCTGGTGTAAGCAAGCTCCCTATAGAGAGAGAGATGAGGCGGACGCGGGAGGTATTACAAGTTTTAGTCCCTTGCCCAACCCTTGTAGGGTCTAGTTCAATCAACAGTCGCTCAGCACTTCTTAAGACACCCTGTCTTATGGCCGGATTTACGCCAACTACTTACAAAGTGCTGAATGTGCAAATATCCCCCAAAGGCCGGATATTCAGCATCTGGCGAAGACCATGTTGAGGCCCATCTCCCCGAGGTCAGGGAGTCTATCAAAAGAGTCGGTTCCCTCAACTTTGATGCCATTCTTGCCCACCTTGCTGAAGTGCAATAACTTGGATTTTCTTTTATGTGCAACTCTTTAAGGCGCTTGATATTAATGTTTTGCCACTTTGCCGGATGCAGGCTATGCTGCGGGTGAACGGCCTTAAGAAGCCGTTTAACGAGAAGACCAAAGAGGTAACAGCTGCCAACGCTCGGGCCGCCTCTTCTCTAGATACGGTCACGTTTGAGATTTCTCAAAATGAACTACTGACCACTAATACACTGTATTCTCAGGCGGCGGCCAATTTGCAGGTTAAGGCCGATCTGGATGCAGCGAAGAGGCGGATATCCGAGCTGGAGAAGGAGGTCATGGACCTCAAGGCCAAGCTCGAGCCCCTCTGAGAGGCGGACAATGAGGTAGACGGACTCCGCACCCAGGTGGCGAACCTCAAGAAGAGGATGCAAAACCAGGAGGTCCAACTCGGAATGAAGTATACTTCAAGAGCCGAGGAGGAGAAGAAGGCTTTGGTAAAGTAGATGATGGAGGACTACGAGGCCATCATGTAGATGACTTGGGAGTCCCTCTTCCCCTGTACTGACTATGATGGGTGGAAGCATCAATTTGAAGCAACCGCCCTTGAGTTCAATGATAGGCTTCTAATAAAAGCCCAAGAGGAGGAGGAAGAGTTCGACTCAATTGGGGGATCATCCCGGGGTTCTAATTAGGGGGAGGAGTAGAAGAATGAAAATGACCGGCAACCGACTGGGGAGAAAGAGGATGCAACTGTCGATACTAAGGAGCTCCCTCCTGATAATTAAGCGTGCTGTTTGTTTTTGTAGCCAGATGGCCATTTTATTATCTTTTCTGGCCTGTGTGCCTTGTATCTTTGTATCTTTTACCGACTAAGGGGTCAGGTAACTTGACAATATATGCCAGTTGTACTGGTAAACTCTTTTTTCGTCGACCATTAGATCGGCTAAGTTTAATCAATGAATCATCCGGCCATGAGGCCGGTTTTTCCATATTGCGCTTGCTTTGAAAAGTTTACGTCTTTGAATTTTTGATATTTATTGATTTTAGCTAAGTATTTAACTTGATTTTTTGCTATGCAATTTTTTCACTATACCGGCAGTTTTTGCCCCTGGACGGTAGTTCACTTGGTTCCAAAGGTCAATTGACTGACTTGGAAATTTTTGATACTTTAGAGACTATGATTGGTTTCCAAGTCAATCAATCACTATGGTGATTGCCCCAAACCAAGCGGACGATCGGCTATCAAGCAGGCGGATAAGCATTTAATATTATCCAACCATTGACCTCATTAGATCATTCTAAAACAAACAATCTTAATTGCTAAGTTTTTGGACTTAGGTTATATTTATTATTTAAAATTTGCCACCTGTATTGCCCTTGTGCAATAGCAGGCGTTTAACGTGTACGTACCGAAATAAAGTTGTATCCAACTAAGATAGTAGCCAGTTACCGTTTGTTATAAAACAGGCAGTAATTTTCAGCTTTTTAGGTCGCTGGTTAGATAGTTCAATTCAAATAGCTGCGAGCTTATCTTAATCCATAAAGCAATGTACCATCGAAATGGGAGATTCTCTCTGCGAAGAAGTCACCCAAATGGATGTCGTCGGATGTCATACTCATGTTGTAGTAGACGGTTGGAATAGATTTATCCGCCTGCACATTTCACAGGTGGTGTTCCCATTGGGAGACATATCTAGTATAGCAACAATAAGTAAAATGGAAATAAAAAGCCACTTTTCATTAATAAGCTTTTTATTTACAAAAAATTTACAAGTCTCAGAAGTAGTTTTTTTTTTTTTTAAGTTATCTACATTCCAAGTTCTGGCTAGCTTCCTACTGTCTGGATTTTCTAGCCGGTAGGTGCCGCCTCTTACTTCTTCATAGATCCGGTAGGGACCTTCTCAATTGGGCATCAACTTTCCTTGTTCATTGGCTCTACCAGTTGCTTCCATCTTCCGGAGCACAAAGTCCCCAACTTTATGAAAGGAATGGTGTCCTTCCAATAAGTGTATTATTCTGATAGAGGGTTCAGAATTATTAGAAAGCTAATTCTTCAGTGAGGTCAAGTGATCGGAATGCCTAGGTGGAAGCCGCTTTTGATTAGTAATATTAATGTGTAATTAATATTACAGCTTAATCTGGACTGAACCCTTTGGGTCACACCCAATCGAGTAACCGATCTGAGACGACGAATTAATCTGAAGGATTAAAAGAGTCGTTAGAGTATTACGAACAAAGACGTCGATATCGAGCTTAGAGCGTTGAGACCGAGCGTCGCAAGTCGAGTCGAATTTAGAAATTAGTCTAGACGAGAAATCAAGCAAGCACCAAGTTTGAGCTATGCCGTAGCCTTGCATTTGCCAAGTAATGCGAGTGCTAGGCTAGCTCAAGATGCCATGCGCATCACTAGGCACACCGCTAGCATGCTAGCATGGCTGGTGCATAAGGCCGCAAGCATACTAGCTATGTGTGGGTTGCTCTTGAGTTTTGGTAGGAACCGATGCTTGGTGGCCTTGCTTGGGGAGCAAGGGGATTTTTGGTCCCCCCCTTTAGTGGTCTTCACCTACCTTTGCTTACCTTTTGCCACTTGTAGCTTGTTGATTGAATTGCATTTTATTTTGTTTTTGATTAAAATAAAATAGAGGAAAATGTAAATCTCCCACATTGATGGGAGAATGGAGATCAAGTCTTCATTCCCTATAAATACCCAAGTTTTGGGTTTTGGGAAGAACACTTGAGTTGAACTCAATAAGGCATCTCCCTATAGGTGAGAAAACCTTTAAGTTCGTAATACTCTAGTCTTTTGTTTGTCTAGCCCCGACTAACCTTTGGGGTAGAGGCCGTTCGGTTCGGGTCTCGAGGGTGGACTCCGCCGGAGGCCCTCGCGCTTGCGGAGCTAAGGCTTTGAAGTCCGAGCTCAATAGGAGGAAAGCACGCATCGAGGGTAAGAATGTCTTTTCTCCTTCTCTCTTTTATGTTGTTAATTATGTGATTAAATATTTAGTTGCTTTAATTAGTGAGCGGGTCTTGGGTGGGTTTCTCTTTCGCGTAGCATTGGACGCTACGCAACCCAACAGCGGTGTCGGAGCCGCGCTCATTTTAATTATTGTAACTAATAATTAATTGTGGTGATTTAAAATGGATTTAAATTTCTGGTTGTGCTTTCTAATTAGATTAGAAGCTCGTTTTAATTAGTTTTAATCTCGTATTCTTACTAATTTTGGCTGACGAAGCCAGATTTCGACTCAAAAATTGTGATTTTTCGGTGGAATCGATGTTCTAAATCGTTTTTGGCCCTTTTTGGGTTGTCGTGAAGCCAAAATCCACCCAGAAAAATGTTTTTCGAGGGATTTTCGTTTTTGACGAATTTTTTTAAATCTTTTAACCTTGATTAATTATTGCATGTTGAAGGTAGATTAAATGAATGGTTGCATCTCTAATCTATTGCAATTATAAACCTCATTAAGCATGTTTATGAAGTTATAATTGGTGCTTAATTTGGTGTGTGTTTATTTTTCACATAAACTTGAATTTTTCACATTTTTGTAAATAAATTGATTCAAGTATGAATGTTAATGGTGAACTTGTAATTTTGAAGTCCCTAATATCTTAAAGACCCAATCTTTAATTGTTTATTTGGTTGGAACTTTGATTGCTAAATTCCATGTTGAACTAATTTTTGGATTTAATCATTTTGAGTTGATTAAAGTCCTAAAAGTTCAAAACTTGTTATTCAAATTTAATTAATCTTTGTATTGGAAGATGTAATTTTTCAATTATACACAAGTTATTGTTTGAAATTTTTCATTGGATGAAAAGGTTTATTTTTCCAACCTCCTTAATTTTGTCAATTCTCATTATTAATTTATATTTGGTTAAATTAATTATGAGTGTAGCTCTTCAATTTTGTAGCATCAAGATAGACCTAAAATGATTTTAAGAATGGTTCTTGAATAATTTAGGCTTGTGCATTAATAAAATTGAATTTAATTAATTTGCACTAGTTTATTTTCATTTTGCTCTAAATTGGTTCTAAAATAAATTTAGAATTAAATATTATTACACATACATCGGGAATTAAAATCCCGAGGCAAGTGCACGCAAATAGAGGCAAAATCTCCGAAGCCACGCCCTTAGGCTAGCCGGGCTGCTTAAGCAGCCAACATGTGGTTGCCAAGGTGCGTGGTGGGCTGTCTTGCCTTGTTGGTGCGCTAGTGTGTGTGCAAGTGTGTGGTGCATGGTGCTATGATGTATATTCAAGGCTACGCTTGGTGCTATGGCTGTGTGAGAAGATGCGTGTGGTATGTAAGGGTGCCCGCATGCTGCTAGGCAGCGAGCCCCAGCCAGCTCAGCACACGCTGCCAGCACCAGCATGCACGCAAGCATGCGAAGCTTGCTGCGATGCGTGTGTGATCCAGAATTGGTCCTTGATCAAGACCTTGTGCAACCTAATTGGCCTAATGGTTTAAAGGGTCCAAACACACGTTCAAGGGTCAAAGAAAGTCAAGTTCCTATTGTCCATGGTCTATTCATTGATACGTCCAAACTCAACCAAGTCCACACGCAAGAATGAAAGGCATTAGACAAGGCATTGAAGTAAGGAGGTTACACGCAAGTTATGGACTTCTTAATAAAGAGTTACACTCTTAATTGGGAGCCATTTTTGGTGTGTAATTGATGTAATAATTTGCCTTGTATTCCTTAGTTAAGTAGCTGTTTAAATTTTAGTTTATTAGAGTTAATTAGCTAAGTTAATTTGCTGTAATAAAAGCTGTAATTGTCAGCCGTTACAAAGGAGGAAGCTGGGCGCATCTACAACAAGTTCCTTCAGGAACTCCTCTAAGGAACTTCAACAGTTATTAGTCTTTAATAGGTGATGGTTTCCATGGGATTCGTTACACATGAGGGCTGATTATACCTAGAGACTTTTGAGTTCTTTTTGGCTGGTGACTTTTGAGTTTCTTATTAATTAAGCTAAGTTAGATAATTAATGTAACTACTTCCTTAGTCTATAAAAGGAAGCCTAATCTAGTTCTTGTAATCAGACTTTGATGAATGAAAACTTTTACATTTGAAATTTACTTTTGAGTATTTTTTTTTTACTTTAAACTTGTGGCTTCAAGTTTTACTTGAACTCATGGATTCGAGTTTGTGAGTTTAATCAGGAGTGTTCGGGATTAGCTTGTTTACGGTTAGTAGAGTGAGTGTTCAACTCTAACCATACTAATCCTTGATTAGTATTGCGAGTGTTCCTTGCTAATCAACCCTCGAGTTCCTCGCTGCAGGAGCTTCGTTCTTTCCTTACCCTATTCCCACAGAAACACCTAGCCTAGACACACAACCCATCACCCAAACACCTTAACCCATATCCGTTTCCGCATCAGTTGGTATCAGAGCCAAGGTTTCAGCCACAGTCTAGGCCAAGGTGTGACCATGACAGGATCAATCAGAACAAGAATGAGTTCCTACGTGAAATGGAACATAGACTTATGACTGCAATGCAAACCATGCAAACTAGGCAGGAGGAGTTGCGTGATGTACGCACTCAATTAAGTGTGACAGGTGACGCCACCAATCAACACAATCGTAGATTGTCCGAGTTGGAAGAAAGTGAACCAACACCCAAAAGTGAGCATAACCGTTTCCACCCTAATCAGGAGGATCGGTTCTTGAAACTAGACATCCTTGAATTTGATTGTTCTAGTGACCCTGAAGTTTTCAATGATTGGGTTTGAAGGATTGAATCAATCTTCGAATACAAAGAATATGATGATGAGAAGTGTTGTAAACTGGCAACACTCAAGCTCACTAAGTTAGCTGAATTGTGGTATGAAAACCTCAAATCCAAGAGGAGACGTGCTGGAAAAGAGAAAATTAGTTCTTGGGAAGTCTTGAAAATAAAAATGATGCAACGTTGGATTCCTCGAGAATATGTGCAAGATCAATATGTCAAACTCACTCGCCTCAATCAAAGTGACTTGACTGTTGATGAGTACATGAAGGAGTTTGAAAGACTTAGTCTCTTGTGTGATTTGGATGAAACATAACCATTGAAGATGGCTCATTTCACTAGAGGCCTTGCGAAAAGCATAGCCAACAAAGTAGACATCTTACCCTACACTACTTACGATGATGTTGTGAAGGGAGCTCGTAAGGTAGAGGCACAACATATATATAGTCAAGTAAAGAACACATCCCGTGTTCCTTACAAAGCTTACACGCCTAGCAACCATTTTGACAAGGGAAAAGCTCCTATGTTCCCAAAGAAACCCGAGAACAAGGTGGATGATAGAGGTGAACGCACTTGCTTCAAGTGTGGACAGAAGGGACATATTGCAACCAATTGTCCTAAAAGGAGTACCCTAGCCATTCATGAAGGTGGCTATGTGACAAATGAGGATGAAGAGAATGAAAGTGAATGTGATGAATGTGTGCCTGAAGAAGATGAAAGTTCTTTTTGTGGTGTAGTAAGAAGGATCTTGTACACTGAACCCGTATAAGATATGCAACAACGGGAAAATCTGTTCAACACCCGTTGTAAGGTGAAGGATCGCATTTGTAGCATGATCAATGATAGTGGATCATGTACGGATGTGGTGGCTTCCGAATTGGTGAACAAGTTAAAATTGCCTACTAGAAAGCACACCAAACCATACAAGCTTAATTGGCTTGACAATGATTCGGGATTACGTGTGAGAAAGCAAGCCTTAGTAGCTTTTGCCGTGGGAAATTTTTGTGATGAACGTTGGTGTGATGTGTTATCTATGACGGCATGTCAAATACTCCAAGGCCGTTCATGGCAATTTGATCGTAAGGCTATATACGATGGTGTGACCAATGTGTATACGGTCAAAACTAGTGACGGAGAGAAAGTGAAGCTACTACCTTTTCCACCTAAGGTAGAGGAGGAGAAAGAAGAAAAATCAAATTTTCTCATTTCTAAACAAGAAATTGAAAATGTTCATGAGAAAGAGGGAAATGTGTTCGTGGTATGCAAGCCTAACGAATGTGACATTGTCTTGTCTTCAATTTTCAATGATCAAAGTTTGAGGACAAACGTTTTTCGAGAAGGGGAGTATGATGCGGTCATCATGCCTAGAATAGATGATCCTATGATGTTTGAAGTAAGTCCTTTCTTGAAAGAAGCTCTAGGTACGAATTACCCTATGTTTTGTGATGAAATGTCCAAATTCGTGCCATATATGAGGTACTTTTGTCCATTGGCTAGATTGCCTAAATTGGTTATAATAATCACCTTTATTCATGATCAAGTATGTATGTTCTTGATGATGTACAACGGTCCAAGAAATGCCTATAAAATTGAGCTACCTAGTGACTATGGTGATGTGAGCTCAACTTTTATTGTGGGTGACCTTGCTCCATACTTGGATGATGAAAGCTTGAGGGCAAGCTTTTTTGAGGAAAGGGGGAATGATCCGGAATTGGTCCTTGATCAAGCCCTTGTGCAACCTAATGGGCCTAATGGTTCAAAGGGTCCAAACACACGTTCAAGGGTCAAAGAAAGTCAAGTTCCTATTGTCCATGGTCTATTCATTGATACGTCCAAACTCAACCAAGTTCCACGCATAGGCCTCGTTATAGCTCCATCTTTGTTCAAGTCTTGCGTGACTTGGATGGAGGATTAAGCAAGGCAATTTGGACTTGGATTCTTGTTCGTGTAAGCCTAGCATAGAGAAGGAATATACTCTTGTTCCTAATCAGTCCACACGCAAGAATGGAAGGCATTAGAAAAGGCATTGAAGTAAGGAGGTTACACACAAGTTATGGACTTCTTAATGAAGAGTTACACTCCTAATTGGGCGCCATTTTTGGTGTGTAATTGATGTAATAATTTTCCTTGTATTCCTTAGTTAAGTAGCTGTTTAAATTTCAGTTTATTAGAGTTAATTAGCTAAGTTAATTTGCTGTAATAAAAGTTGTAACTGTCAGCCGTTACAAAGGAGGAAGCTGGGCGCATCTACAGCAAGTTCCTTCAGGAACTCTTTTAAGGAACTTCAACAGTTATTAGTCTTTAATTGGTGACGGTTTCCATGGGATTCGTTACACATGAGGGATGATTATACCTGGAGACTTTTGAGTTCTTTTTGGCTGGTGACTTTTGAGTTTCTTATTAATTAAGCTAAGTTAGATAATTAATGTAACTACTTCCTTAGTCTATAAAAGGAAGCCTAGTCTAGTTCTTGTAATCAGAATTTGATGAATGAAAACTTTTACATTTGAAATTTACTTTTGAGTATTTTTCTTACTTTAAACTTGTGGCTTCAAGTTTTACTTGAACTCGTGGATTCGATTTTGTGAGTTTAATCCGGAGTGTTCGGGATTAGCTTGTTTATGGTTAGTAGAGTGAGTGTTCAACTCTAACCATACTTATCCTTGATTAGTATTGCGAGTGTTCCTTGCTAATCAACCCTCGAGTTCCTCGCTGCCAGGAGCTTCGTTCTTTCCTTATCCTGTTCCCACAGAAACACCTAGCCTAGACACACAATCCATCACCCAAACACCTTAACCCATATCCGTTTCCGCATCAGTGTGGTGCCAGCAAGCATGGCGCGCTCTGCTAGGGAGGCAGGCCAGCAAGCTTAGCCACAACACCTAGGGGCTGCTAGGCAGCCGTGGTGGGCAGCCTAGCACCCTAGGCTAGCTAGCAACGGCCTTTGTGCCTAGCAAGCCTAACCCCGTGGCTTTGATGCTAGGCACTTGGGGTATGTTGTAAGATATTGTTTTGCGTAATTGGGGCCATTTTTAATTATTTTATTTATTTAGTTGAACGAGGCTAGGTCTCGGTTCTTCCGGCTCTTGCAAAAATAATTTTGACAAAATTTGGGTTAACCGACTTAATTTATTGGATTAATTAAGTTGGATGCGGAATTTAGTGGGAGTTTCGTTAATTGCATGAACTAATTGCGTTTTAATCACATAAAATATTTAACAACCTTGACAAGTTTTAATTCGGCGCGCTAATTGGATTAACCACCTAAGTTAGTTATTAGTGCGCGTGTCATGCATTATTACTTGATTATCGTTGTAAAATGAATGGGCCATTCACATATAGTGAATGGATTAATGGAATGTATATTGTTTTATAGGTTTTTTGAAAATGGAAACTAGTGGGGCCCGACTAGGATAGTAAATACAGACTGCGATCCGTTATTTATTTTTGTAAATCTAAATAAGGTCTGCATACCGTTGCGTATTTTTGTACCTTAATATTTAGATTATTCCTAGTCGTAGTATCTAATAGATGCTTAGTTGGCAGAGATGTCTCGAAGACGATGTTTGTAAGAAGACAAACCAAAGAAGTTGCATCGGAGACCCTTGAAGAGTTGAAGATTTCAAGGGTTCATGCTAGTTTCCAAATGGATCTCATACTTATGTTTTATATACATTGTGTTTATATATGATTGAATTGTATGATAGATGCATGTTTAGGATTTTAAATGTTGTGATGATTAATTAAGTTCACTTAAATCAACCAACAAAGAAACCCTAAGTCCCTATAATATTGAGCCAAATTTGCCATTCCAAGAACGACACTTACCGAACTAATACGTGTGGTGATGGTCTACGCCAAAGCGAGGCATCACCGCTTCCCTAGGAACGTAAGGTATCCTAGGTATACAAGTAATCTTGGTTAAGCTCAACGATATCAGTAAGGAGTCCTTAGATGTCGTGGCAATGGAGATAAAATGTCAAGAAAGCATTAGATGTGACGTTTTATTGAACCAAGAGTAGCTTAGAGCTATTAGCAATTGGATTTCTTACCTTAAAATATTAAGTGTTAAGATAAGCCAAAGCATGCTTAATCACTTTCTGATTTTTGGTATCTTGGAATCGTTTTATTCTCGCCTAAAAGAGACAAATTTTAATGCGTGGATAAGACACGTAATAAGATTGAAAGTTTGCATGTATGCTTTGAATTTCAAACTTATTATATTATGAACTTGATAAATGGTTATACTTTGCACTTATATTTGTAGAATTCTAAATCAAATTATATTGTTTTCAATGATTGGTAAAGAAAATCTTTTGAGAATGGTTCTCAAAGAGTGAAAGGCATTTCTAAAATACAACCTCTATAATTGACTTTATGACTTAAGTCCGAAAGTACGGTTGGATATCATGTATTCAAAATACTGGGTAGTTTTGATGAATATATTGAGTTAAAAAAAAAACCCAATTGTCAATAGCTGACAACCAACATATCTTTTTTCTTCATACACAAATGAGTAGGACTCATTGATGTAGCAATTCAAGTACGAATTGAAGGAAAAGATGGAACTTTGTTTAACGGCGCATTAGATGCTTAATTGTGCCTAACAAAGTGTAAAAGTCAAGGTACTTAAAGAAATGATTCTTACAGTTATGAGATGGTGTATGATGAGAAATATAGGAAACAAGGAACAAAGGAAATGAATAAGATTCCTTTTCTACCCATGAGTTCATGTTATTATGGTCAACTTAGCAATTTGTTATCTTCATAAGTATTGGATACTTCTTGAGTGTTCCACCTTGAAAGTGACCTCAAACCATTGAAGTTAAGCTAAGTTATTGACTTACAAGCTTAGAATGAGGCAAGTTGTGCTACATCAGTTGTAAGGTCATTTGTTTTGTATAATGTCCTTTTGAGCCAAGGCTAGAACAAATAATGGTTATTATGTTCAATAATCAGCAAACGATCCGTCTACACACGTAAGACTCACATTCAATAAAAGAGCAATAGTTTCAGGTTTTATTTGAATGCATGGTTGTCTAAGCCATGAGTCAAGACTGCTAGATTATAAACAAACAATTCCCTAACATGAAAACTCACAAGGTTCAAGTCTTGGACATGATTTGTGTTCCAAACATCTTTAGCAATGTCATATCGACAAGAACATACTCAAGGCTCTATTAGATAGACTCTTGATAGTTAATTGATTCGGAATCGTTCTAAGACAAGCAAGTCTTACTTGATTGAAATCGACAAAGAAAGGAGCTATTACGCTTGGCATAGGCAATAGACTCCAAAAGCTAAAAAGGATTCCATTACTTCAATGTCTCACAAGAACTTGAATGAATGTGGCTACATTCATCAAATGTGAACAAACTGGACCTTGAGTAGCTCAAATGTTCAGTGAAGTATAGAATCGACTTGACAAGATATCAAAACGTCTAAATTAGATCGAGCGATGTTTGCTTGAGTCAAGAGTGATGATATCAAAGTTATGAAATTGAAATTTCATAATGAGCTCCACAAAAAATGTAGTATGTCTTGACGGAGACCTCGATGCCATTTGGAAATGACTCGAATGATGATGGATCACATCCCTTCCTATAAAGATCTTAAAGATTTGCACAAATGACTAATGTTACACTAAACAAAAGTGTCGAAGCTAAGAAAGGACACCATATTCAGTTATGGATAGAAATAGTTTATGGCGTCTTTTCTAGTATATGTCTAGGGCTCTTAGCTCAGTGGGAGCTAAATGGCTCAATAAGGGATAAGGTAGCCCGAGAAGGAGCTAACTATTTGTTTCAAAACGATCTTTTACCCAAAGACAATATACATGTCTCTTTGTGAGTATTCAAGTGAGACTACGGGCATTACTTCCACAACCTAATTGAGAACATAGTATTTGTTGCTCTAAGTGATGTCTTTCTAGAATGTAACACATTTCCAAAACGACAAGTGGGAGGAAAATGAACTCGATGACCATTGAGATTAGCAACAAACTAGAACTGAGAATCTCCGAAAACTTTAGAAGGGCTTCATGAGAATGATTGATCAAGAATACTCAAAGGACTTTACAAGTGCCTTAAATGAGAATTCAATACTCACAAAACTTTAGAAGTGGTGGAGTAAGATCAATATAATCAAAGGGCTTTAAAAGCATCTTGAAACACAGTGTTTGATATAATAACCCCGTATAGGTATAGAATTCACCAAAGGCTTGGATTTAATCCTATAAATTTCTATTAAGTTAGAATTAAAACTAAGACTTACAAGCATACTATTCACCATTGGATGGTCAGGGAATAATGTCTTGTAAATTAGCTACGACAGATCCAAATTTCGAATAATGGTTAGAGGCCATAAAATCCAAAATAGACTCCATGTTTGTAAATCATGTTTGGAACTTGATTCATTTGCATGAAGGGTGAAAGACCCATCAACCGCAAACAAGTTTTCAAGGAGAAAACTGACAAATGTTGAACAACATAAGCACACAACGCTAGATTGGTTGAAAAGGATACAATAATTCACGGCGTTGATTTTAATAAAAACCTGTTCACCAATCGGATTGCTTAAGTCTTTTCGTGATTATTCTAGCAAAATTGCGCATATAAAATATGGCAAAATAGTTAACGAAACCGCCTTCCTAAAATGGGATTTTAGGAAGAGACTATGGAAATAGTCTAAGGGTTTTGAGAATCTAAATAATGGTAGATTTGAAAGCAAGCTCAAGAAATCCATTGAGGGATTAAGTGAAGCATTGAATGTAGGGATTGGAACATGTATTCTCATAAAGTTAATAAAAGGTTTGGCATATGGAGAATCATAGAAATTCTTATGAACAAGAAGTTTAGTGGGAGCAAGACTCAATCTTGTATGGTCCAACTAGAACTTTATGAACTCTATTGTGAAATGACTGTCAAATGCTAAATGCTTAGATTTGAAAGGATTTTGACAATGGACCAAGCAAAAGGCGATAATTAGTACGTAGTGGGAATCAAGATCTATTGGATAGACTTAATGAAATGTTTAAACGAGTAGAGGAATTTACCGTGTTAAACATGAAGGACTTTGAAAGACTTTCAACCCATATGTATAAAACTAAGTAGATGTTTGAACTAAGTATAAGCTAGGCTAATACTAAATCAAACAAGAAAGACTTTAGGAGAGACTTTCAACCGTATCATATAGCAAACAGTTTAGCAAGACTCGGTGAAACTAGATGAGCTAAAAGATCACAAGAATGGAATAAATTGGGAGTAATTCTACAATTGAAACCATCATGTGTGCTGTGATATGGAATCGTCACTCAACTTACATGCTTAGAGCATAAGATGTATCAAATATCAATCAATTTAAATATAAGTAATGGATCGTTAGATTATGATCAAGAACATCCAAAGTACTAGGATAAGTAAAAGGGCTGAGTTCTTGACGTATGGAAACAAATGTAATTTGAAAGTTGATGTTGCAAGCACATCCTTAGCAAGGATTAGATCCTTAATAAGGAAGTCGTTTATAAGCACGAGATAGAATGCGTCGTGGCTTGAGAATGGTAACATGGACGCGCATCCATGTATAATGTGTGGAAACTTAAAGTAAATTTCCATAATCACAAGTGATTAGGGTCTCCCAAATCATTGTGAGCCGTTTGGAATGAAATCTGAGCAAAGCACCATTAGAATGTCTACTGAAATATATGTTGAGAATATTGTTGCCTGGAAGGCAATAATAAGAAAGTTCTCAATGGAAAATTCGTTGTCGGACGTTGATTATAGGTTGTCAAGTTGAAAGATCTCAAGTCATGAAAATGAGTGGGAGCCATCACTTGGACAATAAATCCTAAATCACATATGATCCATAATACTCTCAAAATTTTATCATCTTATTATGAAATTGTTCGATAATGAAGATGCTAAGATTTGCAAAGTAATAATAACTAAACCTGTGCATAAGTGAACAACAACAATCACCAGAATTGCATGAAAGAAATCAAGCATATTAAATATGGGTCTTGATTAAGGGATTTTGCTCCCACCAATCGGAATGCGCCACATGGACCAATCAGGTCCTGCCAAGTGTCCCCCAGTTGGAACTGTCAGGGCCTGCCACGTGGCACGCGCTTATTTGTCCACCTTGGACCTATTATGTCATAACATGTGGCATACTCCATGCCTAATGGAGAAACCGGCCACCGAGGCCCAATTTCCGAGGGAAGCCCAATCGGCCCTAGGTTAACCTAAACCTAGGATGGGCACGTTTCCCAAGGTTATAAATACCTCCCTTAATCCTCATTAAGGGGGATAACGAAAAAAACACATTAATTACACACAGTAATAACCGGCTGATCTCGCTAACAAAGCAGATTACCTACATTAAACACTCTCGCCTAGAGAGACCCAATCACTTTAATTTCCGCATTAATTACTCCTTAATCAAGTACTAACTTGACCGTTGGAGGCGGAGCTCCCAGGAGTCTCCGTTATTTTGCAGGTACAGGCGTCCAGTTCCAGTCTCGGAATTGTAACTCTCCCGCAGGACATCAGAAAACCCCGAAACATTTGGCGCCGTCTGTGGGGAGAGTACTTCTGAGATGGCATCCAAGTCTGTACCGACTCCTGAAGAGAGGCGTCCCCTAGACGACCCTCAAGTTCCGGCGGACCATGATACCGAGAGTGAATTTGAAGTTGAAGCTCACACAGCTTCAGACTGGACCCTAAGGGCCCGACGTACCCGTCATACCGAAAGGAGGGAACGGGAACATCTTCAAACTGGAAGTGAGCCAGCAGGCGCACCGCCTGTTCGGCAACAGCCGACTGATGGGTCTGCTCCCATCACAAGGAACGAACTCATGACCTTCATGAGGGACTTCAAGGGAGAGATTCAAGAGTTGATCAACAAGAAGCCGCCTGCTCCAGTCAAGGAGCAGTCGGCCAAGAAACCCTCCACTTCACTGAAGAGGAAGCCAATTCAAGGGCGAGAGGCGACTCCTCATCCTAAATCTAGGAAGAGGGAGCCACCTGCCCTTGATTTCACAAAATTCCGTTTTCCTACAGGAAATAGGAAACCTGTTCGTCATATTCAGGCGGACGGGTCGAAGCAAACATTCACAGACGCTCGGCTACTGCTAGAGCAGAAGAAGAGTGACCGATTGTCAGAGTCGGCCTCTACTTCAAACTTTCAAGACAGTCTGCGAAATGCCTCGATGAGGCATACTCAGTCGTATCATGAGAGTCAGTCAGGCGGTACCTCCCGTCAGTCCGGCTTTCATAGCGACTAGGCGGTACCAAACTTACCATTTGTGCCGCAACAACAGTATTTTTTGCAGCCACCTCCGTTTGGTGGACCTGCAGCAAAAAACGTCCAACCTATGGACTGGTAGCTACGGTTGCTTAGACTTGGTGAACAGCCGTCGGCCTTCTCCAAGGAAATTACTGAAGCCGCTCAGCCGGCCAAAGTGAAAAATGTACTAGTAGGCGCCTATGACGGCACTACTAACCCAGAAGACCATCTGATGGCATTCACCAACCTGATGTACCTTCAAGGGTTGGATGATCCCACTTGGTGCAAGTGTTTCCCAGCGACTCTCAAAGGAATCGCACAACAATGGTTCGGCAACCTGCCGACTGGTTGTGTAAATAGCTTCAGGACGCTTGCTTACTTATTCACCTCCAACATCGCCATGAACATCCCTGCGAAGAAAACGACCCTTGATTTAGGAACAATTCAGCAGGGCGAGAAGGAGGGGCTTCGTTCTTACATCAGGCGGTTTAACCTGATGAGAATACAGATTCAAGGGTTACCGGATGAGGTAGCCTATACTGACTTTTTCAGAGGTCTCAAAGACGGGTCTACCTTCAAATTTGATTTGGTTCGAAAGAGGGTGGCGACTCTTCAAGAGGCCTTGATTGAAGCAGAAGCCTATATACAGGCGACTGATCTTTGCACGGTAAAACAGTCGGACGGGAAAAGGTTCGACAAAAGAGAAGGACGACAGAAACAGTCGTCAAACAAAGATGAAAAGAAAATTAAGAGTAAGAGAACTGACAGTTACCTGAACGAGTGACGGTTGATGAAGTTCTGAAAATCCTGTGCAGTCGGTAGGCAGAAAAGGTCCGAAATGTCAGAGCAAGTTCAGGGGTCCGAATGTTCTCAAAAAGTTCTCAAAGTGTGAAAATGACTCAAGACAATCCTCCCTTATATAGGCGAAGTGAGAAGGCGAAGGGTCACTTTCAGAATTCAAAATTTGGGCGGGAAAATCTCTCGTCCTTTCGCCGACTGACACCTGTAGAAGGTCGCCGCCTGTTACAGTGCGACACCTGTCACAGGTAACACGTGACCAATCACGTGCCACCTGTGAGGGGCAAATGATTAGGGGATTTTGCTCCCACCAATCGGAATGCGCCACGTGGACCAATCAGGTCCTGCCAAGTGTCCCCCTGTTGGAAGTGTCAGGGCTTGCCACGTGGCACGCGCTTATTCGTCCACCTTGGACCTATTATGTCATGACATGTGGCATACTCCATGCCTAATGGAGAAACCGGCCACCCAGGCCCAATTTCCGAGGGAAGCCCAATCGGCCCTAGGTTAACCTAAACCTAGGATGGGCACGTTTCCCAAGGTTATAAATACCTCCCTTAATCCTCATTAAGGGGGATAACGAAAAAAACACATTAATTACACAGTAATAACCGGCTGATCTCGTTAACAAAGCAGATTACCTACATTAAACACTCTCGCCTAGAGAGACCCAATCACTTTTATTTCCGCATTAATTACTCCTTAATCAAGTACTAACTTGACCGTTGGAGGCGGAGCTCCCAGGAGTCTCCGTTATTTTGCAGGTACAGGCGTCCAGTTCCAGTCTCGGAATTGTAACTCTCCCGCAGGACATCAGAAAACCCCGAAACGGGTGTGATTTCTATAAATGTTTCCTGAAGAGTGTTACTCTTAAAATATTTGGGAAAACCATTTATCATAAGATGAATCATTTGGAAGTTTCATAGTGGAACAAAATTTTACTAATAATATTCAACAAACTATTTAATTGTGGTTTAGAATGAAATAATGAGTCCATTCGATTTTTGAGAATTTTCAAAATAGGGTATCAAGACCATGTCTTGGATAAAGAAACTTCTGTTAAGTGAACATTGAATATTTTAATCGAAAATCATCCCTAATCAAGGTCATTTAAACAATGGAAAATTAATGACCACTTGAGATTAGTGTGTAGTATGATTTATAGCACCGTTTCTTATGCTACGAGGACATGATTGTCATAAATCATTTGCACAGGTACTAGTTTGGAACTATACCAGATCAAACTATGAGAATACTTTAAGAGATATAAAATCGTCATAAGTACATTTCTCATTATAGCTATCAGAACCTTTTTCCTCGACCATAAGTATTGTAAGTTCTCTTGTTTGAGTACTAGTCGTTTTGATGTTGTCAAACGTCTGCTGTAAATGGGGATTATAACGGCAACACTCAGGCGACTAGGTCCTCTTAGTAAGGGAAGCTTACAGTACAAGACTGGAAATGTCCCCCTATTAAAAATAGAAAACATGTCTTTGTTGTTTGCAAGGCCTCTCGAAGAGCGAGATTGTGAAAATGCATGACCGTGCTCAGATGGATTTTAGAAATCATCTGTTTATTGACAGTCAAACACGGAAATCGAGAAACACTTCTGGACGTAATAAGGATGACGAAGAATCTTACCTTAAGTTCATGAAGAGACATTAAGCGACATAGAAAAAGGGCTATATACTAATTGCACACTTGTCCGGAAGGATAAGGTTGAAATTGATAGAAATGTTGTCATTCCAACAAGTGTATTATTCTGATAGAGGGTTCAGAATTATTAGAAAGCTAAATCTTTAGTGAGCTCAAGTGATCGGAATGCCTATGTGGAGGCCGCTTCCGATCAGTAATATTAATGTGTAATTAATATTACAGCTCAATCCGACTAAACCTTCGGGCCACACCCAATCGAGTAACCAATCTGAGACGACGAATTAATTCGATGGATTAAATGTGTCGTTAAAGTATTAACAACAAAGACGTCGGATATCGAGCTTAGAGCGTCGAGACCGAGTGTCGCAAGTCGAGTCGAATTTAGAATTCCTCGAGACGAGAAATCAAGCAAGCGACAAGTTCGAGCTATGCCGTAGCTTCGCATTTTCCTAGCAATGCGAGTGCTTTGCTGGCTCAAGATGCCATGCCCATCACTAGGCATACCGCTAGCATGCTAGCAAGGCTGGTGCACAAGGCCGCAAGCATACTAGCAGCCAGCGCATGCTAGCGTGCTAGTGTACTTAGCCACGCACCCAGCCGCACCATCGCTAGCTCAAGCACAGCAGCAACGCGCTATGCGTGCTGTGCTATGGTGATGTGTGCTAGCATAGCGCCCTCACACATCGTAGCCTCTCGCACACAACCACGCATCGCAGCATCGCCTAGCATCGTAGCGTGCTATGCGCTGTTGTTGTGCATGCTTCCGTGCTAGGCATTGCAGCATGCTACGTGCTGAGGCTAAGCGTGCTTGTGTGCCAAGTAGCGCCTAGCATATACTACACAGCAGCAACAGCAGCCTGCATTGCATGCGTGGCTTGTTGTCTGCGTGCATGTGTATGCGGGCTAGCTAGCCGGCCCAGCCAATGTGCCAGGCGCCAGCTAGGCAGCCTTGGCTGCCAAGGAAGGCTGGCTGCCAGCTATGCCTAGGCTGCTCTTAAGTTTTGGTTGGGACCAATACTTGGTGGCCTTTCTTGGGGAGCAAGGGGATTTTTGGTCCTCCCCTTTAGTCGTCCTCACCTACCTTTGCTCACCTATTGCCACTTGTAGCTTGTTGATTGAATTGCATTTTATTTTGTTTTTATTTAAAATAAAATAGAGGAAAATGTAAATCTCCCCCATTGATGGGAGAATGGAGATCAAGTCTCCATTCCCTATAAATACCCAAGTTTTGGGTTTTGGGAAGAACACTTTAGTTGAACTCAATAAGGCATCTCCCTATAGGTGAGAAAACCTTTAAGTTCATAATACTCTAGTCTTTTCTTGGTCTAGCCCTGAATAACCTTCGGGGTAGAGGCCATTCAGGTCGGGTCTCGAGGGTGGACTCCGTCGGAGGCTCTCGCGCTTGCGGAGCTAAGGCTTTGAAGTCCGAGCTCTATAGGAGCGAAGCACGCATCAAGGGTAAGAATGTATTTTTCCTTCTCTCTTTTTTGTTGTTAATTATGTGATTAAATATTTAGTTGCTTTAATTAGTGAGCGGGTCTTGGGCGGGTTTCTCTTTCGCGTAGCATTAGACGCTACGAAACCCAACACTTTCAAGGGCTGCTTGTGTACTCTTCTGTTGTAGGCTCTTGTTATTCTCAAATAGTAAATCTCATGACGCAAGGAAGCATTTCCCCTGCGCTCTGGGAGTAAGTCCAATGTTAGCTGCATGGCCTCCTAGTTTGCCTCTTAATCATATAGCATGACTCGAAGAGTCCGCTCATAGTGTTTAATGGGAAAGACGGCTTCAGCACCGTGAACCATGAGGAATGGGGTCTCACCGGTTGCCCCTTTTTCAGTTGTTCTAATGGCCCATAAGACATGAGTTAACTCTTTTGCCCATAGGCCGCCAGCTCTTTCAATTTTCTTTTTTATGCAGTATGAGAATAGCTTGTTGAACGCTTCAACTTGGTCGTTTGCCTAGTGTCGGCCGACTGAGGTAAAACAATGTGAGATCCCTTGATCTCCAAGCCAATTCCTGAGGGTAGGCGTCTTAGGTCATTGTCAAAGACCATAGACATAGGTACCCCAAACTGGGTGATGATGTTCTTCTAGATGAAGGAGATGACATCTTTTGTCTGAATATTCTTGACCGCCTCTGCTTCTGCCCATTTGGTGAAGTAGTCAACGACAAATAGAATATACCATTGTCCGCCTGGCGTAGGAGTATACGGGCCCAAAATATCCAAGCCCCATTTAGCGTATGGTACTGGGCTATGAATGACCGTCAAATCAGTGGCCAGACAGTGGATTAGTTTGCCAAAACTTTGACATTTATCACACTTCCTCACCATTTCAATGGGGTCTGCCTCAAGAGAGGGCCAAAAGTAGCCCTATCGCCTGGCCTTAACCGCTAGTGCCCTAGGGCCTATGTGAGAGGCGGGCAGTAGCCCGAATATAATTCCTCAAGAAAACTAAGCTAGAGAAAAGGAGGATAGCCATATTACTTACACTAAACATGTATTCAATCCCAACAAAACTAAACATGATTCAAAACCAAAGAAAAAAGCAATGAAATAAGTAAAAGCAAGGAACTTTAAGGAAATAAACACTATTAAGAGCAATAAAACCAAATAAAAGATAAGGGATAAAGAGATTACTATTTTTAAACTTGAAGGATTAAGCCACCATGGACTTGTTGTATTGAAAAGATGAAAGCTTGAAGAAAACTTGAAAATATCTTGATTACATCAATGGAAACTTGAAGGTTAAGCTACTTTCTCGCTTTAGAATGTTGATGTTCTCTCTCTCTACAATTTTTTTCAATGGAATAGTGAATGATAGTCAAAAGTTGTCATGAGAATTCAAGCTAAAGACTATATATAGTTTCTTAATAAAACAAAGAAAATGGGTGAGGGAGAGGCCTCTCCATCAAGGTTGTCGTGCCCTCTTTGCTGCGGCCTTTTGCTACTGTGCCCGCGGCCACCAGGGTCGCGCCCTCTCCAAGCCATCTTCAGCCATCTCCAGAACTGGGTGTTCAGCTCAACAACTCTGACCGCGCCCGCGGCAATGGAACCCGCGCTTGCGGCATGGCATTCATGTTCGCGCCCGCGGCTTGCTATGGTAGTGCGCCCTCTCCCTTTTGCATCTCTTTTCCTTGGAACAAGCAACTCTAGCAACTTCAACTCCACTTAGCAATTCCAATTCCGCCCACAAGTGCTAGGAGCTATCAAAGTGAACAAATAAAGGGTAAAAAGCAAAAGAAAAGGAAAAACACGAGAAAGAACGAAAGTAACTAAAACAAAGGTAAAAACGGTAAGAAGAGGTACAAACAAGTGACATATAAGGGGAATTCACTACTGAAAAAGGGTGAAATGGTGGCGTAAACGCCACTCATCAAAATCCCCCACACTTGCCTCTTGCTTGTCCTCAAGCAAAACTATGAAAAGAAAGGCAAAGTAATCACTACAAAGACAAACACAACATGGCAAGGCTTAGAAAAGCAAATCAAGTGTTAGGGTGGACATATGCTCTATTCGGACTCAAAAGGGTAGACAAGTGCCAAAGAATACTAGCCTTTCTCAATTACATGATGTAAACATGTCCCAAGATGCCAATGGTTGCAAGAGTCAAGCCTAAGATAAGCATAGAGAACTAGTGATTCATTCTCCGCCCTAGACCCTCCAAAACGGTCCGCGTTCTCCCCACTAGCTTTAAATCATCCCCCTAGTTGGCTCCTCATGATTCCACGAAGGAACCGGAAAAAGATTCATTTTGAGGAGGTATAAGGTCATCCCGACATCTCAACTATGCATGCTCTCTCCATAGGGTTGAAAACCATCTCCCTCCATCGGTTTTTGACCACGCCCCTCTAAAGTCTAAGGGTCTTTACTAGGGTTGTAATGACTTGGCTAAAGGTAAAGGTAGGGAGATCATTTGAAATAGTGGTGGCAAATCCTAAGTGAACCAAGAGAATGGACAACTCTCATGAACAAAACTCAAGAAATGACCATAGCTCAAACAAACAACCATCATTTAGATTTCATTACATTACCACCCTTATTCAAGGGAAAGGAACTTCAAAGCTCTCAATTTTTTTTTTGAAACTTCATTTGATGTTCTTACATTGCATCTTTCTTTTCAAACCTTTCTTGCATGTTCATATTCAATCTCAACTTTCAACTTTCAACTCTTTGCTTAAAACTAATTCTCAACATAATTCTTGCACATATTCAATATGATCACAACATTACCCTCACATACCAAATGCTTCACTAACTAAAAGGGTTGGTAAAACATAGGTCGTTAGGCTTGTAATGCGGTTAAGTCAAGAAAGGGAAACATTAGGCTCAAATTGATTAGCAAGTAGGTTGATGCAAAATAGAAAATAAAATTTGTAACTAAACATAAGAAAATATAGATGAAAATGAGAAAAGGTGCCCTTTTCCTCCCCTAAAAGTGCTAGGTCACGATCTCGGGAGCTAGAAATCAACACAAGGATTAAGACACGCGTAGTCGAGGATCCTAAAATGCCGCACAACGAAATGATGAAGGCTTGAACAACATAAACCTCACAAGGTATGGAAAAGGTAAGCAAATGCCAACTAAAGGGCTTCAAATGCACTACAGGGAGCAACTCCAACTTACCACTTCCCATGAACTAAGGGTTCAAATGTCCTCAAAAGTTCTTAACCTTGCTACCTTAGCTAAGATTCGTCTAATTCAAGCAAAGGCAATCTCAAACCATGCATCCCATCATCTAGTTAAGAAAAAACAAGCATTCTAAGGCACATCATCAAGGAAATAGAGTCCAAATGTACAAGCAAATTCCAAAACACATTCATATCATCTTGCCATAATCATGTTTGTCACACAAAAATGAAAACTAAACAAGACAATGAGGAAGAAATAAAAAAGGTTCGCAAATGAGGCATATAAATCCAAATAAATCATAATCGACATACAATGATCGTTCGGTATCAACACCAACGATCCCAGGTTCCTTAGATACAAATGCAAACAACCTCGAACCATTCAACTCTTTCCCATACTAATCCTAAACTAAGCACGCCAAAAGAAAAGAGAAAGTAAAGAAAGGATCTCACCCATATGTCTCTTGAAGAATAATAAAGCAACCTTACAATTTACATGGCTCCAAAAGTTGCTTCCAATTTTCTTCAAAGCTACAAAAGAGAGAGATAAAAGCAAATTAAAACCAAACTATACAAGAAAAAAAAATGTTAGAAAGAAAAGAGAGAAAGATATATCAACTAAAATTCTTGGGCATAACCAACTACCCAAACACAACTCATTCTAGAATCATCATCATCAAGACATCATCGACAAACAACAAACAAAAACAATGCTACCAAAAAGCTTATCAACAACACCCAACAACAAGACCCAAACACAAATCCCCTTCTCGTTCCCATGAATCCTTGGTGCCTTCCCCCACACTTACCCAAAAACACTCCCTTTTGACTCAAACACCCCCCCACACTAGGTAAGAGCATCGTCCTTAATGCTTCACATGCAAATGAAATAAAAGGGAGGGAGAAACAAATAGACTGAGGGGGAAACTATTGGCCACTAGGGCCGGCACCATCGTCATTTGCATTCCAACTATCGTATGAAAAGCCCGAAGGGGGGCCATGGGGATCCCAGCCTCAGTATACCAAGAGGCCACCCATAATGACCCTTGAAAAGGTCTAGTTGGGATGCGGATAACTGGTCAAATGGCTCGGGTTGAGCTACAGGCAAAGGGTGACAGGGATCAACGTAGGGGTAGTTAGGGTCACCCCGATAATCACTCCCACCCGAAACCCGGTAGTCATAATTGGACCAGACTCATCGGGAAAGTCAAGCCTTGGCACATTGGGATTCAAGGGACCCGCCAGTAAGGGTACGTAGGTTGGTTGTCACCCCCCAAGATGGCACAAGCCCTTGTTGGGCCCGCACATATGGATAGTTAATTGTGGGAGTGACATCTCCTTTACGTACGCTAGCATCGTATAGGGCATTGGTTTGAAAAAAAAAAAGGTGTTGTTGGGAGGCGATCATACCTTGCATGCCGAGTTGCATGTTCTCTATTTGGGCCCGCATTGCCGCCATCTCTTGATGGTAGTCAAATTGTTGTTTATTTTGTTGTTGTTGTTGTCTTCGCCTTCCATGTTGATGTTGTTGTTGTTGTTGTTGCTGCTGTTGAATCGGAGGGAACTCCTCCACCTCATGCTCATCCCCCTCATTATCATCATCATCCTCATGACCTTCGCCAATTTGTATTCCCGCAACCGGGAGGATACCCAAATCCTTTCTCCCCCACCACGGGTGATTAACTCCCTCCCTAGTAAAAGAAGTGAACTACGGTTTGGGGAGGAGGCAATGATGCTCATGGGAGACAAGCAAGCTCCAAGTCCTTCCTCTATCCTCCGTGTCCCCATTAAACTTCATCGTCTACAATTGGTCAATGTCTAACCAAATGTCACTTCCATCACTTCTTCCAATGGGGGTGCAAGAATGCAACTTGTCCATATGACCTAACCTTTCACGCCACATTGAATTTCCCCCTTCTTTGTCCCCGAGAGAATTCATTCAATGCACTTGGTGAATAGAAAACCAAAATTCACTCTATGCCCCAATTCCGGCTTTGTAGCTAGCCACAAAATTCGGATCTCTTCAGCGGTGATCTTTCCCAAGTCTTGCTTATTGAAAACCATGTACCCAAGTATTCGGTGAAGGAGTCTGACAGCGAGGTGCATGATTTGACTAGCCAATGAATATTTGGTACTGAAGGCATCCATCCTCGAGATGCATTTCCACCACTCCAAGGGGTTATAATCATGAAGAGATTCATGCTCCGGGAAGTGTAGGGTTGCGTAGTGACCCTCACTACGCGGAAAGGAACCCGCCAAGACTCGCCCCCATAATAAATGCAATTAACAAGCAAAACATAATTAAAACATAATTAAGGATAAAAGATTATACCTTTGACGCGTGCTTCGCTCAACTATGAGCTCTTACGTGAACCTCGAAAATACGAGGTATCCAACCGAATCGTACCCTCGAACCTGACCCAAGCGTCCTAAGTCTTGAAGGTTAGTAAAGACCCGGACAAATAAAACTATGAGTTTTACGAATCAAGGTTTACTCAAATCAAGAGTTGCCTTTTAATTCCACTCAAGGTTATGTATTTCCCAATACCCATGCCTTTGGTATTTATAGGGAAATGCACCCTTGATTTCCAATCTTCCACAAGTGGCATAATCATATGCAAAGGAGTGATGGCCAAGGTTAGGTGGGGGGGGGGGACCATAGCCTTGCTTCCCAAGGCTTTGCTTGGTCCCCACACCCACACACCAGCCAGCAACCTTGCATCCCAGCCAAGTAGTGCGTGCTGGTGCTGGACGATGCTTTGCGCTGGTGTTGTGTGCTAGTGCGGTGCTGTGCTAGCATGCTGGCACTGGCCCATCACTCCCACGCAATCCCTCGCACACACACGCTGCTACGCACAGCCATGCCAGCCAAGGCCACACACTTGCTAGCAGCGCACACCCAGCACACTCCTCGCCCACACGCACATGCACCACATGCATGCGCACCAACACGCATACGCACCACACGCACTTCTAGCCCTGCCAGAGTGCCTAAGCACACAAGGGCCTAGCATGCGTGCTGACGATGGTGCGAGGCATGCTATGGCTTGCGATGGTGCGAGGGACACTATGGCCTGCGATGGTTCTAGGCATATACGTACACGCACATGCGCCAGTGCCCAACACTATGATGGTGCTGTAGGGTTTTGTAGTGACCCGACTCTACGCGAAAGGAAACCCACCAAGACCCGCCCCTTAATTAAAACAATTAACAAGCATATTAAAATTAATCAAACAAGATTAAGAACAAGAATTATACCTTTGACGCGTGCTTCGCTCCCAAAGAGCTCTTACTTCAAAATCCCGAAAACACGAGATCTCCGACGGATCGTACCCTCGACCCGACCCGAGCGTCCTAAGTCTTGAAGGTTAGTCAAGACCCGGAAAAAATAAGTATGAGTTTTACGAATAAAATGTTTACTCTTACTTAGAGTTGCCTTTTTAATTCCACTCAAGGTTGTATTCTCAAAATCCCAACCAAGTGGGTGTTTATAGAGAATGGGGACATGAAACCCCTTTTCATGATCAATGTTGGATCATGTGCAATTGTAATAATTTATTGAATTCTAAAATAAATAATTAAGCAAAAGCAATCATAAGGCAACAAGTGGCAAAAGGAGAGAATGGGTTAGGTGAGGACCATATCCCATGGGGGGACCATTGCCTTGCTCCCCAAGGGAAGCCTAGAGGCTTTGGTCCCCACCTCTCCTAAACCACCACTCATAAGGCAGCTGGGCTGGCTGGCAGCTGGTACTGCCAGCACGCCCAGCTAGCTAGCACCAGGCTGCCTAGCAGCTCCTTCGCATGCACAGCACGCCCAGCGCTGCTGCTCGCTAGCTAGCTAGGCGATGCTACCTGCTAGCTAATGCTGGCTGCTGGCACGCATCACCATCGCACACACGCTAGCACACCCAGCACTCCCTCGCATCCTTCACATTCCCATGCCCTCGCACTCCATGTCAGCCAGCCCTTCACGTACGCAAGGCCTAGCATGCGTGCTGCTAGCGAGCCACGCATGCTGGGCGATGCTGGGCGACAGTGCACACGCACACGCATGTGCCTAGCACTGCGATGGTGCTGTGCGTGGTGCCAGGCTTGCGATGGTTCCTGGCCTGCGTGCTGCGATGCCTTCCATGCACACGCCCACGCACACAAGGCCCATCATAGTGTTGTGCTTGTGCGAGGGGCATGCGATGGTGTGCTATGGTGCGCATAGCACTTGCGATGGGGTGCCTAGCACACCTAGTGTGCTTGGGCTTGCGCCTAGCCATGCTAGGTGCATGCTAGCCTGAACTTGCCTAGCATCCACATGGCTAGGCCAGTGTGGTGCTAGGGCTATGTTCATACTTGTTGCTTTGTGATTTTGCGACGCTCGGTCTTGACGCCCTAGGCTCGATATCCGACGTCTGTATTCGTAAAACTCTGCTGACTCATTAAATCCTTTCGGATTAATTCGTCGTCTCAGATCGGTGATTCGATTGGGTTCGACCCGTAGGGTTCAGTTAAGATTAAGCTGTAACATCAATTGTACATTGATATTACTTATCGGAAGCGGCCTCCACCTAGGCATTCCGATCACTTGACCTTACTGAAGAATTAGCTCCGTAATAATTCTGAACCCTCTATCGGAAGAATACACTTGTTGGAAGGACACCATTCCTTCCAGGTGTTGTGCGTGGTGCTAGGGTGTTGCGATAGTGCCTACGAACATGCACACACACATGGGTTCTTTGCTTGGTGCGATAGGGCAGCGATGGTGCCTAGGCATGATGCTAGGGCTGTGATAGCGCCTAGGCATGATGCTAGGGCTGTGATAGCGCCCAAGCACTCATGCCTCGCCTAGCACACCATGGTGCGCCTAGGCATGCGATGAGCTAGCTAAGCCTAGCTACGGCTACACTCATACTTGTCGCTTGTGTTTTTGCGACGCTCGGTCTCGACGCCCTAGGCTCAATATCCGACGTCTGTATTCGTAAAACTCCGACGACTCATTAAATCCTTCGGATTAATTCGTCGTCTCGGATCGATTGGGTTCGACCGGAAGGGTTTAGTTAAGATTAAGTTGTAATATTAATTATACCTTAATTTTACTGATCGAAAGCGGCCTCCACCTAGGCATTCTGATCACTTGACCTTACTGAAGAATTAGCTCTGTAATAATTCTGAACCCTCTATCAGAATAATACACTTGTTGGAAGGACACCATTCCTTTCAATCTCCCACTTGTCCTTCCGGGCAAGTGTGCATACAGTGTATAGCCCATTTCATATGTCACTTAATTACTCTTCGTGAACTATAAGGTAAGATTAATCGTCATCCTTATTACGTTCAGAAGTGTTTCTCGATCTCCGAGTTTGACTGTCAATAAGCAGATGATTTCTAAAATCCATCTAAGCACGTCCATGCATTTTCACAGTCTCGTTCATTGAGCGGCCTTGTAAACAACAAAGACATATTCCCTATTGTTAATTAGGGGACATTCCCAGTCTTGCATTGTAAGTTTCTCTTACTAAGAGGACCTAATCTCCCGAGTGTTCCTGTTATGATCCCCAGTTATGGCAGACATTAGACAACATCAAAGAGACTAGTTTTCAAACAAGAAAACTTCACAATACTCACGGTCTAGGAAATGAGTTCCGATAGCTATAATGAGAAATGTACTTATGACAATTTTTGAATCTCTTAAAGTACTCTCATAAGTCGATCCAGTGCAGTTCCAAACTTGCACTTGTGCAAATGATTTATGACCATCATGTCCTTGTAGCACAAGAAACGGTGCTGTAAATCATACTACACACTAATATCTGGTGGTCATCAACCGTCCATCATTTAGATGACCTCGATTAGGGATAATTTTCGATTTAAGTATTCAATGTTCACTTAACAGGTGTTTCTTTATCCAAGACATGGTCTTGATACCATGTTTTGAATATTTCCATAAATCGAATGGACTCATTATTTAATTCTAAACCACAATTAAATAGCAATGGAGTGAATGATAATTTTGCACAAAAATTAATTACTCCATTAATGAATGGTTTTAATACAGTGTCTTACATTAAAACAACCAGTTTAATTAAAACACATGTACAAGGAATTTCAAAGCCAGTCTCCGATGTGCTTGATTCCCATTGCCTCAACGTGCTTGTTGTGTTTCACTTGAGGCAAAGGTTTAGTTAACGGGTTGGCCACATTATCATCCGTGTCGATCTTGTAAATTCTGATTTCACCTTCGGATTTCCATTCCCTTATCATGTGAAATCGCCTTTGGACATGTTTGACCTTCTGGTGTTCTCTTGGCTCCCTGGCTAAGCGATAGCTCCATTATTGTCACATTAGAGATCTATCGGACCCTTGATCGAGGGTACAACACCAAGTTCACTGATGAACTTCCGAATCCAAACAGCCTCCTTAGCAGCTTCTGAAGCAGCCAAGTATTCGGCTTCAGTTGTAGAGTATGCATTTGTGCTCTGCTTGGCACTCTTCCAACTAAATGCTCCTCCATTTAGGCAATATATGTACCCTGACTGTGACTTGAAGTCTTCTATGTCAGTCTGGAAGCTAGCGTCGGTGTAACCTTCAAAAACCAGATCTTTATGGCCACCATAAACCAGGAATTTATCCTTGTTCCTTTTCATGTACTTTAGGATATTCTTGGCCGCAGTCCAATGCGCCTCTCTTGGGTTTTATTGGTATCGGCTCGTAGCACTCAAGGCATACGAGACATCTGGTCTGGTACATATCATGGCATACATGATCGACCCAATTAGCGAAGCATATGGAATCTGATCCATTCTCTCTCGCTCAACAGGTGTTTGTGGACACTGTTTCTTGCTGAGAGTTACGCCATGGGATATGGGTAGATGCCCTCTCTTGGCATTCTCCATGTTGAATCGTGCCAGTACTATATCAATGTAAGTACTCTGCCTCAATCCAATCATCCTCTTAGATCTATCCATGTAGACCTTGATGCCCAATATGTATTGTGCCTCTCCTAAGTCCTTCATTGAAAAGCACTTTCCCAACCAGCCCAATGAGCAGTATGTCATCGACATATAGGACTAGGAATGCGATGTCACTCCCATTGACCTTCTTGTATACACAAGATTCATTTGGATTCTTGATAAAACCAAACTTGCTGCTGGCTTCATCAAATCGCAGATTCCAACTCTTGCTGACTTGCTTTAGTCCATAAATGGACTTCTTAAGCTTGCAAACCTTTCCAGCGTTGCTCAGATCGACAAAACCTTCTGGCTGTGACATGTATATAGTTTCTTCCAAAATCCCATTCAGGAAGGCGGTTTTGACATCCATCTGCCATATTTCATAATCGTAATATGCAGCAATCGCTAGAATAATTCGGACAGACTTTAGCATTGCAACTGGTGAAAAGGTTTCATCATAGTCAATCCCGTGGACTTGCCTATAACCTTTTGCCACCAGTCTAGCCTTGTATATCGATACATTTCCATCATTGTCTGTCTTCAATTTGAAGATCCATTTGCAACCAATGGGTGTGTAACCCTCGGGCAAATTCACTAAGTCCCAGACTTGATTTTCAGATATGGAGTCCATCTCGAATTTCATGGCCTCTTGCCATTTAGCAGAGTCGGGGCTCGTCATAGCTTGCTTGTATGTCGCTGGCTCATTTCCATCCATAACTAGGATGTCTTGATCATTGTTAAGACAATACCAAGGTATCTGTCTGGTTGAGATCTTTGCCGTTGCGACATACGAAGGGTAATAGGTTGAGCATTTACATTGTCTGTTTGATTCTGACCAATCTTCCCAGCTGTTTCCAAAGCACTTAGATTGTCAGTTTTATCAAGTTGACATTGTTGCTCGTCCTCTCGAACTTTGTTGAGTTCGATTTTCCTCCCACTTGCCATTTTGGAAAGGTGTTCCTTCTCTAAAAAGACACCATCACGAGCAACAAACACTTTGTTCTCAGATTTATTGTAGAAGTAATACCCTTTGGTTTCTTTTGGATATCCCACAAAGAAACACTTATCCGATTTGGGGTGAAGTTTTTCCGAAATTAATCGCTTGACATATGCTTCGCATCCCCAAATCTTGAGAAAAGACAACCTAGGAGGTTTCTTAGTCCATAATTCATATGGAGTCTTTTCAACAGCTTTTGACGGAGCGCGGTTCAGTGTTAGTGCCGCGGTTTGTAGCGCATGTCCCCAGAAAGAGATAGGAATTTCACTAAGACCCATCATTGATCGAACCATGTCTATCAAGGTTCGATTCCTCCGTTCCATTGAGGAGTTCCGGGAGGCGTCAACTATGAAAGAATACCATTTTTTTTCAAGTGATCGTCGATTTCATGGCTCAAATATTCGCCACCTCAATCCGATCGAAGTGCCTTATTTTTCTTGCCAAGTTGATTCTCAACTTCTTTCTGAAATTCTTTGAATTTGTCAAAGGATTCAGATTTATTTGACATTAAGTAGATATAGTCATATCTACTAAAATCATCGGTGAAGGTAATGAAATATCGGTAACCTTGTCTTGCGGGTGTACTCATTGGTCCGCATACATCCATGTGTATTAGACCTAATAAGTCACTTGCCCTTTCTCCCAACTTAGAGAATGGCTGTTTTATCATCTTGCCTAATAGACATCCTTCGAAATTTTAAAACGACTCCAAGTCGAATGAGTCAAGAACACCTTCTTGTAGAAGTTTCTTGATGCGTTTGACGTTAATATGGCCAAGACGTTAATGCCACAAGTAGGTTTGATTCGACTCGATGGTCTTAGCCCTTTTGGCGGTATCATCAATGTTATAGACTTGTCAGTCAAGAGAAAGCACATAAAGACCATTTTCTAAATATGCTTTACCATATAAAACATTATCGAAATAAAATGAACAACTATTGTTCTTAATTCGAAATTCAAAACCTTTGGCGTCCAACGCCGACATTGAAATAATGTTTTTGGTAACTCTAGGAACATGATAACAATTCTCAAGTTTTAAGATAAGCCCTAAGGGCAATGACAAACTGAGAGTTCCAACGGAGACGGTAGACATTCTTTCTCCATTGCCGACCCGAAGCTCGACCTCTCCCTTCTCTAGCCTCCTATTTATCCTTAGTCCCTGAGCATTGGAACAAAGGTGTGAGCCACATCCGGTATCTAATACCCATGATGTTTTGCTAGCGTAGTTTAAGTCTATAACAAAAATACCTGATGAATAAGCAACAGTGTCGTTCTTCTTATCTTCCTTGAATTTGAGGCAGTCCCGTTTCCAAAGTCCCTTCTTCTTGCAGTAGAAACATTCGGAATCGGACTTAGAAGAGGCTACCCTTTTGTCCTTGCTGCCCTTGGCAGTGTTTGACTAAGGCGGAAAATTTCTATTTTTCCCTTTAAAGCTCTTCTTCTTGCCCGGACGTTTGAATGGCTTGCCCTTCCTCACCATGAGCATGTCATGCTTCCCTCATCCTTGAGGGCTCGGCTTGCTTCAACATACCATGAAGCTCGGTGAGGGTTTTCTCCATGCTATGCATATTATAGTTCATCTTGAACTGATCATAGCCTTTGTGAAGCGAGTGGAGAATGATGTCAATTGCCATCTCGGTTTAATACCCAGCATCAAGCCTTTTCATGTTCTCAAATAACCCAATCATTTTGAGGGCATGCGGGCTGACTGGCTCTCCTTTCTTGAGCTTGCTCTCAAGGATCTGCCTGTGGGTTTCGAACATTTCAGTTCGGGCCTGCTCTTGAAACATATTCTGAAGCTCAGAAATGATCTCAAAACCCGTCTCCTTTTCAAAGAAAGTCTTTTGAAGGTCTGGAGACATAGTGGCCAACATGATGCATTTGACATCCCGATTGGCACTTTGCCATCGGTTAAGGGCAGCCTAAGTGACCTCCTCATTTAAAGCGTCCCTCATTAAGGACGTATTCCTTTTGCTCTTGCATTAGTACAATGCGCAGATTTCTTTTCCAATCAAGAAAGTTTGGCCCGCTCAACTTCTTAATGTGTGGCATTTATACCACCATTTTACCCTTTTTCGTTAGATATTTCCCCCGGATTTGTCACTTATTTATGCTTCTTTTCACCCCTTTTATCAAGATTTTAGTCACTTTAGCTCCCTCTCGTGTTTTCCCTTCCCTTTTGTCTTTTCTTTTAGTTTTTACTTCCTTTTCGTGTGTTTTGATAGCTCCTAGCACTCGTGGGCGAATCATGGGTTACTAGTTCGAGTAGAGATGCTAAGTGAGCTTGCCAAGGAAGTGGAGATGCCAAAATGGAGAGGGCGCGACTGATAAGCATAGCCTTGGGCGCGGACAGGAAAGTCCTGATGCCAACAAGAGAAAGTGGAGATGGCGAGCCGCAGGTGCGGCAGAGAAGACCCGCGGGCGCAGCATTTTCCCCCGCGGGCGCGACAATCTGGGTTTGACGAGCTTATTACCCAGCTTGGAGAGGGCGCGGCAGCCTGTTCGGATAGCCCTCTCCCTTTCCCTTTTTCCTTATTTTGGTAGAAGACTATAAATAGTCTTTAGCTTGAGTTTTTCATTCATTCACTATTCCATTGGCTTAAAATCATTTTATAGAGAGAGAATATCCATATCTTCTAGAGAGAGAAAACACTAGTCTTCAAGAATCAATCTTTGTAATCAAATATTTAAGCTTTCTTCTAGATTGTTGCTACTACTTTGATGATTTGGTAATCTTTCATCTTTATAATATCAATCTTTAATTTTGTTTCTCTAGTTTTTTATTTTCTTTGTTTGGTTGTTCTTACTTGAGTTTTCCTTCATAAATATTCAAGCTTTATTAGTTACTTTAATTTGATTTCCTTTCAAGTTAGAATCATGTTAGGTTGTGTTGATTTTGAATATATGCTTATGTTAATTGTCATGGCTATTCCTTTTCTTCTAGCTTAGGTTTTTAGCGAGGGAAGGGGGTGAAGATCATGTGTATTTGATTATCTATTGATTATTGATTGGGATTTATTCTTGAGTTGATGATTTGAGCTAAAATATGCTTGGAGTTAGTGTGTGCACCACTAATCCCAAGAGTCTAGCCCTTGATTGAATGCATGAGAATGATTTAATCTAGGTGTGAATGATTTCATCAATTTGCTTGAGTAGTTGCATGAGAATGAACTATCTTAGGTAGAGTTATACTCCTAGAATTGGTTCCTTATCGGTTTTCATTGTTATTCAATGTTCATGATTGAACCCCCCTCTCCCTAGTGCTTTTGTCATTGTTATCTCTCTAATCTAGTCCATTTACTTGCATTTAAGAGTATTTAATCTATTCCCATTGTTTTTAGTTTATTTTAGGCTTAATAGTAGATGGTTTTTCCATAGGATTCTTCAAACACAAATCTCAATACCTCTTTTTGTTTCTAGCAATTTATCCTAGATTTCGTATTAATTGTGCTAAACCCCCGTTTCCTTGGGAATCAACCATACCTTACTGCTATCTAAAGTAAAATTGATAGAGTTAGGATAGGAGATATAAATTGTAATTTTGATCTAGGATAGTAAACTAACGACCTATTGTCCACCGATCAAAATTTTGGCGCCGTTGCCGGGGAAGCGGCTTGTTTTGCACTTTTAATTTGCGTTATTATTGGATTTGTTGCTTTTTACTTTTTTCTTTTTCCACTTGCTAGTCATTGCTAATAGTTTTCTTAGCTTTGGTGGATGCAAAGAAGATCTTAGGGACCTCTTACTCACTTCATTGAACCCGAAATCGACCGCACTTTGAGACAAGTTCGGAGACTTTATCAGGAAGAGTGGCGAGGTTTTGGTGCTATTTTTAACAGTGAGAGTGATTCTTGGTCTTCAAGCTCTCAAAGCGAAGAAATGGCGAGGCAAGAGAATGATATTTTGTTTCGTGAGTTCGGTAATCCTGAGGATTACGAACTCACCGGAGGGATATTGCTACCCGTCACGGAAACCTACTTCACCATTCATCCTCAATACACTAGAATGGTTCAAGCGGAGCAATTTTCGGGTTCTCCAAGTGAAGATCTAATTGAGCACCTTGATAGATTCCTCGAGCTTTGTGCTATGATTCAAACCAACCAAGTTTCTCAAGAATACATCCGAATGCATCTATTCGTCAATCTCTTGAGGGAAAATCAAAGAAGTGGCTCAAGCAAGTCAAGCCTAATTCTCTCACGACATGGAGGGAGATTGTCCAAGCATTCTTAAAAAGGTTCATTTCCGAAGAGAAGACCGCCGAGATGAGGAGGAAGATTGCATCATTTGAACAAGAGGCGGATGAAAGCCTTAGTGAAGCTTGGGAAAGGTTCAAAGAGTTGGTACAAGCATGTCCTCACCATGAATACAACCAAAGCTTACTCATGAGGTTCTTCTATGATGGCTTGGAACCGATGTCTAGAGCTAACTTGGATGCGGGGGCGGGTGGAAAATTGATCAAAGTCCCTCAGTATCAAGTCGAAGCAACAATTGAAGAGGTAGTGAAGAACTACTCTTGGGGTGGTAGAAGGAGGAATGCACCGAAGAAAGGTGGGAAGTATGAATTGGAGAAAGTTGATCAATTGCAACATCAAATTGAGCTTTTGACAAAAGGGCTTGCAAAGTTGAATACTAGTGTCAATAGTGGGGCAAGCTCCTCCCAAGTCAACTGTTTCTCTTGTCAAAATTGTGGTGGCACCAACCACGATACATCTTATTGTGGAGGTTTGAGCCCGGAGCATGTAGCGGCTTATAACACAAAGCAAGACGGATATTGGGGAGGTGGCGGTGGAGTAGCTTGGAGACAACCACCACCCGGATTTGCAACCCAACCTCAACCATGGAATCAACAAGCCATACAACTCCAACCTCCAATATCAAAACCCACCTCCATTCCAAACCCAAAACCAAAGAGGAAACTACCCAAGAAACAACCAACACAATAATCAACACCACTACCACAATCAAAGTTAAACGACTCAAAGGAGTCAAGAGCAAGCATCTCAACGCGATTCTACTCAAACCCAAATTCTTCAACAACTTCAAGCCATGAATCAACAAATGAAAGAGGTCAAGGCTCACAACAAGATGGTTGATTCACAACTAGCTTAATTTTCCGAGAGGGTTCCTTTCAACTCATCTTCTACTTTACCCGTACAATCACAAACCAACCCTTCTAACATCGTGAAACCCGACTCTTGCAAGGAAATACCATTGAGATCGGGCACATACTATGAAGGTCCCAAGGAGGGGGATGGCAAGGAAAAGAAGGAAAGAGAAGAGAAGATGAGTGAAGATAAAGAAGTTGAAGAAGAGAAGGTTGATGAGAAAGGGAGAAGTATGAAGAAAAAGAAGTCTAAGGATGTGGCGACATCCTCAACTTCTAGTGAGACTAGAAATCTTGATGGAACGGTTCCTTTTCCCGGTTGGCTTGCGGAGAGAAAATTGAATGACAAATTTGTAAAGTTTATAAGTGTGATGAAAAACTTACACATTAACCTCCCTTTCATTGAGGTTGTCGCACAAATGCCTTCATACTCCAAGTTCTTGAAAGACATTCTCACCAACAAGAGGAAGCTTAATGATGAGCTTATCACTCTTCCCCATCAAGTGAGTGCACTCGTTCAACACGAAATGCCCAAGAAGCAAAAGGATCCGGGAAGCTTCACCTTGCCGGTCAAGATTGGGAACATGGAAGCTAGGGGTGCCTTAGCCGACCTTGGAGCAAGTGTTAGTTTGATCCCTTTATCCATTGCTCAAAAGATTAACATTAAGATGATCCCCACAAGGAAAACCATTCAATTGGCCGATTGTTCGGTGAAGCTACCTTGTGGTGAGCTTGAAGATGTCCCTATTCAAGTTGGGCATATCTATGTGCCTTGTGAATTTGTAGTGATGGATATGGAAGAAGATGTGGATACACCTTTGATTTTGGGTCGTGAAGCTCTTAAGACCTTGGGGGCGGTAATCAATTGCAAGAACAATACCATTACATGTGAAGTAGCCGATGAAAAAATTGTCTTTGAATTCTCTAAGCTACTAAAGACCCCATGGTTGAGAAGTGATATAGGGTTGATGTTGTGAATGAAGAACTAGATCATTTGGGAAGGGTTATGATGAGTCCTCAAGACCCAATGGTTGAAACTCTCACATGTGAGGAAGAGTACTTCTCTTAAGAAGCAAAGGAGTTTGTCATGGCCATTGACGAAGCCAAAGAGGAGGAAGTGAATGATTCTAAGCATGATGAGCTAGAACTTGAGGAGGAAAAATTGGAGGAGAGTTCTAAGCCTCCTCCCAAGGTAGAACTCAAACCCCTTCCCCCTTCTTTGAAATATGCCTATCTTGGAAATGAAGGGGAATACCCTATTATTGTCAATGCTTCCCTTAATGGTCTTGATTTGGAAAAATTGCTTGTTGTTTTGAGAAAATATAGAAATGTGATAGGGTAGAGCATTGATGATATCAAGGGTATTAGCCCTTCTTTATGCATGCATCGAATTCACTTTGAGGATGATCAATCTGCCTCCATTGAGTCTCAACGGAGGTTGAACCCCAACCTCCAAGAGGTTGTCAAGAAAGAAATTTTGAAATTGTGTGAAGCGGGTATAATCTATGCTATCTCCAATAGCAAGTGGGTTAGCCCGGTTCACGTGGTCCCAAAAAAGGGTGGAATGACCATTGTCAAGGGAGAAGGAGGAGAGGAAATCTCCACCCGGACGGTGACCGGTTGGAGGATGTGCATTGATTTTAGGAAGTTGAACAAAAACACTAAGAAAGATCATTTTCCTCTCCCCTTCATGGACCAAATGTTGGAAAGACTCTCCTATCATGCTTTCTTTTGCTTCTTGGATGAATATTCCGGCTTTTTCCAAATTCCTATCCATCCAAGTGATCAAGAGAAAACTACTTTTACATGTCCATATGGGACATTTACATACCGAAGAATGCCTTTTGGGTTATGCAATTCCCCATCAACTTTCCAACGATGCATGACCTACATTTTTTCTGAAATGCTTGAGAATGAGATTGAAGTTTTTATGGATGATTTTAGTGTTGGTGGCTCGTCTTTTGACACACGTCTTATTAACCTTGAAAAAGTCTTGAAAAGGTGTCAAGAGACGAGTTTAGTGTTGAATTGGGAAAAATTCCATTTTAAGGACGAGGAAGGTATTGTCCTAGGCCATAATGTATTAAAAAAGGGCATTGAAGTTGACTCGGCTAAGGTTTCGGTGATTGCTAAGTTGCCCCCTCCTACCTCCGTTACAAGAGTGAGAGCTTTTCTAGGGCATGCCGGTTTTTACCGGAGGTTTATCAAAAAAATTTCATCAATCGCCAAACCCTTAACCGAGTTACTCAAAAAGGATGTTATGTTCAATTTTGATGAGGCTTGCCTTGAGGCATTCCAAAAGCTCAAGGAAGCCCTCATCTCCTCTCCTGTTGTGCAAGCTCCGGATTGGAGCTTGCCTTTTGAGCTAATGTGCGATGCAAGTGACTTTGCAGTAGGTGCGGTGCTTGGTCAAAAGAAAGATGGAAGATCCCATGTCATCTACTACGCAAGTAGAACGCTCGATGAAGCTCAAAAGAACTACACTACAACGGAGAAGGAAATGCTAGCAGTCGTGTTTGCCATGGATAAGTTCCGGTCTTACCTCATATGCTCAAAGGTGATAGTCTACACGGATCACATAGCGGTCCGCTATCTTATGACCAAAAAGGAAGCGAAACCGCATCTCATCCGTTGGGTTCTTTCGCTACAAGACTTTGACATGGAGATGAGGGATAAAAAGGGAATGGAAAATTATGTGGCGGATCATCTATCTAGACTTCCTTTTGAGAATAAGGAGGATGTGTTTATCAATGAAGAGGTGGGGTTTGAGACCCTCATGGCTATGGCGTCAACATTAAGCCCTTGGTATGCGGACATTGCATATTATCTAGCATGTGGAGTCGTTCCCCGGAATTCTCCTCTCAACAAAGGAAAAGATTTTTCAAGGAAGTGAGGAGGTACTTTTGGAATGACCCTTATTTATTTAAGCAATGTGGAGATGGCCTCTTTCGAAAATGTGTTCCGGATCATGAGATAGAAGGAGTTCTTGAACATTGCCACTCATTTCCATGTGGAGGGAATGGAGGAGTTAAAAAGATTGTGGCAAAGATCTCCCAATCTCTTCTTTGGTGGCCAACATTGCATAAGGATGCCCACAAATTTGTTTCACGGTGTGACAAATGCTAAAGAAGTGGTGGTATAACCAAAAGGGATGAAATGCCTCAACAAAACATTTTGGAGGTCGAGCCATTCGATGTTTGGGGTGTCGACTTCATGGGGCCTTTTGTCTCTTCTTGTGGAAATCTTTATATCTTGGTGGCGGTGGACTATGTGACCAAGTGGATTGAAGCTATACCATCCCCCACCAATGACCATAAAAGTGGTGCTCAAGCTTCTCAAAAAAGTCATATTTCCACGATTTGGGGTTCCTAGAGTGCTAATCAGTGATGGTGGTTCTCATTTTGCCAAGAAGCAATTCGAAGCTCCTCAAAAGGTACGGGGTTCATCACAAGGTTGGTCTCCCTTACCACCCTCAAACTCAAAGACAAGTGGAAGTGTCCAATAGAGAGATCAAAAACCTTCTTGAGAGGATGGTGAGAAAGTCTAGAAAATATTGGCCTCTCAAGCTCGATGACACGCTTTGGGCTCTTAGGACGGCATACAAAACCCCCATTGGCACAACCCCCTACCGGTTGGTCTATGGGAAGGCTTGTCACTTGCCGGTTGAGTTGGAATACAAGGCTTTGTGGGCGATCAAAGAGCTCAACATGGACATGTCCTTGGCGGGTGAGAAAAGATTGCTTAAGCTCAATGAACTTCAGGAGCTCCGGTACGATGCATACGAGAACTCGAGGCTCTACAAGGAGAGGACTAAGAGATGGCACGGCCGACATATAAGGAACAAGAGCTTCAAGGTTGGAGACAAGGTGTTGTTATTCAACTCTAGGCGTCGGTTGTTTCCCGAAAAACTAAAATCCAAGTGGTCGGGGCCTTTAACAATTTCGAGGACTACTCCTTACGGGTCTTTTGAGTTAGAAGCGGAGGGGAACAAGTTCATGGTTAACGGCCACCGTTTGAAGCTCTACCATTGCAATGATCAAGTTGGCATGATTGAGTGCATGAGGCACGATCCATCGGATCCTAAGCCGCTTATTTGATGATGATGCAATATGGTTAAGCTAATGACCTTATAAAGAAGCGCTTCTCGGGAGGCAACCCGAGTCCTCAACTCTTTTGATTTTGTGTTTCTTGTGTTTGATTACTTTTGGACGATTTTTCTTTAATCTCTTATTGTGTGTGTGTGTTTGTTCTTCCATCAAGTACTTGGATCTTTGGAATTTTGATCTATTATGTTGAGTTTGGAGAGGAGAAGGAGAATGGAAAAATTGAAAGTGGAGATGCCAGGAGAAACCCTGGAGAGGGCGCGCACAGGAAACCCGCTGGCGCGGCCCATAGGCCCGCGGGCGCGGGCAGTCCCCCTTCAGTTTTTCAAAGAGAGTGGAGATGACTAGGACATGGCTGAGAGAGGGCGCAGACTGGAAACCCGCGGGCGCGGACAGTCACCTCCGCGGGCGCGCATTCCAGACCCGCGGGCGCGGCAGGCAACAGTTTAGAACATCAGAAACTTGAGATGCCAGGTCCGCGGGCGCAGCATATACCCCTGCTGGCGCGGACAGTCACCTCCGTGGGCGCGGCATATACCCCCGCGGGCACGGCCCTGCAGGTCTGCGATTTCTAATTCGATTTTCAGCCATATGCCCGAAACATTTTACACCCCAAAACTGAATTTTTCCCCTCTTTCTCTCTCTACTCCTCACTCCATTCCAAACCCTAACCAATTCTACCTCAATTTCTCTTCCCAAATCATCAAACTCCATCAAATTTCAACAATTTCCCTCATTTTTCTTCACTTTTTCTCAACAAAATATGATTTTTCACTCTCAGAAACCCCAAATTCTCGGTACTTTCTCTTGTGTGGGATTTGCTTCCTCTATTAAAGGGTTCTTGGAGGTGGGATTCATTGCTTCTTCAAAGGCTAGTAAGAGTACTTGTTTGAACTCATTATTGATATAAATTTCTCCCTTACTCTGTATTTCCTTTGAATTTGAAGTATATTGTTGATTGAGAAAATTTCATGTTTGTGATTTTTCATGTTGGAATTATTGATGTTTGGACTCCTATTTTGTATTCATCTATTATATTATTGAAGTATGTTGTTGTTGTTGTTTGAGAAAATTTCATGCTTGTGATTTTGATCATTATTGATTTTGGAGTTGTTGTTTGTGGTAGTTGTCTCTTGGTATAGATTGTTTGATTGTGGGTTGTTCTCGGTGACTTTTGGAAGTTTGTTGTGGGTGTATTTCTTGGTGCTTGTAATTTGTGTGAGTAAAAATGGTTTTTTGTCAAAGAAAAGAAAGAGTGGGAAAGAACTTCAAGGTTCATCCTCCTCAAACCCCCAACAAAACAAGAAAACACAAACCGCTCCACCACCTCTACCACCCCTCAAATTCCACAATAAAAACCATAAACCCATCTTTGACAACTTGCAAAACCGCAAATTGAGACCGACCAAGCACTACCACCATCCCACCACCACCAAGCTTAGCATCGACGAGGATTGTTGGTTCTTGTTCAACAACCTCGGGCTAGGTTCCTTTGTGTCAAGTGCATATCGAACCTACAAAGAGCCTACCCTAGAGTTTCTTGCTTCTTTAGAATGCCATGCCGCAGGGGATAATGATCTCTTCATCTCCTTCCAACTCTTTAACAAAAAAGAAACCTTCACCCTCCGCCAGTTTAACCAACTACTTGACTTCAACCCCGATGCCGATATGTTCTTCCCAGAGCATGCAGGCCTCCATGCTTATGAGCCCCTTCATTCGTGGAAAGTCATCACCAGGATGGACGCCTTCAACTCCAAGTATTCCCTAGCTAGCCAAATCATGCACCCGGCCATCAGACTTTTGCATCGAATTCTCGGGTACATGGTCTTCAACAAGCAAGATTTGGGGAAAATTACCACCGACGAAATCCAAATTCTATGGCTTGCTACGCAGCCGGAGATTGGGCACAGGATGAACTTCGGGTTTCTATTCACTAAATGCATTGAAGGTGTCATCTCGGGCACAAGGAAGGGTGAAATTCATTTTGGGGGGATGGTCACTTGGATAGCCGAGAAGTTGGGGCATTTGGATAAGCTGGAATCTTGCACCCCCGTGGGGAAGAGTGATGGGAGTGATATATGGCTCGACCTCGATCAAATAAAGACTATGAAATTCATCGCTGATACTGAGGATCGAGGACGGACTTGGAGCTTACTTGTCTCCCATAAACACCATTGTTTCCTTCCCAATCCGGAATTCACCTCCTTCACGAGGGAAGGGGTAAATTACCCGTGGTGGGTAAAAAAGGACTCGGGTGTCCTTCCTAGAGCAAGAATGGTTATGGGTGAAGGGTCCGGTCGAAGCCATGAAAGTGCGGAGGATGAGTTCGAACAACAACAACAACAGCAACAACAACAACAAGGAAGAAGGGAACAACAACAACATCATCAACCCGACTACCAACAACAAATGGAGGCAATGAGAGCCCAAATGGAAAGCATGCAACTTGGCATGCAAGGTATGTTTGCTTCCCACCAACACCTTTCTTACCAAACCAACGCTTTGTATGATTTGAGTGTACGTAGAGGGGATGTCACCCCCCCGGTAAACTACCCATATGTGTCGGCCCAACAAGGGTCCGTGCCATCTTGGGGGGGTGACAACCAACCTATGTACCCCTATTGGCAGGGGCCCTCGGACCTTATTGTACCTAGGCGTGATTTCCCTGATGAGTTCGGTCATTATGATTACCGGGTTTCGGGTGGGAGTGATTACAGGCGGGATCCTAACTACCCCTATGTCGATCCCTCTCACCCCGCACCCTTTGACCAACCCGAGCCATATGACCAGTTATCCGCATCCCAACTTGACCTCTTCAAAGGTCATTACGGGTGGCCACCTGGCTACTCCGGAGGTTGGGACCCCTATGGGCCCCCCTCGGGTTTCTCTTATGACAGTGGGAATGCGGATAACGATGGTGTCGGCCCTAGTGGCCATTAGTTTCCCCCTTGTGCTTTTTGTTCCCTCCCTTTGTTGTCCCTCCCCTTTATTACATGTCCTCGTGCCGCATCGAGGACGATGCTTTACTCTAGTGTGGGGGGGTGTTTGAGTCAAAGGAGAGTGTTAAGGAATGCTTTAGGTAAGTGTGGGGGAAAAGCACCTAGGACTCAAGGGACTATTTAGGGGTTTTGGGTTTAGTTGTTGTTGGTAGCGTTGTTGTTGTTTGGTGTCTATGATGTCCATTTCCGTGATGATGATGATATGATGATGATGATTTCTTGATGATGGTATGTTTGGGTAGTATGTCATACCCAAAGAATTGAGTTCATGGATTTTCTTTCTCTCTCTAGTACTAACTTTCTTTTCTTTGTGGTGCTTGCCTTGTTTTTCTTTGTTTTTCTCTCTCTTGTAGCTTGGAAGAAATTGCAAGCGACAAGTGGAGACACGGTAAATTGCATGGTTGCTCTATTCTTTCTTCAAGAGACATGGGTGAGATCTTTCCTTTACTCTTTTTTTCCTTCTCGTGTTGTGCTTAGTTTAGGATTTAGCTTAGGAAGGAGTTGAATGGTTCGAGGATGTTTGCATGCGGTTCCAAGGAACCTAGGATCGTTGGTATTGAGACCGAACGATCACTTGTATGTCGATTGGGATTTATTTGAATCTTTAAGCCTCTTATATGAACCTTCTTGATTCCTTCTTTCTTTTGTTCTACTTTCTTTTGTGTGATAAGCGTAATTATGGCATGATGATATGCTTGTATTTTGGAACTTGCTTGCTACATTTGGAATCTATCTCCGTGATGACGCATCCTAGAATGTTTGTCCTTTTTCTTAACTATTTGATGAGATGCACATTTCGAGATTGTTGTTGATTGAATTAGACGAGCCTTAGTTAAGGTAGCAAGGGTAAGAACTTGTGAGGGCGTTTGAACCCCTAGTTCATGGGATGTGGTAAGATGGAGTTACTCCCCATAGTGGATTTGAAGCCCTCTAGTTGGTATTTGCATACTTTTCTCGTCCCTTGTGAGGTTAAATTTGTTCAAGCCTTCATCAATTTGTTGAGCGGCATGTTAGGATCCTCGACTATGCATGTTTGAATCCTCGTGTTGATTACTAGCTCCCGAGATCGTGACCTAGGACTCTTAGGGGAGGAAAAGGGCACTATTTCTCATTTTTGTTTATATTCTCTTTTATTTAGTTAAAAATTTGATTTTTATTTTTGCATCAACCTTCTTGCCAACCAATTTCAGCCTAATGTTTCCCATTCTTGTCTCAACCCCATTACAAGCCTAATGAGCTATGCTTACCAACCCTTTTAGTTAGTGAAGCATTTGGCTTGTGAGGCTAGCGTGAAGAGCGTCATGAATATGAGCATGAATCATTTATGGAATTGGTGTGAAAGCAGAGATTTGAAAAGTAAGCCTGAATATGGGCATGCAAGAAAAATTTGAGAAGAGCGATGCAAAATGTTAAAAAAAAAAAAAAAATAAAAAAACAATTAAATGAGAAAATTATTTATTTTGTATATACTTGAATAAGGGTGGTAATGCGATGAAATCGAAATGTTGGGAGACCGTTTGAGTTGTGGTTGTTTCTTGAGTTTTGTCCATGAGAATTGGCCACTCTCTTGCTTCACTTAGGATTTACCACCACTATTTCAAATGTTCTCCCTACCACTGTTACAACCCTAATAAAGACCCTTATACTTTAGGGGTGCGTGGTCAATAACCGGTGGAGGGAGATGGTTCTCAACCCTATGGAGAGAGCGTGCATAGTTGAGATATCGGGATGATCTTTTACCTCCTCAAAATGAATCTTTTTCCGATTCCTTCGTGGAATCATGAGGAGCCATCTAGGGGGACGATTTGAAACTAGTGGGGAGAACACGGACCGTTTTAGAGGGGACTAGGGCGGAGGACGACTCACTAGTTCTCTATGCTTGCTTGAGGCTTGACTCTTGCAATCTTTAGCATCTTAAGGCGTGCATGCATCATGTAATTGAGAATAGCTAATATTCTTTGACGTTTTTAACATGGTTAAGTCCGAATAAAGCATTTGTCCATCTTGAAATTTAACGTTGTTTTTCCAAAGCCATGCCATATTATGTTTGTCTTTGTGGTCTTTGTTTTATCTTTCTCTCTTTGGTCTTGCTTGAGGACAAGCAAGAGGCAAGTGTGGGGGATTTTGATGTGTGGCATTTATACCACCATTTTACCCTTTTTCGTTAGAGATTTCCCCCGGATTTGTCACTTGTTTATGCCTCTTTTCACCGCTTTTATCTCGATTTTAGTCACTTTAGCTCCCTCTCGTGTTTTCCCTTCCCTTTTGTCTTTTCTTTTAGTTTTTACCTCCTTTTCGTGTATTTTGATAGCTCCTAGCACTCGTGGGCGAATCATGGGTTACTAGTTCGAGTAGAGATGCTAAGGGAGCTTGCCAAGGAAGTAGAGATGCCAAAATAGAGAGGAAGCGCTGATGAGCATAGCCGCGGGCGCGAGCTTGATAGCCGCGGGCGCGGACAGGAAAGCCCTGATGCCAACAAGAGAAAGTGGAGATGGCGAGCCGCGGGCGCGGAGCAAAGGGTCGTGGGTGCGGCATTGGCCCCGCGAGCGTGGCAGAGAAGACCCGCGGGCGCGGCATTTTCCCTCGCGGGCGCGGCAATCTGGGTTTGACAAGCTTATTACCCAGCTTGGAGAGGGCGCGACAGCCACTTTGGAGAGCCCTCTCCTTTGCCCTTTTTCCTCATTTTGGTAGAAGACTATAAATAGTCTTTAGCTTGAGTTTTTCATTCATTCACTATTCCATTCGCTTAAAATCATTTTATAGAGAGAGAATATCCATGTCTTCTAGAGAGAGAAAACACTAGTCTTCAAGAATCAATCTTTGTAATCAAATATTTAAGATTTCTTCTAGATTGTTGCTACTACTTTGATGATTTGGTAATCTTTCATCTTTATAATATCAATCTTTACTTTTGTTTCTCTAGTTTTTTATTTTCTTTGTTTTGTTGTTCTTACTTAAATTTTCCTTCATAAATATTCAAGATTTATTAGTTACTTTGATTTCCTTTCAAGTTAGAATCATGTTAGGTTGTGTTGATTTTGAATATATGCTTATGTTAATTGTCATGGCTATTCCTTTTCTTCTAGCTTAGGTTTTTAGCTAGGGAAGGGGTGATGATCATATGTATTTGATTATCTATTGATTATTAATTGGGATTTATTCTTGAGTTGATGATTTGAGCTAAAATATGCTTGGAGTTAGTGTGTGCACCTCTAATCCCAAGAGTCTAGCCCTTGATTGAATGCATGAGAATGATTTAATCAAGGTGTGGATGACTTCATCAATTTGCTTGAGTAGTTGCATGAGAATGAACTATCTTAGGTAGAGTTTATACTCCTAGAATTGGTTCCTTATCGGTTTTCATTGTTATTCATTGTTCATGATTGAACCCCCCTCTCCCCAGTGCTTTTGTCATTGTTATCTCTCTAATCTAGTCCATTTACTTGCATTTAAGAGTATTTAATCTATTCCCATTGTTTTTAGTTTATTTTAGGCTTAATAGTAGATGGTTTGTCCATAGGATTCTTCAAACACAAATCTCAATACCTCTTTTTGTTTCTAGCAATTTATCCTTAGATTTCGTATTAATTGTGTTAAACCCCCGTTTCCTTGGGAATCGACCCTACCTTACCGCTATCTAAAGTAAAATTGATAGAGTTAGGATAGGAGATATAAATTGTAATTTTGATCTAGGATAGTAAACTAACGACCTATTGTCCACCGATCACTTCTTGTCGAGAATTGAGCGTAAAGAGAATTGGTTCTTGTTTGAGTTACTTGCAGCCATTGTTCTACAATTGAAAGAATTTGAAATGCCATTCATATAACCAATAAGTTGAAATTTAAAAGCGTTCATGCATATTTTCAATCTTACGGAGCATTTTATCCACACATTTATAAAATTGTCCCTTTTAGGCGAGAATAAAATTATTCCGAGATCCCAAAGATCAAGAAATGGTGAAGCATGCTTTGGCTTGTCTTAATCATTAAATATCTTAAGGTAAACAATCCAATTTCTAATAGCTCCAAGCTACTCTCAGTTTGATAAAATGTCGCATCCAATGCATCCTTGACATTTTATCTCTTTTGCCACAACATCTAAGGACTCCTTATTGATATCGTTGAGCTTAACCAAGACAACTTGTATACCTAGTATACCTTACGTTCCTAGGGAAGTAGTGATGCCTCGCTTTGGCGTAGCCCATCACATACGCGCATTAGTTCGGTAAGTGTTGTTCTTGGAACGACAAATTTTAGCTCAATATTATTAAGGGACCTAGGGTTTTTATGTTGGTTTGATTTAAGTGAACTTAACTAATCGTCGCAACATATAGAAATCCTAGACGTGCATCTAACATTCACATATAACAATAATATATAAAGCATAAAATAGATGCATTTGGCAACTAGCATGACCCCTTGAAATCTTCAATTTCCATGGGTCTACATCTTGGCTCGTCTTCATTGAAACACCGTCTTGAGACATCTTGGCCAAAATAAAATAACTAGCTAGTTCGACTAAGATTAATCTAATAGTACAAAAAAACTTAACGGTTCGCAGACCGTATTTAGATTTACAAAAATACATAACGGAACGCAGTCCATATTTTCTATCCTAGTCGGGCCCCACTAGTTGCCATTTTCAATAACCTATTTTGAAAACAATCTTCCATTCACCCATTCACTATTTGTGAATGGCCCATGCAAATTACGAAATACATAATTAAACACGCAAAACTAGTAACTAACTTAGGTGGTTAATCCAATTAACGCGCCTAATTAAAAACTAGTCAAAGTTGTTTAATTCATTATTTCTAAAAGTAAATTGCTCACGTAATTAAATAAGCTCCCACTAAATTCCGCATCCATACTTAATTAAGTCGGCATAATCCATAATTTGTCAAAATCAAAAATTTTGCAAAAGCCGGAAAAACAAGGTCTAACCTCGTTAAAATAATTACATAAATAATTTAAAACGGCAAAATTTTCGCAAAATTGCATAGCTCAAAATCAAGCAAAAAACCCCACACAAGCACTTGGTGGGTGCGCACCATGGCTGCTAGGCAGCGCATGTGCTGCACTTGCTGTGCTGTGTGCCAACATCCACGCCCAGCGTAGCTTGCTGCGCTAGCCAGCACTAGCAGCTCGCTACGCATGCTGCGCATGCTAGCTTGCTCGCTGGTGCCTGGCAGCGTATGGCAGGCTGGCTGGGGCTTGCTGCCTCGCTGCCCAGCAGCACGCACAAGCAGCTCCAGCAGCCCTGCCACGCACCTAGCACAATGGTAGCACGCATCTCCCACTGCCACATAGCTGCCCCTCAAGCCACACCCCCGTGCGCACCATATGCAGCCACATGTGGGCTGGTAGGCAGCCCGACTAGCCTTGGTGGCGCTTGGGTGTTTTTGCCTCGATTTGCGTGCCATTTCTCGGGATTTTATTCCCGATTTACGTGTGACATAAAATGTATCTAAATTTATTTTAGAATTAATTTAAGGGCAAAAATGAAAATAAAACCAACTTAATTAAATTCAATTTTAACGGTGCACAAGCTTAAATCATCCAAAAATTTATTTTGAAATAAATTTGGTCTTCCTTTATGCTTAAAATTGAAATAGCTGTGTCTATAATTAATTTTGGCCAATATGCAAATTAATAATGGATTTGACAAATGGGAGTTGGAAAAATAAATTAACCATCTAATGATAAAATTTTTCCAACTTTTATACTTGTGTAAAATAACAAGATTACATCTTCCAATATGAAGATTAATCAAAATTTTACTCACAAGTATTTGAACTTCATGGATTTTAATCAACCAAAATGAAAAATCCAAACTTTGTTCAATGTGGAATTTAGGGTTCGAGTTCCAATCATTTAACCTTTAAAGATTATATTTAACATATTAGGAACTTAAAAATACACATTCACATCAAACACTCACACATTCTTGCAATTAATTTGCAAAATTTGTGAAAAACAAGTTTGTGTGAAAAATAGCATATCAACTCAAGCACTAATTAAAACTCCATAATTATGCTCAAGGATAATTAAAATAGCAGTAGATTAGGGATGCAATAATGCATTTAATCTAACCTTGTAATGCTTGTATTAATCAAGGCTTAAAAGATTTAAAATTTTCGTTGAAAAACGAAAAAACCCCAAACACTTGGGTTTCTGGTTCCAATTTAGCTTCTGGACAGCTCTCGAAGAGGGTTGAATCTATTTCATAAAATCGATTCCACCCAAAAAACACTATTTTTGAGCCAAAATCTGGGTTCGACAGCCAAATCGATAAAAATACGAGTTTTAAAATTAATTAAAACGAGCTTCTAATCTAATTAGAAAAGCAAAACCAGAAATTAAATCTTACTTTAAAACACCTTAATTAATCAATAATTGCAAAAATTAAAAGGAGCGTGGCTCCGATACCGCTGTAGGGTTTCGTAGTGACCCTTACTACGCGGAAAGAAACCCGCTAAGACCCGCCCCCATAATAAATGCAATTAACAAGCAAAACATAATTAAAACATAATTAAGGATAAAATATTATACCTTTGATGCGTGCTTCGTTCAACTGTGAGCTCTTACTTGAACCTCGAAAATACGAGGTCTCCAACAGGATCGTACCCTCGAACCCGACCCGAGCGTCCTAAGTCTCGAAGGTTAGTCGAGACCCGGACAAATAAAACTATGAGTTTTACGAATCAAGGTTTACTCAAATCAAGAGTTGCCTTTTAATTCCACTCAAGGTTATGTATTTCCCAATACCCATGCCTTTGGTATTTATAGGAAAATGCACCCTTGAATTCCAATCTTCCACCAATGTGGGAGAATTTGTAAAATCAATAATTTATTTAATTCCAAATTAATCAACTTAATCACATTGCGACAAGTGGCATAATCATATGCAAAGGAGTGATGGCCAAGGTTAGGTCGGGGGGGAACATAGCCTTGCTCCCTAAGGCTTTGCTTGGTCCCCACACCCACTCACAAACCGCCTCAATGGGGCTGTGCTGGCTGCCAGCTAGCATGCCAGCTAGCGCTACCAGCTAGCACCATCCAGCAGCCTTGCATCCCAGCCAGGCATTGCGTGCTGGGCGATGGTGCGAGGCATGCTATGGCCTGCGATGGTGCGAGGGACACTATGACCTGCGATGGTGCTAGGCATGCACGCACACGCACATGCGCCAGTGCCAAGCACTGCGATGGTGTTGTGCATGGTGCTAGGGTGCTGCGATAGTGCCTACGCACATGCACACACAGATGGGTGTTGTGCTTGGTGCGATAGGCCAACGATGGTGCCTAGGCATGATGCTAGGGCTGCGATAGCGCCTAGGCATGATGCTAGGGCTGCGATAGCGCCCAGGCACTCATGCCTCGTCTAGCACACCATGGTGCACCTAGAACACACATGGTGCGCCTAGGCTTGCGATGAGCTAGCCTAGCCTAGCTACGGCTACGCTCATACTTGTCGTTTGTGATTTTGCGACGCTAGGTCTCGACGCCCTAGGCTCGATATCCGATGTCTGTATTCGTAAAACTCTATCGACTCATTAAATCCTCCGGATTAATTCATCGTCTCGGATCGGTTGTTCGATTGGGTTCGACCCGAAGGGTTCAATTAAGATTAAGCTGTAATATTAATTATACCTTAATATTACTGATCGAAAACGGCCTCCACCTAGGCATTCCGATCACTTGACCTTACTGAAAAATTAGCTCTGTAATAATTCAGAACCCTCTATCAGAACCCTCTTTCAGGAAGAACATGTCGGCGTCAGGGTTGAGGTCGAGGAGTTGGTTAAATTGGTGAAGGTTTATGGTTTCTTTTTTATTGAAGAGTTAGAAAGAGATGGTGAGGTCTCTTTCTCCTGCTGCGTGGCATTCGAAAGAGGCTAGAAACTCGAGAGTAGGCTCTTTATATGTTCGGTAAGCACTTGAAACAAAAGAGCCCAGCCTTAGATTGTTGAATAGGAACCAATAATCGTCATCGCTGCCAAGCTTGGTTGTAGTTGGTTGGTGGTAATTTTTGGTGGGTCGAAACTTACGATTTTGCAAGTTGTCATAGATGGATTTGTGGTTTTTGTTGTGGAATTTGATAGGTGGCAAAGGTGGTGGTGGTTGTTCATCGTTTTGGGGGTTTTTGGGAGGTAGAACCTTGGGGTTCCTTCCCACTCTTTCCCTTCTTTGACCCAAACACCATTTTGACAATAACCAAGCTCAATCAAACACAACAAATCACAAGAATAATCCACCCAATTCAACAAGCCTTCACAAATACCACACTTTGAACTTCACTCAACAACACCAAACAATCCATAATACTCTCCAACAATCGACAATGTCAGCAAATAATCAACAAACAAAAACGCTATGAAGATAATACAACATGAATCGGCATTCAATCATCAAAAACCCCCGAACAACATCACAAGAACAACAATGTTTCTCTTCAACGAAATTGCTTCAAATTTCAATTGAAACTAAAGAAAGAGTGAAATATACCAAGATAGAATGATCACACTCCACTTCCACTAGCCCTTTTGAAGAAGAAATCCGAGCTACCTTCAAGAAATCAACAATGGAGACCCAAGTGAATCCGCAAGAAAATGCCCCGTAGCAAGCCTTGAATGGTAAAATTTTCGTATTTTTGTTGAGGAAACTGAAGGAAAGTAAAGAAATTTGATGATTTTATTATGAATTTGTGATGAAAATTGATGAATTTGTGAGTTGAAGGTTAGGGTTTGAAAAGGATGAAGTTAGAGAGAGAATGAAGAAGGAAGATGTCGAATTAAGGGAAAAAGAGGCGTGCGAAAATGTTGAAAAAAAAATCAGAGATAATCGCACACCCGCAGTGCCGTGCCCGTGGGTATAAATGTCGCGCCCGCGGCACGTAAACTGCGCCCTCTCCTTGGGCGTGGCAAGGCATCTCCAGAATGTTAGGGAGGAACTTCCTTCTTATGTTCGTGCCCGCGGCTATCTTTGCCGCACCCGCGGATCTCTGGAGAAGGCTCTCCTTTGTGTGCATTCCCTTTTAGCTCTTGAAACATAAGATTCGACCCTTTATTCTTTCATAACTCCATATTGGCTCATCAAAAGCATTCCCTTGAGGTGAAAACACCCTCAAACCTTATTCTAGAAAAACAATGCCCAAAAATTCAAGTACCTACAAAATAACAACCAAAGACCATAAGATAAAAACCCTTAAAAGGGATCAATCAAAATCGACTAAATAAAGGAAATAAAGAACAAAAGAGTTGAGAACTTGGGTTGCCTCCCGAGAAGTGCTTCTTTACGAGGTCACTAGCTTGACCATGTGAAATTATCATCAAGAGGGTGGCTCAAGATCCTTCAAATTAAGCCTCATGCATTCAATCAATCCAACTTCATCCTTGCAAAAGTAGTGCTTCAAACGATGACCATTAACCATGAACTTGTTGTCACCCGCCTCTAACTCAAAAGACCCATAAGGAGTAGTCCTTGAAATCATGAAAGGCCCCGACCATTTGGATTTGAGCTTTCCGGGAAACAAACGAAGCCTAGAGTTGAACAACAACACCTTGTCACCAACCTTGAAGCTCTTGTTCCTTATATGTTGGTTTTTCTCCTTGCATAGCCTTGAGTTCTCGTAGGCATCATATCGAAGCTCCTCAAGTTCATTGAACTTGAGCAATCTCTTCTCACCGGCCAACGACTTATCCATGTTAAGCTCCTTAATTTCCCACCAAGCTCTATACTCCAACTCAACCGGCAAATGACAAGCCTTCCCAAAGACCAACCGATAGGGGGTTTTAGCAATTGGAGTCTTGTACGCCGTCCGTAAGGCCCAAAGTGTGTCTTTAAGCTTGAGGGACCAATCCTTCCTAGACTTGTTCACCATCCTTTCAAGAAGGTTCTTGATCTCTCTATTTGACACCTCCACTTGCCCTTGAATTTGAGGATGATAAGGTATACCAACTTTGTGATGAACTCCATACCTCTTGAGAAGAGCCTCGAATTGTGTCTTGGCGAAATGAGAACCTCCATCACTAATTAGCACCCTAGGAACCCCAAACCGTGAAAATATGATTTCCTTGAGAAGTTTAAGCACAATCTTACGATCATTTGTAGGGGAGGGTATGGCTTCAATCCACTTAGTCACATAGTCAACTGCTACAAAGATGTATAAATTCCCACATGAAGAGACAAAAGGCCCCATAAAGTCGAAACCCCAGATATCAAAAGGCTCAACTTCTAAAATGTTTTGTTGAGGCATTTCATCTCTTTTGGTTATGCCACCACTTCTTTGGCACTTGTCGCATCTTAAAACAAAATTTTGAGCATCCTTATGCATCGTCGGCCACCATAGGAGAGATTGAGAAATCTTTGCCATCGTCTTATTAACTCCCCCATGTCCTCCACATGGCAGCAAGTGGCAATGCTCAAGAACTCCTTCGATTTCATGGTCCGGAACACATTTCCAGTAGATGCCATCTCCACACTATTTAAACAAGTAGGGGTCATTCCAAAAGTACCTCCTCACTTCCTTGTAAAACCTCTTCTTTTGTTGTGAAGAGAACTCCGGGGGAATGACTCCGTAAGCAAGATAGTTGGCTATATCCGCATACCATGGGCTAGATGTTGAAGCCATAGCAATGAGAATTTTAAATCCTACTTCTTCATTGATTGGTACATCCTCCTTGTTCTCAAAAGGAAGCCTAGACAAATGATCCGCCACATAGTTTTCCGCTCCCTTTTTATCTCTCATCTCCATGTCAAAATCTTGAAGCGAAGAACCCAACGGATGAGACGTGGCTTTGCTTCCTTCTTGGTCATAAGATAGCGAACCGCTATGTGATCCGTGTACACAATCACTTTGGAGAAAATAAGATAGGACCTAAACTTGTCCATGGCAAACACAACCGCAAGCATTTCCTTCTCCGTCATTGTGTAATTCTTTTGAGCTTCATCAAGCGTTCTACTTGCATTGTAGATGATATGAGATCTTCCGTCTTTCTTTTTCCCAAGCACCGCACCTACTGCAAAATAACTCGCATTGTACATTAGCTCAAAAGGCAAGCTCTAATCCGGAGCTTGCAAAATGGGAGAGGAAATGAGAGCTTACTTGAGTTTTTGAAATGCCTCAAGACAAGCCTCATCAGAGTTAAATACAACATCGGTCTTGAGTAATTTGATCAAAGGTTTGGCAATTGACGAAATTTTTTAGATAAACCTCCGGTAAAAACTGGCATGCCCTAGAAAGGCTCTCACTCCCGCAACGGAAGTAGGAGGGGGTAACTTTGCAATCACTGAAACTTTAGCCGAGTCAACCTCAATGCCCTTCTTTGACACTTTATAGCCTAGGACAATTCCCTACTCAACCATAATGTGACATTTCTACCAATTTAAAACCAAACTCGTCTCTTGACACCTTTTCAAAACTTTTTCAAGATTATAAAGACAAGTGTCAAAAGACGAGCCACTAACACTAAAATCGTCCATAAAAACTTCAATCTCATTTTCAAGCATTTCCGAAAAAAAGGAAGTCATGCATCGTTGGAATGTTGATGGAGCATTGCACAACCCGAATGGCATTCTTTGGTACGCAAATGTTCCATATGGACATGTGAATGTAGTTTTCTCTTGGTCATTTGGGTGGATATGGATTTGGAAAAATCCGGAATACCCATCCAAGAAACAAAAGAAAGCGTGGTGAGAAAGTCTCTCCAACATTTGGTCCATGAAGGGGTGAGGAAAATGGTGTTTCTTTGTATTTTTGTTCAGCCTCCTATAATCAATACACATTCTCCACCCGGTCACCGTCCGGTTGGAGATTTCCTCTCCTCCTTCTCCCTTGACGATGGTCATTCCACCTTTCTTTGGAACCACGTGAATCGGCCTAACCCAATTGCTATCAAAGATAGCATAAATTATGCTCGCTTCACGCAATTTCAAGATTTCCTTCTTGACAACCTCTTGGAGGTTGGGGTTCAACCTCCTTTCAGGTTCAATCGAGGTGGATTGATCATCCTTAAGATGAATATGATGCATGCACAAAGAGGGGCTAATACCCTTGATATCATCAATGCTATACCCTATCATATTTCTATATTTTCTCAACACAACAAGCAATTTTTCCAAATCAAGACCATCAAGGGTAGCATTAACAATAATAGGGTATTCCCCTTCATTTCCAAGATAAGCATATTTCAAAGAGGGGGAAGGGGTTTGAGCTCTACCTTGGGAGGAGGCTTGGAACTCTCCTCCATTTTCTCCTCTAGTTCAAGCTCTCTCTTATCTTCTTGTTGTTCATGGTCTTCTTCCATTTAGGTTTCTTCTATGGCCATGACGAACTCTTTTGCTTCTTGAGAGTGATACTCTTCCTTGCATGTAAGAGTTTCAACAATTGGATCTTGAGGCTTCATCACAACCCTTCCCAAGCGATCTAACTCCTTATTCACAACATCAACCCTATAGCATTTTTCAACCATTGGGGTCTTAAGTAACTTAAAGAACTCAAACACAATCTTTTCATCGCCAACTTCACATGTAATGATGTTGTTCTTGTAATTGATCACCAACCCTAAAGTCTTAAGAGCTTCACGACCCAAAATCAAAGGAGTATCAACATCTTCATCCATATCCATCATTACAAAATCACAAGGCACACAAATATGCCCAACTTGAATAGGAACATCTTCAAGCTCACCACAAGGTAACTTCACCAAACGGTCGGCTAATTGGATAGTCTTCCTTGCAGGGATCATTTCAATGTTAAGCTTTTGAGCAATGGATAGAGGAATCAAACTAACACTTGCTCCAAGATCGGCTAAGGCGCCCCTAGCTTCCATGTTCGCAATCTTTACCGGCAAAGTTAAACTTCCCAGATCTTTTTGCTTCTTAGGCATCTTATGTTGAACAAGTGCACTCACTGAATGGGGAAGAGTGATGAGCTCATCATTGAGCTTCTTCTTGTTGGTGAAAATATCCTTGAGGAACTTGGAGTATGAAGGCATTTGTGTGACAACTTCGATGAAAGGGAGGATTATGTGCAAATTCTTCATCACACTAAGGAACTTTGCAAACTTGTCATTCAACTTCATGTCCGCAAGTCGACCGGGAAATGGAACCGGCCCATAAAGATTCTTAGCTTCACTAGGAGTTTAAGGTGTATTCTCATCTTTAAGCTTCTTCTTCTCCATACTTCTTTCTTTCTCAACAACCTTCTCTTCATCAACTTCCTTGTTTTCACCCACACTCTCTTCTCCTTCCTTCTTTTCCTCACTAGCCCCCTCCTTAGGACCCTCATAGGATGTGCCCGATCTCAATGTGATTGCCTTGCAAGAGTCAGGTTTCAAGAGCGTAGAAGGTGAGTTGAAAGGGACTCTCTCGGCTAATTAAGCTAGTTGTGAATCAACCATCTTGTTATGAGCCTTGACCTCTTGCATTTGTTGATTCATGGCTTGAAGTTGTTGAAAAATTTGAGTTTGTGTAGAATTGGGTTGAAATGCTTAGTCTTGGCTCCTTTGACACGCATGATTTTGATTGTTGTATTGGTTTTGATTATTGTGTTGGTTGTTTCTTGGGTAGTTTCCTCTTGGGTTTTGGTTTTGAAATGGAGGTGGGTTTTGGTATTGAGGGTTGGAGTTGTATGATTGTTGAGCTTGTTGATTCCATTGTTGAGGCTGGTGAGCAAATCCGGGTGGTGGTTGCCTCCAAGCTACTCCACCGCCACTTCCCCTATATCCATCTTGCCTTGTGTTGTATGCCGCCACATGCTCGAGGCTCAAACCTCCACAATAATATGTATTGTGGTTTGTTCCACCACGATTTTGACAAGAGAAAGAATTGACATCAGAGGAGCTTGCCCCACTATTGACACTCGTATTCAACTTTGCAAGCCCTTTTGTCAAAAGCTCAATTTGATGTTGCAATTGATCAACCTTCTCCAATTCATACTTTCCACCCTTCACCCCAAGAGTAGTTCTTCACTACCTCTTCAATTGTTGTTTCAACTTGATTTTGGGGGACCTTAATCAATTATCCACCCGCCCCCGCAACCAAGTTAGCTCTAGACATAGGTTCCAATCCATCATAGAAGAATCGCATGAGCAAGCTTTGATTATATTCATGGTGAGGACATGCTTGTACCAACTCTTTGAATCTTTCCCAAGCTTCACTAAGACTCTCATCCCCTTCTTGTTCAAATGATGTAATCTTTCTTCTCATTTCGGCGGTCTTTTCTTAAAAAATGAACCTCTTCAAGAATTCCTTGACTATCTCTCTCCATGTTGTAAGAGAATTTGGCTTAACTTGTTTGAGCCACTTCTTTGCCCTATCCGAAAGAGATTGTCAAAATAAGTGCATACGGATGTATTCTTGAGAACCTTGATTGGTTTGACTCATGGCACAAAGCTTAAGGAATCTGTCAAGGTGCTCAATAGGATCTTCACTTGGAGAACCCGAAAATTGTTCCGCTTGTACCATTCTAGTGTATTGAGGATGAATGGTAAAATTGGTTTCCGTGACGGGTAGCAAAATCCCTCCCGTAAGCTCATAATACTCGGGATTCCCAAACTCACGAAACAAAACATCATCTTCTTGTCCCGCCATTTCCTTACTTTGAGAATTTGAAGACCAAGAATCACTCTCCCTATCAACAATAGCACCAAGACCTAAGGGGCCGATAGACCTCTATTGTGATAATAATGGAGCTATTGCTCAGGCCAGGGAGCCGAGAGAACACCAGAAGGTCAAACACGTGCAAAGGCGATTTCACATGACAAGGGAATGGAAATCCAAAGGTGAAATCAGAATTTGTAAGATCGACACGGATGATAATGTAGCCGATCTTTTTACTTAACCTTTGCCTCAAGTGAAACACAACAAGCACATTGAGGCAATGGGAATCAAGCATGTTGGAGACTGGCTTTGAAATTCCCTATACATGTGTTTTAATTAAATAGGGTATTTAATGTAAGACATTGTATTAAAACCATTCATTAATGGAGTAATTAATTTTTGTGCAAAATTATCATTCACTCCATTACTATTTAATTGTGGTTTAGAATTAAATAATGAGTCCATTCGATTTACGGAAATATTCAAAACAGGGTATCAAGACCATGTCTTGGATAAGGAAACACCTGTTAAGTGAACATTGAATATTAAATCGAAAAGTATCCCTAATCAAGGTCATCTAACAGATGGGCGATTGATGACCGCCATAGATTAGTTTGTAGTTTGATTTACAGCACCGTTTCTTGTGCTGCGAGGACGTGACGGTCATAAATCATTTGCACAGGTACGGTTTGGAACTGTATTGGATAAGACCTATGAGAGTACTTTAAGAAAATTCAAATTTTGTCATAAGTACATTTCTCATTATGACTATCGAAACTTATTTCCTCCGACCATGAGTACTGTGAAGTTTTCTTGTTTGAGTACTAGACTCTTTGATGTTTCCAAACGTCTTCCGTAACTGGGGATCATAACGGGAACACTCGGGAGACTATGTCCTCTTAGTAAGAAGAACTTACAATACAAGACTGGGATTGTCCCCCTACTAACAATAGGGAAAATGTTTTGTTTTTACAAGGCCGCTCGAAGAGCGAGACTGTGAAAATGCATGGCCGTGCTCAGATGGATTTTAGAAATCATCTGCTTATTGACAGTCGAACTCGGAGATCGAGAAACACTTCTGAACGTAATAAGGATGACAAAGAAACTTACCTTATAGTTCACGAAGAAACATTAAGTGACATAGGAAATGAGCTATACACTGTATGCACACTTGTCCAGAAGGACAAGTTGGAGATTGAAAGGAATGGTGTCCTTTCAACAAGTGTATTTTTCCGATAGAGGGTTCATAATTATTACAGAGCTAATTCTTCAGTAAGGTCAAGTGATCGGAATGCCTAGGTGGAGTCCGCTTCCGATCAGTAATATCGAGGTACAATTGATATTACAGCTTGATCTTAACTAAACCCTTCGGTTCGAACCCAATCGAATCACCGATCCGAGACGACGAATTAATCCGAAAGGATTTAATGAGTCGACAGAGTTTTACGAATACAGACGTCGGACATCGAGCCCAGGGCGTCGAGACCGAGCGTCGCAAAATCACAATCGACAAGTATGAGCGTAGCCATAGCTAGGCTAGGCTAGCTCATCATAGGCACTAGGCGCGCCATAGCAGCCCTAGCATCATGCCTAGGCGCTATCGCAGCCTTAGCGTGATGGCTAGGCACCATGGCTGGCTATCACTAGCACCAGGCGCGCCAACACAGCCCAGTCATCATGCCTAGGCGCTATCGCAGCCCTAGCATGATGCTGGGCGCCATCGCAGCCCATCGCAAGCCAACAGCATCACTAGGCGCACCATGAGTGCCCTAGGATGGCTGGGCACCATCGCAGCCCAGGCAGCATCACTAGGCGCACCATGCGTGCCCTAGGATGGCTTGATGCCGTAGCAGCCCTAGCATAATGATGGGCGCATGGCAAGACCACACGCACTAAGCACAGCTAGTGCTAGGCACTGGCGCATGCGTGGTGCGTGGTGCTTAGGCGAGGCATGTACGTGCATGGTGCACGATGCATGGCCGAGGCTGATGCGTGTGGCTATGCGAGTGTTTAGGGGGGGGGGCTAGCAAGCTAGCAACGTCAAGCCAAGCATGCGTGGCTTGCTAGCAGCAACCATGCTAGGCATTGCGTGCGAGAGAGAGGCTGATGCGTGGCGCGCATGATGAATGAGTGTGGTGCAAAGCGAGAGGCCAGCATGCGTGGCTCGCTAGCAGCACACATGCTGGGCCATGCGAGCAGCGATGATGCGTGGGATGCTGGCACCAGCGCCAGCACGCACCAGCCAGCACTAGCACCAGCACGCACCAGCCAGCACCAGCGCCAGCACGCACCAGCAAGCACCAGCGCTGCTGCTGGGCTTGTGCTAGCATGCTGGGCTAGCTGGCACAGCCAGCTGGCGTGCTATCTGGCAGCTGGACAGCAGCCTTGGACGAGGCGGTTTGTGAGGAGAGTGGGGACCAAGGCTTTGTGAAAGCCTTGGGGAGAAAGGCATTGGTCCCCCCACCTCTCCATGGTCCTCACCTAATACTCTCTCTCCCTTTGACACCTGTCGAATTGTGATTGCATTTATTTATTGATTTATTTTAGAAATAAATTAATTAGCAAATAAAACATTCTCCCACATTGGTTGGGGAATGAAATGCAAGGGTTCATTTCCCTATAAATACCAAGCTTGGGTATTGGGAAATGAACAACCTTGAGTGGAATTAAAAAGGCAACTCTAAGAAAGAGTAAACCTTTGATTCGTAAAACTCATAGTTATTTTGATCCGTCGGAGATCTCGTCTTTTCGGGATTTTGAAGTAAGAGCTCTTTGGGAGCAAAGCACGCGTCAAAGGTATAATTCTTGTTCTTAATCTTGTTTGATTAAGTTTATTATGCTTGTTTAATTGCTTTAATTAAGGGGCGGGTCTTGGTGGGTTTCCTTCCGCGTAGTGTCGGGTCACTACGAAACCCTACAGATGAAACATTCCTCTCCTCCTCATCCTTTCGGAAGATCTTGCATTCCCTCTTGTAGTGTCCTTTCCCACCACAATAGAAGCATCGCATCTTCGCCTTTCTCTTAAGGGCCTTTCGGTTACTCCATAGGAAGTGGCTCGGTGAAGAAGTTGCACCGCCTCTCTTAAAGAGCGTGTCTCCTTTCCCGCAGCTATATGCACTCTAAGTGCATCATAGCCCAAGTTAAGTAAAGCAAGCAAGACATGACCTGGCATCTCATCCTCCAATGGGATTCTGAGAAGCTCCATGTGCTTTAAGAGCCTAGTTATTCCAAGCACATGAGGTCGGAGGGGCATCCGGGTCTCAATTTGGTATTGTAGATCCTTGATCAAAGCCGGCGCCTTTCCTTAGCAAGACAACCTTCTTCCGGTGGCTTTATCTTCATGTTTGAGAGCGACCTAGTCACATCAAACACGAGTCCATCATAGTTTCCATTGAGACTCTTGGTGACTCTCACATTGACAACGTCCTCAAGTGCTTTGAGGAATATGTCCGAAAAATAAAAGGAGAGTTTTTCCTTCTAATCTTCCAGGATGGAATTAGCCATTAGTCGTGAGACTTTCTTGCAATCGGAAGACCGTGCATCATGAGTCTCATCGCTCATGATATGCTTAGACAAGAAGCTTGGAATGGGAGTATCAAGAGTGTACTCCAAGGAACAATTCCGAAGAGTTTTCCTGAGTTCCTCTTCCCATTCCTTGAAGTTGACCAAGTTAAGGCTAAAAGCCAACTTGTCGGGGAGTTCCGAGCACATAGAGTTGTTGTTTGAGTTATTTGTTGACATGTTTCTACAATTAAAAGAATTTGAAATGAAAAATCATTCATAAACCAATAAGTTTAAAATTTAAAGCATTCATGCAAATTTTCAATCTTATTGAGGGTTTTATCCACGCATTAACATTAGTCCCTTTTAGGCGAGAATAAAACGATTCCAAGATCCCAAAAATCAAAAAGTGATTAAGCATGCTTTGCCTTGTCTTAACACATAATATTTTAGGGCAAGCAATCCAATTGCTAATAGCTCTAAGCTACTCTTAGTTCGATAAAACGTCGCATCTAATGCTTCCATGACATTTTATCTCCATTGCCACGACATTTAAGGACTCCTTACGTTCCTAGGGAAGTAGTGATGCCTCGCTTTTGCGTAGCCCATCACTACGCGCATTAGTTCGGTAAGTATTGTTCTTGGAATGACAAATTTGGCTCAATATTATAGGGACCTAGGGTTTCTATGTTGGTTGATTTAAGTGAACTTAATTAATCATCGCAACATTTGAAATCCTAAACATGCATCTATCATACCATTCAATCATATATAAACAAAATTATATATATTTAGAACAAAAGTAAAAAATGCATTAGGCAACTAGAATGACCCCTTGAGCCTTCAAATCTTCAAGGGTCTTTGATGCATCCTCTTGGCTCGTCTTCTTAGAAACGCCGTCTTTGAGACATCTCCACCAAAATGCAACTACTAGTAACTACGAATAGGATTAATATAAATATTAAGGTACAAAAATACGCAACGGTACACAGACCGTATTTAGATTTACGAAAAATACATAACGGATCGCAGTCCGTATTTACTATCCTAGTCGGGTCCCACTAGTTGCCATTATTACAAAACCTGCGAAATAATATACATTCCACTCATCCATTCACTATTTGTGAATGGCCCATTGGTGAAGGATAATTAGGTCGTTGGACTAACTACCCTCAACCAAACAATATTTATAAACCTACACCTACACTAAACAAGTTTAGTGGTAAGTAGAGGGTCGAACCACGGAGACGACATAAACACTATCAACACCACCACCAATTAAGCTAGGTCAAAGAGATAGGATGGATAGAACAATAAACAAAATGAGATTAATATTAAGTTAAACTAACACCAAGGGAGAGGGTCAAACATGACAATGATCTTCAATAAAGTTAGGCAATGGAAATGAGTTTACATGCAAACCAAATATCTCATATAAGGCAATACCAACAATACCATCTAACCACCTATCAGGGTCAAAGGCTTTCCCAACTTAACACATGCTCATACTATCGTCATAAGCTGTGAAAGTTAAGGTTTTTGCATAGAATCGATCACCTAATGGATATCCCTAAGTTACACTATCGTCATAACTTAGTTCAATCCACCCAATTACAACACATGATTGGCCATTCACATGGAGTAATTAGTAAAACATGGTTACAAGGTATATTTAATCACATATAACCAACATTTGTCTAGCCTAATACATTCAAGATTCACCACATGCTATCACCAATCCCTTAGTAAAGGGAATTACTCACTAATCATGAACAACTAACACAAAACCCAGCAAGAAGAACAAAGAGAAGCAATTAAACTAAACAACTACTCTAATCAAGCAAGAAATTAAGAAAGAACAATAAATGAGATAGAGTTTAGAATGCTCATTGAAGTATTGAAAAGGAATCCAAAACAATGTCACTTTGCATCTTCATCTTCTTCAATCCACCATTGAAGCTCTTCACTTTCTCTCTATAAAATACCCTAAATTACTCTTAGTCTACATTACAAAGTATAAAAACAAAGATTAAAACTAAATCTAAGCCTAATTTATGTGAAGATTGATGGAGAGATGTTAAGGTTTAACCCCTCAAAGAGGAGAGAGAAAACCCCAAAGAAATCCACCATCAAAAACATCCAAAAAGAGGAGAGGAAGAAGCGTTTAAAAGACCCGTAGCTGCTCGTGCGCGCCCGCGATATTTGCCTGCGCGCCCGCGCACTGGGATTGGCCTGGCAGTAACATTCTTTTTCAAACGGCCATAACTTCTGTTCTAGGAGGTTTCTATGGGCGTGCAACCTACTGTTGCAAAGCTCTTTAAGTCTAGTTTCCAATGCAACTTGAATCACCTCAATCCAATTTGTAGATCAAAGGTTATGGCTAAAAGAGTGAACAAAGATTAGTTTTGGAGTTCAGGCCCTTGAGCGCCCGCACCTATCTTAGGAGCGCCCGCGCCTATCTTAGGAGCGCCCGCGCCTAAGCCGCGCCCAAATCGCGCCTACATTCTGCCTCCAATATTTTCGACCCCAATGTTAGGCACGCCCGCGCTGGGTTTGGCGCGCCCGCGCCATTCTGTAAGCGCGACCCGCGCTGTCCGCATGGCCTTGCTTGCTTGCTCCTAACTTCCTTTGTAGCTCTTCAAATGAACTCCAATTCTCCAAGCACTTCATTCTCTCAAAATAACCTCCAAAAGCCAACAAAACACGAGGAAAAGCACAAAAACATAATAAAGAGAGAAACAGAGCAAAAGGGGTACAAACAAGGGACAAACGTAGAAAAATACCGCGATTAGAGGATCTAAATAGTGGCATAAATGCCACTTATCAAATTCCCCCACACTTGCCTCTTGCTTGTCCTCAAGCAAGAACAAAAGCAGAAACAAAAAGAAAGAAAAAGGATTTAATAACACTAAAAGGAGAGGGGTGAAAAAGAATATACACTAACTCACTTTCGTATGAATTACGATTGTTTTTAGCGTAAACAACAAGCCATTTAAACCTCAAAGTCGCCTATGAGGACAAGTGTTCTCTCGTAAGGGTTTCCAAAGAGTTTAACCCATAACTCTACACATAAAGCAACACAAACAAGGCAATGCATAGACAAATAAAATAAACACAAAAACAAGACGTTCTTGGTGGACTTTTTGGAACGAAACAAGCACCAATGAATGCACAACTTTCTAAACAAATAAGGGTATGCACGTTCCAAGATGTTTAGGGTTGAAAGAAACATAGACTAAGCTAAGCATAGAGAACTAAGAGCCGTACAATTCACCTTTCATCCCAAACTAGCTAGCCGCGTTCTCTCCACTAGCTTCAAGTCAACCATTAGGTGGGCTTCTCATGGTTCCTCGAAGGAACCGGAAAAAGATAAAGAAATGAAAACGATGGGAAGGTTATCCCGACGTCTTGGCTATGCACTCTCTCTCTATAAGCTTGACAACTATATTCCTCCATCGATAAAGACTAAACTCTATAGGGTCTAAAGGTCTTTTATTGGTTGTAAGGGTATGCTTGGGGTGTAAGGTGGGAAAAATTTTGAAAAATTTAAAAATTTGGTGGTATTCCCCCACACTTATTCGATAAACACACACTAACAAGACTAAGAAACAGGACTCCCCCCACTTAAACGGAGCATTGTCCTCAATGCTCAAACACGAGGGATATGAAGGTTTTTTTTTTTTTTTTTTGGTCCTTACCTTATTTGAGTAAGGACGACTTTTCATAAGCATTTGCTCTTATTTCACTGAATAGAATCACAGTTTACTCACTTTCTTGACCAAAGAACTACAACTTTCTCATTTGCGTTCAAAATCAACACAAAACAATTCTCAAACCAACATGCTTCACATAAACAAAAGGTTTAGGGGAACAAAAGGTCATTCGGTTTGTAATGTGGCTCAAAATCAAGAAAGGGAAATAGGCTCAAAGGGTTAGCAAGAGGGGCAAATTTAAAAGAAAACCAATTTTGTAACAAAACAAAAAGAAGGATAAGAAAATGAAAAATGCCTATGTCCTCCCTTAAAGGGTTCGGTCACAATCTCGGGTAGATAGAAGTCAAACTCTGGATTCAAAAATGCATAACCAAGGATTCAAATATGCCACTCAACAAAGTTGATGAAGGCTAGAACAAATAAACCTCACGCGGGATTTGTATAACAATTACCGACCTATGGGGTTCATATCCACTATGGAGAGCGACACCGTCTTACCACAACCATGGATTAAGGCTACAAGTATCCCAAAGTTCTTAAAACCTCTACCTTAGCATTAAAATATGTTTAACTCAACCCAAAACACTCTCAAACCGTGCATACCATTACCAATTAGGAAGGAAAGCCTTCAAGGACACAAGCTCAAAACATTAAGTCCAAAACAAGAATGAATAAAACACATACGAAAACTTGCCTTGTTTTTAAAGGAAAACACTCCATACAAGCAAATATTCACAAAACAAGAACAACTTGAGAATGTTTATACAGTTGTGCAAGATGAGAGCATGATCAACAAATCCATGTATACCAAAAGTCAAATCAATAAGGTGCTCATGGCCATCCAAATATAGAATAACCAAAGTCAAAAATGAACCTTGGTATGTATGGAGGGGGTAAATCAAGCAATCAAGAGATTAAGAAAGGGAAGAAGGAAACAACAAAACCACAAACATGTATCTTTCAAACCACATGCAAATAAGAAGGTAAAGCAATAAAAAAAAAAGAAAATGGAAAGAGTGAACCAAATGATAGGTGGGTGTGAAACCCGCAAATGAACTCATTTTCATCATTTCCATCTAATTACTCTTCTTTGATGCTTCAACTTCCAATCACAAGCATTCCTTGGTTTGTTTCTTCTTATGGTTCCCGATCCAAGGTCATGAGCAAAAGTATAGACATCAAGTAACTATATACAAAGAGAAACAAGAGGAAAACAAATTAAAAGAAATAAGTAAAAGTAAAAGCAATAAAAACACGGGTTACTTCCCGAGAAAGTCTTGTTTAAGGTCCAAGATTGACCTTATTAGTAAATAACCGGACAAAGAACGCAAAAGCTTGTCATATGCAGCGGAAAATATTTCATGAAAAAGAGCATAAGTGATGCTCATATGACAAGCAAGCACAAAGTTGAAAGAAACTCTATGCTTGAGGGGAAGGGAAAAACAAAAAATAAAAAGAATCAAAAGAAAAATCAAAAGAAAAATTAAAATAAGAAAAAGAAAAAGAGGGAACAAACTCATTTAGTTTGATTTTGGAAGGTGAAAGCTCATCATTGAAATCAAAAGTAAGGCCATGGTGGTATAGAGAGGCAAGGGGCTTGAATTGGGATCGCACTCACCACCTCAATTACACCGCCTAGCATTGAATCACAAGCTTTCTCTTCCAACTCATCTTCAATACCCTCAAAGATTTTCGATGTATTCTCAATCACCAATTGGGATATTTCACTCTCAACAAGAGCATGATCATCATTGTTAACATTCCCCAAGTCACCATGAATGAACATCGGTATCTCATCATCACCTAAACCAAACTTTTCTCTAAGCAACCTCAAATCAATGTTTAATTGCATCAATTTTGTATCGTCAATGGGTTGCGAAGAGTTTTGAGGCTCAAATTGGGTGGAGGGGTTGGTATTCATGAAGTCATGAAAAATCTCACCATCCATACTCCCTCCATCACTTTCAAAATCATCATCCTCAATCACATTCTCAAATCCCAAATGATTTGTCTCACTCTCTTGATTACCCTTAGGCTCACTCAAATGGGAGGAGGGAGAAGAAGGAAAGGCATCCTCTTGGGAAGAGGCTAGTTGGGAAATTTTACTTTCCATCATTTTAATCCAAGCTTCCCTTTCATTCCTCTCTTCATCTTGTTTTCTCATAAACTCCTTAAGCATCTCCATACACTCTTCTTCCTTCGATCTCCCCACTGAATTACCCTCACAAAAAGGCTCATTAGACACATAGGGGAACTCATTAGGAATCGTGTATGAAAAAGGAAAGGAAGATGAAGAATTATGCATTTGAGAATTTGGGGTGTGTGAAGCATCATTGGAATTCATGCACATAATTGATGAACATTGAAAAATATCATGAACATTATCAACATTGGGATGCATCTCATCACAATTAGCATACAAAAGGGAAGGGTTGCCATCATGCATCAAGGGATCATCATGGGGAACATAAGAATCATCATTAGAGTTTATGCAAGAGTTAGAAAAATCACGACAATTATCATAATTATCTTGCTCATTGCTATCCCGAGCAAACCACAAATAGAAATCCCAAGCCTCATCCAAAGATGTGGCTCGAAATTCACCATTAAATATGTTTCAACCACCCCCTAGTGTACTCATTCAAACCCCAATAAATTATCTCACAAGACTCCCATAAAGTACAACCAAGGTAATTAGAGAAGTCTTCAAACCTTTAAAGTATACCCAAAAGGGCTCATATTCAAATTGAGGAAAAGAAGGACATGACATTTCATTTTGGACAAATTGATCCATGACTCAATGAGGCAAAGCAAATAGCAACCAAATAAGAAAGCTCAAATATTTTTGGAATTTCCCCTTTTTTTTCTTTTTTTTTTAGCAAAAAATAAACAAAAAGAAAAGAAAATATTCGCAAAGACCTAGACTCAATAAGGTAATACAACAATAATGGAAGTCGTCCCCGGCAACGGCGCCATTTTGGTGAAGGAATAATTAGGTCGTTGGACTAACTACCCTCAACCAAACAATATTTATAAACCTACACTTACACTAAACAAGTGTAGTGGTAAGTAGAGGGTCGAACCACGGAGACGACATAAACACTATCAACAACACCACCAATTAAGCTAGGTCAAAGAGAAAGGATGGATAGAACAATAAACAAAATGAGATTAATATTAAGTTAAACTAACACCAAGGGAGAGGGTCAAACATGACAATGATCTTCAATAAAGTTAGGCAATGGAAATGAGTTTACATGCAAACCAAATATCTCATATAAGGCAATACCAACAATACCATCTAACCACCTATCGGGGTCAAAGGTTTTCCCAACTTAACACATGCTCATACTATCTTCATAAGCTGTGAAAGTTAAGGTTTTTGCATAGAATCGATCACCTAATGGATATCCCTAAGTTACACTATCGTCATAACTTAGTTCAATCCACCCAATTACAACACATGATTGGCCATTCACATGGAGTAATTAGTAAAACATGGTTACAAGGTATATTTAATCATATATAACCAACATTTGTCTAGCCTAATACATTCAAGATTTACCACATGCTATCACCAATCCCTCAGTAAAGGGAATTACTCACTAATCATGAACAACTAACACAAAACCCAGCAAGAAGAACAAAGAGAAGCAATTAAACTAAACAACTACTCTAATCAAGCAAGAAATTAAGAAAGAACAATAAATGAGATAGAGTTTAGAATGCTCATTGAAGTATTGAAGAGGAATCCAAAACAATGTCACTTTGCATCTTCATCTTCTTCAATCCACCATTGAAGCTCTTCACTTTCTCTCTCTAAAATACCCTAAATTACTCTTAATCTACATTACAAAGTATAAAAACAAAGATTAAAACTAAATCTAAGCCTAATTTATGTGAAGATTGATGGAGAGATGTTAGGGTTTAACCCCTCAAAGAGGAGAGACAAAACCCCAAAGAAACCCACCATCAAAAACTTCCAAAAATAGGATAGGAAAAAGCGTTTAAAAGACCCGTAGCTGCTCGTGCGCGCCCGCGATATTTGCCTGCGCGCCCGCACACTGGGATTGGCCTGGCAGCGACATTCATTTTCAAACGGCCATAACTTCTGTTCTAGGAGGCTTATATGGGCGTGCGACCTACGGTTAGAAAGCAATTTAAGTCTAGTTTCCAATGCAACTTGAATCACCTCAATACAATTTGTAGATCAAAAGTTATGGCTAAAAGAGTGAACAAAGGTTAGTTTTAGAGTTCAGGCACTTGAGCGCCCGCACCTATCTTAGGAGCGCCCGCGCCTAAGCCGCGCCCAAATCGCGCCTACATTCTGCCTCCAATATTTTCGACCCCAATGTTAGGCACGCCCGCGCAAGGTTTGGTCACCCGCACCATTCTGAAAGCGCGATCCGCGCTATCCGCATGGCCTTGCTTGCTTGCTCCTTAACTTCCTGTGTAGCTCTTCAAATGAACTCCAATTCTCCAAGCTCTTCATTCTCTCAAAATCAACTCCAAAAGTCTACAAAATACGAGGAAAAGCACAAAACCATAATAAAGAGAGAAACGGAGCAAAAGGGGTACAAACAAGGGACAAACGTAGAAAAATACCGCGATTAGAGGATCTAAATAGTGGCATAAATGCCACTTATCAAATTCCCCCACACTTGCCTCTTGCTTGTCCTCAAGCAAGAACAAAAGCAGAAACAAAAAGAAAGAAAAAGGATTTAATAACACTAAAAGGAGAGGGGTGAAAAAGAATATACACTAACTCACTTTCGTATGAATTACGATTGTTTTTAGCGTAAACAACAAGCCATTTAAACCTCAAAGTCGCCTATGAGGACGAGTGTGCTCTCGTAAGGGTTTTGAAAGAGTTTAACCCATAACTCTACACATAAAGCAACACAAACAAGGCAATGCATAGACAAATAAAATAAACACAAAAACAAGACGTTCTTGGTGGACTTTTTGGAACGAAACAAGCACCAATGAATGCACAACTTTCTAAACAAATAAGGGTATGCACGTTCCAAGATGTTTAGGGTTGAAAGAAACATAGACTAAGCATACAAAACACGAGGAAAAGCACAAAAACATAATAAAGAGAGAAACGGAGCAAAAGGGGTAAAAACAAGGGACAAACGTAGAAAAATACCGCGATTAGAGGATCTAAATAGTGGCATAAATGCCACTTATCACCCATGCATTTTACAACTGAAAAACAAGTAACAATGCATAACACGCGCAAACTAGTAACTAATTTAGGTGGTTAATCCGATTAACGCACCTAACTAAAAATAGTCAAAGTTGTTTAACATTTTATGTGATTAAGACGCAATTAGTTCAAGTAATTAACGAAGCTCCCACTAAATTCTGCATCCAACATAATTAATCCAATTAATTAAGCCGGTTAACCCATAATTTTCCAAATATTTTGCAAGTGTCGGAGGAACCGAGGCCTAGCCTCATTAAAATAAGTAAATAATTTAATTGAAATCGGCCCAGTTAACGTAAAATGATAGCCAACCAAATGCAAAGTTCCTAGCATCCAAGCCATGGGGCTAGGCTTGCTAGGCACTGAGGCCATGGTTGTTCGTGCTGGCATGCCTGCCTAGCAGAGTATGCTATGCTTACTGGCACCAGCAGCATCGCAGCATGCTATGCATGCTTGCGTGCATGCTGGCACTGGCAGGGTGTTGCTGGGCTTGTTGGGGCTCGTATGCCTTGCTTCCAAGCTGCACTTGCGGGCAGCTTCTAACAGCCGCACAACACACACATCAAGCACGCACATAGTGTGCACCCAGCTCGCCACACAGCAGCAGCATCTCGAGGCATGAGCACCTCCATGCGCATCTAGGCAGCCACATGTGGGCTGCGTGAGCAGCCCGGCTAGCCATAGGTGGTGCTTGGGCGATTTTGCCTCAATTTACGTGCTTTTATCTCAGGATTTTAATCCCGATATATGTGTGACATAAAATTTATTCTAAATATAATTTTAGAATCAATATTAAGCAAGAATGAAAATATAACAAGTCGAACTTAAATAAATTCAATTTTAGTGCACAAATCAAGATTAATTCAAAAAACTTTCTTTAAATTAATTTAGGCTCATCTTGATGCTACAAAATTGAAGTGCTATACTCATAATTAATTTAACCATTCATAAATTAATAATGAGATTTGACAAAATTAAGGAGGTTGGAAAAACAAACCCATTCGTCTAATGAAAACTTTCCAACATTAACTTTTGTGACATTGAAAAATTACATCTTCCAATATGAAGATTAAATATCAATCACAAGTTTTGAACTTTTAGGACTTTAATCAACCAAAATGACTTAATCAAAAAAATTAGTTCAACATGGAATTTAGCAAGCAAAGTTCCAACCAAATAAACAATTAAAGATTGGGTCTTTGATATTTTAAGGGACTTTAAAATTATAAATTCACCATAAACATTCACACTTGAAGCAATTTATTTGAAAAAATGTGAAAATTTCAAGTTTATGTGAAAAATGAACTCACCAAATTAGGCACTAATTATGACTTCATAAACATGCTTAATAAGGTTTATAATTGCATTAGATTAGTTATGCAACCATACATTTAATCTACCTTTAACATGCCATAATTAATCAAGGTTTAAGGATTTTAAATTATTCATCAAAAACGAAAAACCCCTCGAAAAACATGTTTCTTGGTGGATTTTGGCTTCTGGACAGGTCTTAAGAAGGGTCAAAAACAATTTAGGACATCGATTTCACCCAAAAATCACTATTTTTGAGTCAAAATCTGGGTTCGTTTGCCAAAATTAGTAAAGTTACGATATTAAAACTAATTAAAACGAGCTTCTAATATAATTAGAAAGCAAAACCAGAATTTAAATCCTTTTTAAATCACCTCAATTAATTATTAGTTAAAATAATTAAAATGAGCGTGGCTTCGATACCGCTGTTGGGTTTCGTAGTGTTCGACACTACGCGGAACAGAAACCCGCCAAAGACCCGCCAACTAATTAAACCAACTAAACATGCAATCACATAATTAACAACATAAGAGAGAGAAGGAGAAAAGACATTCTTACCCTTGACGCGTGTTTCGCTCGTTTCACGAGCTCTTACTTGAAAGCTTAACCTCTCAAGTGCGAAGGCCTCCTACGCCTCACACCCTCGACCCGACCGGAGCGGTCTTAATCCCGAAGGTTAGTCGGGAGTTGACCAAATAAAACTAAAGTATTACGAACTTAAAGGTTTTCTCACTAATGATGAGATGCCTTATTGAGTTCAACTCAAAGTGATTTTTCCCAAACCCAAAACTTGGGTATTTATAAGGAAAGGAGACTTGATCTCCCTTCTCCCATCAATGTGGGTGATTTGCATTTTTCCTCAATTTTATTTTAATTAAAAACAAAATAAAATGCAAGGCAATCAACAAGCTCCAAGTGTCACATGGAGGGAGAAGGTTGGTTAGGACCACCAAAGGGGGGGACCAAAATATCTTGCTCCCCAAGCCAAACACCAAGCAAATGGTCCCCTCCCTTAACAGGGTTGAACAAGCCACATGGCTGGCTGGCAGCCTGCCTTGGCTTTAAGCTGGCGCCTAGCACCAAGGCTGGGCAGCCCAGCCAGCCAGCACACGCATGTGTTGTTGCAATGCTGCTACTTGGTGTGTGCTGCTGTGCAAGAGGCGTGGCCTGGCGCTGCTGCTTGGTGCTGCTACGCTAGCAAGCACGCATAGCATACACACGGACACACAGCACGCTGCTAGGATGCGATGCGTGTGCTGCTTGGTGCTGCTACGCTAGCACGCACGCACAGCCCAGCACGCATAGCACGCTACTGCGATGCTTGTGCTGTGCGAGTACGCTGCTTGCATAGCTTGCGGGTGGGTGCGTGGCCTCTTTATGTAAGGAGGCTTTCTTTTATTCGAGTGCTCCTTTGTTTTGCCACATGTCGTCTTCCTATTGGGACACGTGTTGCCCTTTTACTAGGCCACGTGTCACTATAGGATTGGACCACATGGTGGGGTATTTTTTACCCTAAACATGTGTGATCTAATTGATGACCATGGCTTATAATTTTTGCGTGTGAATGTTATACAAGAAAACTTTTGTGATGCTGACCAAGCACTTATTCTCTTAATTCCCCTCTCTGTCCAGAGTACTCAAGACAATATGTTTTGGTGGCCTTCAAAATCGGGTGAATATAGTGTTAATTCTGGGTATTGGCTTGATTTTCTTGGTCCATCTACCCATGTGACGTAGCAGCTGGATGAATGTTGGAGAATTGTGTGGAGCCTTAACTACCCATCTATGCTTAGACATTTTCTTTAGAGGGCTTGCAAAGGTTTTCTTGCTGTGAGGGAACGGCTACATTATTGTCATTTAATCTTGACAAAATCTGCTTTATTAGTGGTAGGGTGAGGAGTCGATTATACATGCCACTTTCGATTGCACTAAGGCTGAGGAAATATGGAATGTGAGTTTGTTTTGTGATGTGGTTGCACAGGCACCTTGCACTTACTTTGCTTCAAGTTATCTGTGGTTGGCTTCAAAGGTTTTGAGGAAGGATTTATTGTGTGGGCTGCTTGGTGGTGCCATAACAAGATCATTTATGAGCATATAAATGTATGTTATGTCCAGATTGCTTCAAGTATGTCAAAGTTCGTTGTTGAGTATGGTGAGTATGCTGCAAAGGTCTTCAAAGGGCCTAGTTTAATTTTAATCCCCCTTAGTCTGATTCTAATTGGTCTTACCCGATTGCTGGTTATGTTAAAATTAATTGTGATGCACATGTTGGTGGTACAACTGGGCTTGGAGTTAGTATTAGAGACGAATGGGGCAGCATTCTAGTGGCAGCAGTGCGTAGGGAGAATGCAGGGTGGAAGCCTAAGCTTGCCGAAGTGGTAGCTTGTCTGTTCGGTCTTCAGGTGGCTGTGAGGCTTGGATATTCTAATGTTCAGCTGGAAAGAGATGCTCTCAACGTGATTACGGCAGTGAAGAAAAGCTCTGTAGTTATGACCCTTTTAGTATGATTGTAGATGATGTTTGCTATCTTTCCAGTGTTTTTAGTGCGTTTTCTTGTTCTCATGTAAGGCGGTGTGGTAACTCTATGGCTCACCTTGTTGCAAGGTGGGATTCTCGTGGTTGTAAAGAATACATTTGTCTAGGTCCTTTCCTCCAAAGCCTTCTTACTTTGGCAGAGATTGACGTTCATTAATTGATACCGTGGTCGGTTTTAAGGAGAGAAAAAAAAAAGAAAAAAGAAAAAAAGAAAAAAGAAAGGTAGTATATGCTGCCAAAAAAATTAGGTACACTAGTAGTAATTGAGTTTGGTTTCCCTAATTGTGATTTCTAGCTATAGTGGCTACTTTGAGAGCTTATTCAAGGTACCTATATACATACATGTGTAGGAAATAATCCATCGCGTAGTATCATGTTATGAGTATTATTTTCTGTATAAAATAGACAATATCATGACTAAATTAGGTTGATTGTGATTGGATTGAATTGACTTTTGGAATTTTGATATGACTTGTATGATTTAATTTTATGCAATAAGTATTCGAAAGTGATCATGATGATAAATTATTGAACTAGATACATGTGAGTAATGAACAATTTATATTCCTAACCTAACTCTATCAAGTTCACACTAGATAGTGGCAAGCTAGGGTCGAACAACAAGGACTAAGTTTATTAATTTGAGCTAATTGGTTGTGAGATAGAGAGAGAAACAACTAAAACACTACTTAAAGCAATTAACAAGATACTAGGGAAAGGGGAATCCAATTACATTAATGAATTCAATAACAAATTGCAATTAGATGATCATGATCTCAATTAGGAACGATCAACTCACTCCCGCGCAATTAAGCATGCTAATTATCCTACTAAGCTAATTCACTCCCGTGCAACTAGCCTAGCATAGGCATGGAAGAATCTAGACTCTCAATCAACTCACTTCCGCACAATTAATTGAAAGCTCAATTAAAAACCTAGAATCAATTAGCTAAAAAGATTCTAATCAATGTAAGCATCATCCATACACAATAATCAAGAATCAATTGCATACTAATCACAACCAATCACTCAATACATCAACATAACCTTCATCCATTTCCCTAGAACAAAATCTAAGCAAACATAATGAAGAAAAACATGGAAAACAAGGTAAAACAAGAATGAAAACAAGAATCAAACAAGTAAACTAATTATCTACTCTAATCAACAAAGAATTAAGCAAAAACAAGAATTAAACAAAGCAATAAAGGTGAGAGAAAATTAGAAAAGCTCATTGACTAGATGAGAAAAGAATCCACAAAATTGCTTCTTCAATCTCTCAAATCTCCATTGAAATCTCAAGCTTTATCTCTCTAAAACTACTCCTAAACTAAAAAGAGAAACTCCTAATCTAAGCCTAATCCTAATTAGAGGAGAGAGAAAATGTAAAAACTTGCTTAAGGAAGTCTAAGAAATCGATCTATTTATATTACAAGAAGAGAAAGATGGAAATCCGATATTTAAGATCAAAAACACCTAAAAACCCGCGTCCGTAGCAGCAGCTTCTCCGAGGCATCTCCAGGAAGTTGCAAAAGCTAGGAAAAGCAGAGAGTCGCACCCACGTCAGCATTAGCCACGCCTGCGGTGGCCTAGGACGCGCCCGCGGCAGCCGGGCTGCCGAGCTGCTAGCTGTGCTGCTCTTTGCAGCTGCGGTGCTGCTGCTTGGCTGCCAACTTCAGCTGCTTGAGGTGATGCTCGGGGTGCTCGGAGGGCTCTAGCCTTAAGTGCTACAATTGCTCAACTTCTTAGCCTCTTTCTTAGCTTCAAGCTTCTTCTATTGAGCTTTCTTGCCTTCTCTCGGGTCATAAGCATCAAAGAAAGTGCCAAGCACCTACACAAATAGACCAAGAGAGTAAAGAGTGAAAGAACACATTGGAAAGCACGCAAATTAAGCTAAAAACCGAGCAAAAAACATATTATTCACAACTAAGGCCTAAAACCATAAACTAAGACAAAGATAACTAAAACAAGACTAATCGTACTATAAATAACAAAGAAACACCAAAATAAAGCTTAAACTATGGGATAAAAAACCACCCTAAAATGTGTCATAAATGACACTTATCAATGAACTTGATAAATATGAGTAAAATGATCCATGAATTTATTATCGAGCTTGGAATAAGTATCGTTAAGGGAGTTATTGTTTGTTTGGTTTGGAATGATAGATGATGAAATTATTTAGTACTCCGTATATATGGTTCATGGATACATTTCCTAGTACGGAGATTGTTTGGATTTAAGAGTATTATTTTATGCGCTTTTATCCATAAGAAAAGAATTAATAATTATGCGTTTTTTGGGCATTATGTTGTCTTTACACCTATGATTATAGGGAAGTCAATCTCTTACAGGACATGACAATACGACCAAAAACAACATTGTACGAATTTAATGATAGTAAAAATGAAGACGACACGAAACCAACATAAACACGACCCGTTTTGATAAAGGGGTTTAATTATACAATTATTCTACATTTTACATAGCGTTTGATAAATTGTATAAACAACATTTAATTGACACGAGGCCAAACACGAACACGACAAGCTCTAATGAATTATGCATGCTTTCAAGCATCACAGTGTCTTATGCACCCAAGGTGGTCTAAAGGATTTAACCAAAAAATAAGTGGTTAATTAGGTCCCGTGCTAGTACCTCGAGGCATGGTTTCTTTTGGGTAAGACACTCTTCCAATGCAGAATTCATTTAAAAACTTAAAAAGAATTTTCAAATCGTGTATAGTGGTAGAGATTGGTACCATATTTTTAAATCGTGTATAGTGGCAGAGTGTGGTACGATAATTTTATTGATTATTGATATTAGGATGATTCATATTAGTGTGAATTTTCCTTACATTGTTGTATCTACTCAGCATTGTGCATAGAGGTGTCAACTTGGATAATCGGATAGAGTTTGGATCGGGTCTATACGACTCGGGTGTGTTTGGATCAGATATGTTCGGTTCAAAGTAACCCTTTTAACCCGCTTCAATTCGGGTCGGATCGGATCACTTTCAGGTTAGGTTAAATTTGGGTCAAGATATGTCGAGTCCAAATCGGGTTTGGGTCAGATCAACTTCAGATCGGTTTAAAATTCGGTTAGGATAAAATCGGATTGGGTTCAAAACGGGTTTAACCGGATTAATCTCGGGTCGGATGACTTTTGATCGGGTTGGTTTTGATTCAATTAATTTCGATATTGTTAAGTTTGGTTTGATTACTAAAGTTTATTCAATATTCGGTCAATTATGGTTCAGATACTTTTTGTGTTTGGCTGGATTTTGGTTAGGTTGACCAAAGTTAATATTCAAATAAGTACATTTTTAATATTAGAGTAATTATTGAGTTTTTTTTATCTTGTTATGGGGTCGATATCAAGTTATTCATGTGTCATTTTTCCATATCGTGTCATTAAAATATGTTTAAGTAAAAAACAGGTAATTAATAAGTTAGGTTTAAAATTATGGTTAGTTTAAAATCATGTCAAGTCAAAATCAGGTCGGGTTAAAATCGGGTCAGGTTAATATCAGTTTGGATAAAAAACCGATCGGATTAAATCAGGTGTTTGTCGGGTCGATTTCTATTCGGATTGAGTTCATGTCGGGTCAAATCGGTTCGGTTTGAGTTCAATTCGGTTCAAATCAGTTTCGGGTTGAGTTCAAGTTCGGTCAAATCGATGCCGGGTAAATTTCAAATCGGGTCAAATTTAGATTCGGGTTGAGTTCAGTTCGGTTACAGATCGAGTTTGAGTGTTGAGTTTCTCGGGTTAAATCGAATCAGTTGTAATTCGAAACGGATAGTTTTGTTTGGTTCGGTTTGATTCGGTTTTGACACCTCTAATTGTGCGTGTTGATTCATACTTTGTTTGTTGTGTTTAACCTTGTCTTTGTCTTGGCTTTGGTGATCACGCATTTAATGATTAATGTAATAGTTTAAGGAGAAGTGACAAGTATTTCATGCGTGAAGATCATGTGGGGTTTGAGTGAAGAGGGCTACTTGTTTTTATCTTTTCTCTTATATAACTGTGTTTAGTTACATGGTTTGGTCCATGCATGGTACTAACTATTATTTGTAGAGATTGAATAATTTGGATTTGGGTTTTGGTCATTATGGTTTCAATTGCATTTAATTGAATAATTTGAATTTTTACAATTTAGCGCGTTTTGTGTGCATCTGGTCACACCATGTGACCACTTGTAAAATAACAAAATAATATTTGTAACACTGATTAAGTAATCCCTGTAATACTGATCAAATTACCCCTAAAATATTTACCTAGTAATCCTTGTAATAACACTAACGAAGTACCCTCTGTAACATTGACCGAGTAACCCTTATAACAACAACACCAACGCCAACGAAGTAACCCTTATATAGTGATTGGCCACACAATGCTAGCCACATATAAGGAAATTGTGTTCAACTTTTTACTATTCAATTACTACATTCATCTCTCTTTGTCCGCCTTATTTCTAATTTTGTTAACAAATTTGATCTCTCGATCAAATTGAATTCACCAGGACAATTACAAACTTGTTTCACAACTAGAAAACACCTTATTTACGACGGTAAATATCCGTCGGAAAACCTTCGAAATCCGTCGGAAAAGGCAGTTTCCGACGGAATTCCGTCGGAACACGTTGTCGGAAACCACTTCGTAGGAATTTTGGCTGATACCGAGGGATTTTCCGTCGGAATTTACCATGCCGACGGAATTTTCGACGGATTTTATATTGTCGGAGCCTATGTTTGACCAAAATTGGAAGTCCGTCGCAAGGTTCCGACGGAACATATTCCGTCGGAAGTTAAGCTCCTTCCGACGGATATTTCCGTAGGAAGATGGCAACTTTCCTACAGAAATTTCCGTCGCAACCTTCCTACGAACATATTTCCGTCGCAAACTACCGACGGAAAAGTTCGTCGGAAACTTATACTCGTTGCGACGGATTTTAATTCCGTTGGAACTTTGCGACGGAAATAACGACGGAATTATTTCGAGTTTTACTATTTTCCTACAGCACAATGCTACCCTTTGATACATGTACTTCCCTCTTCTTATATTCACGACAGAATAAAATTAATGGTTTTTGTGCAAAAATAATTATATATATATATATACTAATTCTAATCTGTATAGCCAAGTAATGTAATCTAAAATTAGTACTAATAAACACTACGTTAATTAAAGCTAAGCAACTGCAGGAGTACCCTGGCCTACTCCACCACTACCCGGGTCGTCGTCCCTAGGATCTCGAAATGGAGGTTGCACGGTGGAATAAGGGTCGTTGTAGTAACGACTCATCATCCTCTCTTCCAACCTCATCTCCATTTCTTCCATTTAGGCTCTTACTGAGGCTTGAACTCGGGCTTGCATCTCGAGTTCCATTTCTTCCCGAAGAGCATGCACCCTGGTTTCCACCTGATCCTGCATCTGAGAAACAAGGGAGGGCGTGTACTGCATGGAAGATGTGGAAAGTCGATCCATCTGGCTGCCATAGTAAAGGTCAGCACTTCCGCCAAGTCCCTTTACACGTCCTTTTTTGTTCCGACCACCCACTGTCTCCCAGTACAGCTCATTCGGACTCTTCTGAGTCCTTTGAGTGCTAGCCTCCTCGACCCTCTTTCGGTAGGCCTCATACAAGATAAACATATGAAAAGGAACAAACGAGTTAGTAAGTTATATAAATAAGCTTTGGGTACCATATTCATGAAAAAATAAACCAAGTAACATGACAAAGGTGACTTCTACTTAGCCCAATTACTTCATTTCTTAGGAAATGAGCTCTTTTTTTCTCATTCCATATCAATTAAACATAGTTTTAGGTCTAAAGTGCTTGAATTGACAAAAAAAAAAAAAAAAACAAAGTAACAAAGTTTTACGTACAATATTCATGAAAAACGCACCGAGTATGGCCTAAGTGACTTCTATGTTGCCCATTTTCTCTATTTCTTAGCTAATGTTCTCATTTCTCATCCAAACATGTCAAATGTACATAGTTTTAGGTTTATAGGGCTTGAAATGCCAAAAAAAACACACATTAAGTTTTGGGAGCCATATTGATGAAAAATGCACCAAGTATGGCCTAAGTGACTTCTATGTTGCCCATTTTCTCTATTTCTTAGCTAATGTTCTCATTTATCATCCAAACATGTCAAATGTCCATATTTTTAGGTGTCTAGGGCTTGAAATGCGAAGAAAAAACAACATATTAAGTTTTGAGAGCAATATTGATGAAAAACGCACCAAGTATAGCCTAAGTGACTTCAATGTTGGCCATTTTCTCTATTTCTTAGCTAATGTTCTCATTTCTCATATAATCATGTCAAATTTCCATAGTTTTAGGAGTCTAAGGCTTGAAATTCCAAGAAAAAACAACACATTAAGGTTTGGGATGCATTTGGAGCGAAATTGAACCAACTATGGTCTATATGACCTATTCTTTGCCCATTTTCTTAATTTTCGACCAATGAACTATTTCTTTCTTTAAACATGTCAATTATTGTTATTTTAAGGAGTACATGACTTGAACTCACAAAAAACAACAAGTCCCTAAGGTTTGGGACGTATTTGGAGCGAATTGAACCAATTATGGCCTCTATGACCTATTCTTTGCCCGTTTTCTTCATTTTCGACCAAATGAACTATTTCTTTCTCTAAAAATGTCAATTATGGTTATTCTAAGGAGTTCATGCCTTGAAATTACAAAAAAAAACAAGTCCCTAAGGTTTGGAACGCATTTGGAGCGAAATTGAACCAACTATGGCCTATATGACCTATCCTTTGCCCATTTTCTTCATTTTCGACCAAATGAACTATTTATTTCTCTAAACATGTCAATTATGGTTATTCTAAGGAGTAAATGCCTTGAAATCACAAAAAAACAACAAGTCCCTAAGGTTTGGGACGCATTTGGAGCGAAATTGAACCAACTATGGCCTATATGACCTATTCTTTGCCCGTTTTCTTCATTTTCGACCAAATGAACTATTTCTTTCTCTAAACATATCAATTATGGTTATTCTAAGGAGTACATGCCTCAAAATCACAAAAAACAACAAGTCCCTAAGGTTTGGAACATGTCACGCAGGCGTGTTGCTACCCTCCTCCGAAATGTGAGCTTCACTAGCTCGTTCATTTAGGGTGCCCATCTGAATTGTTCTTGCAAATGATAAAATAAAGAAGTTATACACAAAACTAAATCAATACAATATCTAAAAACATGTATTAACCAAGACCCAAAAATATCATACGCTGAACAAGTTCCACCAGTGTTCCTTCGTAGCTGCAGGAACTTCTCCAAAGTTCCTCCAAGGGGCTCGATAGTATCTAGTAATCATTTCGGATGCCGCACTCCAAACCGTAGGATCATCAAACCTATAACAAACGTGAAACAACAATGTTAAACAAGTTCAAGAATAGTAATATAAGCCTTGTACGTATCTCATCATCCATATCATTATATGTACGTACCACAACGTAGTAGGGTCCAAAAACTGGAGCTGTGACTCACCCTGTGACTCGTCTTGTGACTCATCCCGTGGCCCATCTTCTGGAGGAGTGGATGGGCCCGTTTGAACCTCACCTAAATCGGTGGCCTCCGCATCGAACATCTCCTCATCCTGGTCGTCGGTGAAAAGGGCGCGGACGGTCATTTTCTTTTTCCCCTTTACTTTCTTCGACGATTGCCCACTTTTTCCACCCGCCATGACTACCTGAATCAGATGTTAGTAAAATGACAAGATATTATAAATAACAAGTGCAGTGCAACGTAATATGGCTTTTATACAAACACTGAAAATTTTTACATAAGCCTAATTAATAGTTTGATTATACAATAAGAAGCATACTTTTATAGGAGATTAACATATTCTCCTACTCAGTACTCTCATAACTACTTTCACTACTAGAGTCATCACTACTATCATCTAATACTACATCGATGTCATCATCATCGTCACTATCACTAGAGTCGATACTAGATTCATCGTCTTCATCGCTTGAGATCACAAAGCCAATGTCATCGTCTTCATCATCATCATCCCTGGCGTAGTCCGGAATGTCATTCGGTGGGAAAAGTGTTGCATGTACTATTGGGGATGGTGATTGCAGAAACTCTAAGTCCACCGTGCTTGTGTTTTAAACACAGACCATCATTGAACACGGTCCCGTTTCAGGCTAGGGTATGATGCGTATTACACTTGAGCCACTTGGTAAGATAAGACAAATGGATCATATTTGGGGTATTTCTTAGTATGATTTACTTCGATTAGCCTGTATTGTTCGTGTATGTTCATTCCCCAACCACAATCCATCCAATTGCAGTTAAACAAAATTGTCTTGTACTGTCTCTTGGGTCCCGTGTAGACAAGTTCAATTATGTCGTCTAAAATACCAAAGTACTCTCCGCCATCCTCACTTGATACACATACACCTTAATTCATGGTGGATTTGTGCTTGCCATGGGCATGTGTATGGAAATTAAATCCACCAACAAAAATCTCGCCCCCAGTACGAACTCGCCTGAAGGGACGCATGCACAACGCTCGCAGGACATCCGAATTTGGCTTCTATTCGACCACCTATAAAGTGGTTGAATATCAATATCACGGTTCCTGAATTCAATGAATTGAAATGCAACATGTAAAATACAGAATTATTTCACGGTTACACCGCATATATCACCTTGTGATGAAACCAATTACAAAATTCAGCTTTGAATTTCTCCATGACTTCTTCTCTACGCAGGAAAGGTCGAGTACTAAGAATGTAGTCCTCAAACTTCCTACGAGGCCAAACACACAATGTAAATCTACAAAGTCATCATTGTAAATGATCGTAAATACGAATACACTGAATACCTGGGCCTAATATACCTTTCGTATTCGCCAAGAATGCCGGTGTTTCGTAACACGAACAAATGTGCACACTCGAGTTCTTTGTCATCTAAGAACCGAGTTATACCCTCATTTGACACACGACCACTGTCCTCTTTGAACAACTCTGGTATTTCAGCGTCGTCCAATGTGGACTCAACGTCGGCATTCACATTTCGACCAAGATCTCGAGTTTTAGTGTCAACTGTCGACTGAAAGTAATTGGAGCAAAAGTTTGCTATCTCTTCAGTGAGATAAGCATTGCATATGGACCCTTCAACTCGAGCCTTGTTCCCAATTTTTCGTTTCAAATGATTGAGGAACCTGCAATTATAGTTGTTATTTAACTGTATGAACAAGTGATTAGGATGTAAAACAAAGGATGTGAAATAAGGGTATTTGATTTACCTTTCGAAGGGATACATCCATCTGTATTGTAAAGGACCACATAACTTCCCCTCGTACGACAAATGTATTGGCAAATGCTCCATAGAGTTAAAGAATGCAGGAGGGAAGATCTTCTCAAGCTTGCAGAGGATCTCAGGTATGTTTTTCTTTAATCGCTCCATGTCACTAACTGATGTTGTATAGCAACACAAGTCGCGGAAGAATTGGCTGATCTTTGTAATTGCATTCCAAATATGGCCAAGGAGCAATTCCCACAAAGTATTGGGTAACATACTCTCCATGAACACATGATAGTCATGGCTTTACATTCCATGGAGCTTACACGCTTGCAAATCTACGCATCTGCTCAAAATTGGAGGCGTAACCATCAGGGAACCGCAGCTGCTTATCCCACTCACAGAAAACTTTTCTCTGAGCCTTGTCAAGAGCGAATGGAGCCTTTGGCATGACCTCTTTTCCTCTATCATCCTCTTGAAGATGAAGCTGGGGACGTTTACAATATCTGGAAATGTCATTTCGAGCAGATGGCGTGTCACACGTATGCTTTTTCACATCCATTATAGTGTGAATTAACTGATCGAAGAAGTTCTTCTCGATGGGCATGACATCTAAGTTATGACGAATGAGGAGATGCTTCCAATATGGGAGCTCCCACAAGGTGCTTTGCTTGAACCACCCCTTCTTTTTTATTTTTCAGCCTTTTAATTGAATCGGGTTCATCTGTAGCCTTCAGGAGGTCCTTCACACATTCCCACAGCTCCTCTCCTGACATGATGTATGGAGGGGCACCTTTCTCTACTTTGTTTTTACAGAATGCAGTTTTACTGTTCCAAAAAGGGTGATATGTCGGAAGGAATTGCCGGTGGCAACCAAACCAAGTAACTTTACCACCATGTTTGAGCCAAAATGCTTTGCTCTTCTCCATGCAATGTGGACAAGCTTTCTTACCAGTTGTGGCCCAACCAGACAACATGCCATAAGCCGGGAAGTCACTAATGGTCCATAGGATGACTGCTCGAAGATTGAAATTCTGTTTCTTCGAAATATCATAAGTTGTCGCGCCAACTTCCCACAAAAGTTTCAACTCCTCTATCAATGGTTGCATGTAAACATCCAAGTTGCCCTTAGGGTTTTTAGGACCGGGAACGAGTAACGAAAGGAACATGAATTGTCTTTTCATACACATTGAGGGAGGCAAGTTATAAGGGGTCAAAATGACAGGCCAACAAGAATATTGTCCCCCAAACTTACCATGAGGAGCAAAACCATGTATACACAAGCCAAGTCTCACATTACGAGGATCGGAAGCAAACTCAGGAAACCGACAATCGAGGTGTTTCCAAGCTGCACTGTCACTAGGGTGTGCCATTGTGCCTTGAACTCGGGGATTTTTCGAATGCCATGTCATATCCTCCGAAATGTTCTTCGTTGCAAACAGTCTTTGCAACCTGGGTGTGATCGGGAAATAAAAAAGAACATTCAAAGGCACTAGGCTACCTTTGGAAGTCTGCTTGTATCGGTCGCTGCCACACACCCTGCATGCAGACAACTGAGCATCATCCTTCCAAAACAACAAACACCCTTTCGGGCATGCATGAATCTTTTGATGGGACAGTTCCAACCCTTTCACAATCTTCTTCACCTCATAGAAAGTGTCGGCCATATGGTTGTTGTTCGGAATCGCCTCACTTAGCAAAGAAGCAAACCCATCGACACATCTGTGAGGCAAATTATACTCACATTTTAGACTAGTGATTCTAGCGGCCATCTCTAACACAGACAAAGAACTCCCTTCGTATAATGGCCTTTCAGAAGCCTTCAACAAATCCAGAAAATGCTTAGCAGTTGCATTAGACTCCTTCTCTGATGAAACACTAGCCTCCTCGGAGTGCCCCTGATCTTGACTATGAACAAAAGCATCCAAAACCATGTCACGATATTCATTGGACCGCCGTTCGGGAACTCCTGTATACCTTTCTCCGTGACACATCCACTCATAGTAGTTAGGTGTGAAACCCTTGCGATACAGATGAATTTTAACCGTATCTGCATCCCAAAGGCGTTTGTTCTTACATTCAACACATGGACACCTAACTTCATTCGGGTTACTACTCTCGGGATGATCTGTGACGTACTGAATGAATTCATCAACCCCTTTCACGAACTCAGGATTAATACTTTGCCCAACCATCCTCTCATACATACACCTACGTTCTCTTCGTTTCATGATTACAACTTCGACCAGCTCACGCATATGTACAATCACATTAGTCATAAACCGTATTTCGCAGTCATTATCCACCGAAGCGTTATGGAAATGCAAATGAGATTTGAAATGCTTCCAAAGGGTCCTTATTACTCCAACCTAACCCATCCTTGTACGTTTATTCTCACTAGCGAATGTAACCCAGGTTTTCAATTCTATGGAAAATTCGCCAGCATTTCCCTACAGTTCTCCAAGTACACGATGTAGGCGATTAAACACACCTACATATGTACCCAGAGAACACGGTAGAGAAATGCATGAAAAGGCAGGATTTTCCGTAGAATCAAAAACAAGGCTTACATTCACCACCTAAGTAAGAATAAGCGTACAAGGACAGTCCCAACCGGGGACTATTCAAGACATACTCCTAATGTGTATGCCTTGAACGGGTATCTAGGCATATGGTTATGCAAATGATTCATTTATTATATATATATATAAAGTAAAGGACACATGCATTTTACTAAACAGAGATATATCATAATTAAACTAAAC